>NC_090646.1:245996957-246354457 GCF_040937935.1 Hyperolius riggenbachi
TGTTCTGTTTCTAGCTATCTGTATGCAAAGCAAAATCAAGCTACTAATGCCTTTTTAAGTCATATTGGTATCTAATATGATTGGTAAGGATGAGGATTTCAACAACTTAAAAGCACTAAAAGTATGAGCTAATTAAAGGGACACTTAATCCAGGAATACAAAAATCAGTTTTACTTGCCTGGGGCTTCTACCAGCCCCCTGCAGCAGTCCCGTGCCCTCGCAGTCACTCACAGAGTTTCCAGTCCCCCGCCGCCAGCTAGTTTCGTTTTCGCTGACAGGTCCTGACTGGGAGTTGGCAGGCTTTCTGTGCCTGTGCAGGCCTGGCCACGCATATCCTTCTTCATGTTCCCATCCGCAACAGCGTCCTGTACAGACGCAGGATGCCATTGCGGACGGGAATGCAAAGAAAAATATGCGTGGCCAGGCCTGTCGGGCCTGTCAGCTGAAACGAAACTAGCTGGTGGCGGAGGACCGGAGGTTTACTGAGTGACAGCAAGGGCACAGGACGGCTGTAGGGGGCTGGTAGAGGGCCCCAGGAAAGTAAAACTTATTTTTTATTCCTGGCTTAAGTGTCCTCTTTAACCACTTCACCACTGAGGGGTTTTACCCCCTGACCACCAGAGCAATTTTCACCTTTCAGCGCTCCTTCCATTCATTCGTCTATAACTTTATTATTACTTATCCCAATGAAATTAACTATATCTTGTTTTTTTCGCCACCAATTAGGCTTTCTTTAGGTGGGACATTATGCCAAGAATTATTTTATTCTAAATGTGTTTTAATGGGGAAATAGGAAAAAATGTGGGAAAAAAATATTATTTTTCAGTTTTCGGCCATTATAGTTTTTAAATAAAGCATGCTACTGTAATTAAAACCCATGAAATGTATTAACCCATTTGTCCCGGTTATAAAACCATTTAAATTATGTCCCTATCACAATGTTTGGCGACAATATTTTATTTGGAAATAAAGGTGCATTTTTTTCAGTTTTGCATCCATCCCTAATTACAAGCCCGCAGTTTATAAAGTAACAGTGTTATACCCTCTTGACATAAATATTTAAAAAGTTCAGTCCCTAAGGTAACTATTTATGTTTTTTTTTTTTTATTGTATTTTTTTTTTTTAATTACAAAAAAAAAATAAAAATTGGGGAGTGTGGGAGGTAATGAGTTAATTTATTGTGTAAATGTAATGTTTGTATATGTAAAATGCTTTTAGGGTGTAGTTTACTATTTGGCCACAAGATGGCCACAGAGTGTTTGTTTACATGCGACCTGTAAGCGTCCGGAAGGACGCTTACAGGAAGCAGTAGGAGGCTGGGAGACGCACAATGATCTCGCTGTTTCTGAAAGAAGCAGCAGATCATTGCGGGGGCTAGATCAACGAACGGGAATGGATTTTCCCGTTCATTGATCTCCGGGCGAGCGGGCGGCGGCGTGCACGAGCGGCGGGTGCGCGCGCACGAGCGGCGGGAGCGCGGACAGCGGCGGTAGGTACGGATTTCTCCGTCCCTGGTTTTTTAGGAGGGAAAAAAGGGGCGGAGAAATTCGTACCGCTGGGGGTAAAGTGGTTAACACCATTCATACTTTTTATTTAGTATAAACACTTAAAAGTGTGTGTAACAACCAATACATTTTGTGCTTTCAGGGTTTTGAATGGTCAAAGAATGGTCAGTTGTTCCTACAGTAATCACCATTGCATTTATTGTTTAATGTGGCAGTGACGATTAAACCCTACAAAGCTAGTTGAGGATTTCATCATGTTGGCTGAGAAGGTATGGGGCCATATTGGACTATGCACTGAAGGTCTGCGAGTGTAAAAAAATCAGGGACTTCTGAATTAAATGTTTACTGAACTGAAAGACATTTTCAGTAACACCCATGGTCTCCAGCATCTTGGTCATCCAGCTTCTTGGCAAGATGGAAATATTTATAGTTAAAAATTAGTTTAAAATTAAAATGAAGGCTTCTCTCAATCCTTTGGTGTCTGTGCTGTCCTGGTAATACACATAAGGACAAACCCATTGCTCTCAGGCAATCTTTTTAGAGTACTACAGAACAATCCACACAACTGTGTGATCGGCTCAGTCAGACTTTAGAACTGACGAATATTAATGTATTTTGCTTAAATTTCTATTATTCGCAATAGCATAATGGGTTGATTCTGAATAGTTGTACAAAAACCACTTTCTTTCTCAAGGTTTATTGGTTTAAATCCAGCTTTACAGGAGTTTATAATAGGCTGGCTGAAAGAAACAATGCAAGTAAAACTTCCACACGCAGCAGGGTCTGGCTATGTTTCTTCATGAACTGGGTTATTTTAAATGTGTATTTACCTGTCAAACTGCCATGAAAAAAGTTTATTTACTTGTTCATAGGAACCCTTTGCACCTGTGTGACATATCTATAACTTACAAGTCAAGTGAAGCATGTGAGAACACAGTGGAAACCACAAGCACAAAAAATGTTGGAGAGATGCAGGTCACGTATCGACACCAAATTTATGAATGCAACTAATATGATCTTCTCACAAATGCCTTCCAGTCTAGGAAAGTAACTAAATGGAACAAAGTAACTTACAAAGATATCACATTATTCAAAAACTGTGTTTTCATACAAGTTAAATTGGACAAGGATGTTTGTGTAAAAAGGAGGATCTGACCCTAATAATGGAACACTCACTCTTCTGCTGTATAAATTTAACCACAGATTCCAAGTCCCTATCAGGTCTTCTCTGATTATAAGGATGTTATGCTGCTGACAGATACCAGCTTGTGGCCAGATCGCCACACCAGGCTAATAAGGTAAATGAGGTCGGAGTAGCAAAACTGAGCAACTAAGGGCTGGTTCAGATGGATGTCTTCCAGTGTCCCGCTCTGCGATGTCTCATTCAGGGGCTTTTGTGGGCTTTCATCGGCATCCTGTTACAATCAGCGTTTTTCGTCCTCGCAAGGGGACTTGAAGATGAGGTGGTTAATCGACCCTCACTTAGAATGACGGGGAAAATTGGGATCGGAATACCGCATTCACGTAAGTAACGGTAAATGGCCAATATAAACGCTCCCATTCACTTGAATGGGACCATTGTATCAGACACCCGCGGTAATCGCCGCCAAGCATCTGTGTGAACTGGCACTAAAGGTAAAGCAAAATAAAGTGCAATGCAGCAGAATCTAGCACTGAGAATCTAGCACTGAGGTCAAGTCAAGTACCAAAGAGTAGGCAGAAGTTTAGCTAAACATAATAGAGGACAGGCAGCAAGAATCAGTGCAGTTTAGGTTCAGGTCACTGATAAACTGAAAATGGCAAAATGGCTATCCAGGAAGGACAATCCTCAGAAGGTTAAAATAGCCCACATGCTCTTACTTGCAGGCATACACAGTGACACAGCCTAACAGACCGCCATCTTGAAAAACACAAAGCGAGACCGAGAGCCCACTATAGTGTAGTACCTTAGTAGCAGATGATAAAGTGTGTAATCAAGCAATGGTTATACTCACAAGTATAGGTTGCCACAAAAGGCAACCACTGGATAGGCAGGTGAGGAGAATTATAACCCGACTCCACTCTGGTATAAGAAGTCGCTCTCTGTAGCTAGGAAAAAGGGGATACACCCCTCCACCAGGGGTGGACTAGTTGATTTGTAAAACAGTATAACAGAGGTGCCAACAAGAGTAAAAGCGATTAAAAACTGTTTAAAAGGGGGAAGTTGGTGGACTCACCTCCCTCGTAGAAAAAAAGCAGACAATGGGACGTTACTCACATACAAAGTAACTTTTATTAAAAGCTCCAAGATTTGCAACGTGTTTCACGGGTCACTATCCCGCTTCATCAGGCAATAGTTTGGAGGGTACACAGCGGGTCAATAACCTGGCTAAGCGCCATTGGACAGGTTTTTCATCACTTTTACTTTTGTTGGTGCCTCTGTTATACTAACAGACCTCCATGTATCTGATGCAGCTGCCTACACAGCCATGCACACTGCCTCTGGACTCCCTAACATCACTGGATGAGTTAAACAAGTCATTAGATGAATTAACCACTTGACCACTAAGGGGGTTTTCCCTTTATGCACCACAGCAATTTTCACCCGCTCCTTCCTTTCATTTGCCAATAACTTAATCTCTACTTATCACACTTAAATGATCTATATCTGTTTTTTTGCCACATATTGGGCCTTTTGGGGGTGATATTTGTTTTTAGTAATTACTTTACTCTATATGCATTTTAAAGGGAAAAATCAAGAAAAACATGAAAAAATATTCTATTCCTCCAATTCCATCCACTATAGTTTTAAAATAAACTATGCTACTATAAATAAAACAGACACATTTTATTTGCCCATTTGTCCCAGTTATTACAATGGTTACATCATGTCCCCAATACAATGTATAGTGACAATATATTATTTGGAAATAAAGGTGTATTTTTTCTGTTTTGTGTTTTTACTACCTGATCAATAATTACAAGCCCTTATTTGCAAAAATTACAGTACTATACCCTCATGCCATACATAGGAACAAAGGCAGTGTTTGTTATAGGAATGGTCATTGGCTTCTCATTGAAGCCATGATCCTTTCCTTACAGGTACTTTGATAGGCTCAGGAATCACATGTTCCCATTCGCCAATCACAGATGTGTCAGTCTTGGTAGGTGCAAGTGGCCGGAGCGAGTTTAATTTCGATAGTGTCCCCATAGTAATTTTTTTTTTACATTCTATATTCCACATAGGGACTAGGGATGAGCAGGTAGAGTTTGCAAAATTGATTTCACACCAAGTTTGGTTGATTTTCTCTTAAATTTCACTCAAATTTTGCCTTTTCACATTTGCATTGTATGGGACCCATTTTCACAGTTGATTACAAAGCCCCAGCACATGATAACTACACCATAATTGGTATGTGTTTCAAGGCTAACACAGGGAACATGGTAAAAGAAAATTCAAACAAACATTATAGATTGAAAAAATTGATTTTAAAATTTAGAGGTAAAAATGTATTTAAAAGCCAGTGCAGTGTCATATTAGAGCTATAAGATATTTTTGATATATCCCATGGGTTACCGGTCCGAAATTTTTTTGAAACTGGTTCAGGCAATTTTGCTCATCGCTATTGGCGACACATGTCAATAGAGGAAGTGAGGAAAATATATCTTCACCCGGAGAAATCAGACAGCAAAAAATGATGCCTGATGGAAATTGTAATAATTTAATAACAATTTCAAAAACTATGACAGTGGCGTAGTGGTTAGCACTCTTGCTGGGAAGTACTGGGTCCCCAGCTCGAATACCAGCCAGGGCACTATCTGCACAGGGTTTGTATGTTCTCCCCATATCTGCGTGGGTTTCCTCTGGGCACTCCAGCTTCCTCCTACATCTCAAAAATATACAGATAAGTTAATTGGCTTCCCTTTAAATTGGCCCTATACTATGATACACCCACTACATGATACATACATAGACATATGACTATAGTAGGGATTGGATTGTTAGCCCCTTTGAGTAACAGTTAAGTGTCAAGACTATATACTTGCTGTGGAAGATGTCGGCACTATGTAAATACTACATATTAATAATAATTAAAACATTTCAGTCCACTGAGGTTAGAGATAATAGCAGCAAAAATACAGTCACAGGGGCTGTTTTGGCACCAGAGAGGTATGTTAGCTAAGAGAGTGGGAAACCAGTGATGCGGTTTTCTTGTCAGTGGGAAAATGATATGAGCAATGCATACTATATTTGGTACTTGTCATTGTTGATACACAACTCAGCAGATGGCAATACGATCATCTCTGAATCCATGTTTTTTGAGAAGAAATATTTTTTGTCAAAATATTTTTTGACAAGAAATATCTGTGACTAGGCGATACGGGTGACTGCTGCATTTTCCTGTGGGTTTGGCAGGACTGCAAACTTCATACAAACACTGGACAACTGTAAATTCTGACTTTGGACAAATGACAACGTTACAGACCCAGTGACTGAAGAGCCAAAATCTAAAAAATGTCCTTGACTTCCTTTCCAGTGCTCCACCATAAATAAATTCTGAAGCTGAAGCTGTCAGTATAACTTAACAAAACACACAGCAAACTATCAAAGGCCTGCCGCGGAAGGCACTTCAGACAGCCAGAACCATCACCGCAACGGCTCTTCCCATTTATATCGACAGCTTAATAAATATAGTGGTTTGGCTTGCTCAGGACCACACAGAGCTGCTAGCTGCACAACTTTTTGAGGATCTCTTCTTATTACAGTTTCCGATAAGAATATAGATTAATCACGATCTGGGACTTCCTGTTTCTATCCCATTGTTTAAAAGTACAATGAAATTCAACACTCTTGTTGTTTACAAATCCAAGAACAAAGTCAATGAACTCCAGAGAAAATTATTCAGTGACATATTGTGCAATTAGTGAACCAGATGAAATATTTGAAATACCCTGCTAAACTATATTAAAGCGGAATATAACCCTGCATTTCAACTTTGCTCTAAAACATTATTTACAGTATATTGTATGCAACCAGCATTTTTTTTTTTACTAGACCAGCATTGGAAGGGTTACACAGGGCTTTAAAGTCCCTGTAGATTTTTGCAGACGCATCCGAACTTGAGTTAAATACTTTTTGTTTACACAAATGTATCTAAGTGTTTATTGTGACTCATCTCTCTCACTGAGAAGGAGTTGGAGAACAGCCAAAGAGTGTGTAACATTTCTAAATATATACATATAACTAAATAGAATGTAACTATCTGAACGTCTGCACGGAACTTAAAACCTCTGTGTTTAACCCTTCCAATGCTGGTCTAGTAAAAAAAAAAATGCTTTTTGCATATAATATGCTGTAAATAATGTTTTAGAGCAAAGTTGAAATGCAGGGTTATATTCCGCTTTAAAATGTTCTTAATGATATATTTACTAGCATGACTTCAAGTTAATTAATAGTTGGCTAAGGGCCAATATTACAGCCTATGCTCCACGATTGTACTATTACCATTAAAGCACAGATTAGCTTTAAACTGATATACCATGAGTCCCCTTTTATGCATTCCAGAACTCCTTTACTGTACAGGTGGCCACAGTGATAAGTGCCTTTTTATAGGCATAGGAACTTTCAATGCATGATCACAAAAGCCTGATCACTAAACAATCCATTGCTGCATTTACTGTTAACCACTGTAATGTAGCTCTATTCTGCATATTACTTTTAATGCATGGTTAATGTGTGTTAATTTGAGGTGTAAAGATAGTGTTGTGTTTATGTTTTTATTGATGGTTAAAAACAAGGTAAACTTTTAGTTATATATATTTTTATTGCTCATAAAATTGAGCCAAGATAGCCATTGCTACAATTATGGGGCTTTAAATTTAACCTGGGATGTCCAGGACATGGAGGCTGCCATACTTATTTCCTTTTAAACAATACCAGTTGCCTGGCAGCTCTGCTAATCTATTTGGTTGCAGTAGTGGCTGAATAACACCATAAACAAGCATGCAGCCAATCTTGTCAGTTCTGATAATATTGTCAGAAACACCTGATCTGCATATGCTTGTTCAGGGTCCATGGCTGAAACTATTAGAGGTAGAGGATCAGAAGGACAGCCAGGCAACTGGTATTGTGTAAAAAATAATTATATATATATGGCAGCCTCCATATCACTCTCACCTCGGGTTCACTTTAATGTAGTCAAATGTAGAGCAGCACAGTCAGTGTCAGTTTGGGCTACCAGGGACTCAGCAAAAGCAACTGCAGGCCAATCAGTAGTAACAGCCTTTTTATCTTACCCTTAAAGAGACACTGAAGCGAAAAAAAAATATGATATAATGAATTGGTTGTGTACTATGAATAATTACTAGAAGTTTAGCAGCAAAGAAAATATTCTCATTTTTATTTTCAGGTATATAGTGTTTTTTCTAACATTGCTTCATTATATAATATGTCCAGATTACACAACACTCAGCATTCGAAATGATTCTTTCAGAGCAGTCTGTGAACTAATGACCTCTCCTCTGGCAGAGAAAAAGTAAATAGTTCAATAACACTTGAGATAATAAAAGTCAGATAACAGCCCTCTCCACGACTTTGAAAGTCGCAGAGCTTAATTGCTTTTTTGCATAGAGATAACAACTGGAGTTTCTTAACTCTTCCTGTACTGGAAACAATTAGACTGATGTATCTGATCTTAAGGTGGCCATACACTGGTCGATGTGCCATTAGATCGACCAGCTGACAGATCCCTATCTGATCGAATCTGATCAGAGAGGGATCGTATGGCTGCCTTTACTGCAAACAGATTGTGAATCGATTTCAGCCTGAAACCGATTCACCATCTGCTGAGCTGCTCCTGCCGCCTGTCCCCCCCCCCCCCCCCCGTATACATTACCTGATGCTGGCTCCCGGGCATCTTCTCCGCATTGCACGGCTCTGTTCCGGCTCCATCCCGGCACTTCCTGTGTTACTCCGTGACCAGGAAGTTCAAATAGAGCGCCCTCTATTTGAACTTCCTGGTCACTGCAGTAACACAGGAAGCGCCGGGAGGGATGGAGCCGGAACAGAGCCGTGCAGCGCGGAGAAGACGCCCGGGAGCCAGCCTCAGGTAATGTATACTTGATCGGATCGGCCGCCGCTAGCGACGCGCACTTTACCCGCAGGCGATCGAGGGTAATTTCCCGCACGGCGTGATCGACGGACTGATCCGATTTCGGGAGGAAATCGGATCGGCGGCTGCGTTTACCGCGAACGATTGGCAGCAGATTCGATCCCAGGATCGAATCTGCTGTCGAAACGGCCGCGAATCGAGCCAGTGTATGGCCTGCTTTAATGTTTTATTTCTTAGCTGTACTACACATACAAATCATAATTTCATATTTTTTTTTTCGCTTCAGTGTCTCTTTAAATCTTACACTTGGTGAATTTATTGTATGATGTAGATCCACATTTGTGGAAAAATTCAAAACCATTGTCTTCAGTAAAGAATCTTAAGCCCAGAAACTATTTAAAGGGAACCAGAGATGAACGATTCACACAAAATAAACATATCAGTTGATAGCTTGTAAAGAATAAATGCTCTACCTGATAATTTCACCACTCTGGTGTGCCTTTTTGAGTGTTTTTTATCCATTATTGCTCCAGGAAATATCCAATATGGCCGCCGGCTCATATCCCTTCTGCTTCCGGGGTATGAGTTGTTCTGGATGTGCTGTCTAGGCTATATGAGACTATAGACAAGCAGGGCTGCTGCAGCCTTTCATCTGTCTGCTTTCAGCTTGATTATTCTGGTATGCTGTGTGGCTGCCTGTAGGAAGTGTCTCTCATAGAAATGCAACTGCATACAGTAGATAATGACTGGCTGCACAATGCACACAGATACACTGTCTGTTTCAGAGCTTCTGTCTCGGCAGCAGCAGCCCCTCCCATGTCAACAGCTCTGATTAGGAAATCTGAGCTAGGAGGGGACAGGCTTGGGCTTGAAAAGACTCCACAGAAGAGTGACTCAGCTATAATGATTCCAGGTCAAACCTCGACTGAATCAGTCGGTGGATTCTTATCACAGTTGATAACAGATAGATTAGACTGAGAAGAATAAAACTAAAAGCAGGGTAGGTGTTTACTGTCATGTTCCCACTGATAAATGTAATAAAATACATGAGGGTGCTTCGTCTCTGGTTCTCTTTAAAGTTGCATTTCTAAATATCTATTTGGCTCTATCTCTCTCTCCAGCCAGACCTGTAAAATTGAACTGGGTTGTGAACAGATATTTGACAATTCCCTGCATATGTGAGCATTTAAACCTACCTATTAGGTAATCTTAACAACAACAGATATCTTAAAGCGAACCTGAACTGAAAATAAAATGTCAAAATAACCATACACAGGTCATACTTGCCTCCTGTGTAGTGTACTCTACTGCATCCATTTTGTCCACTGTGATCAATAGAATTCTCCATCCTCCATTTTAAAAATGGCCATTACCCCATAACAGCTTCCTGGTCAGCACACTGTTAAACTGTAATATCGCCACTTGAGCCATAGGGAAACATGGACATTACTTTGCACTTTCAGTTGTAACTGTCAGCTGCATATATCTAACTGACAGCAACTGGTATATTTTAGTTATTACAAAATATTGTCAGAACTGGAAGGGATCATTGTATGAACAAAATAGTGAGCTTCTGAGAGGAACTGACAGTGAGGTTAGTATGTAATATTCATTTGCAGCTACGTCATGTGTTTATTTTAAATAATTTTACTCACTTCAGGTTCCCTTTAAGACAGCATATTCTTTGACATAACAGCCATACAATACAACAGAATGTTAACAACTGTATTTCTGCTATGACTAAGGACATGTAGTCCAATATACAGGGTGGAGGGAGAGAGAGGGAGATATATATATATATATATATATATATATATCTCTCTATATATATATATATATATATATATATATATATATATATATATATATATATATATATATATATATATATATATATATATATGAGAGAGAGAGAGAGAGAGAGAGAGAGAGAGAGAGAGAGAGAGAGAGAGAGAGAGAGAGAGAGAGAGAGAGAGAGAGAGAGAGAGAGAGAGAGAGAGTGTGTGTGTGTGTGTGTGTGTGTGTGTGTGTGTGTGTGTGTGTGTGTGTGTGTGTGTGTGTGTGTGTCTGTAAAATAAAAAAAAAAAACACTTGATCTACTGTGTACTGTTTAGAGTAAAGTTGGCCATACACTGGCCCGATTTCCCGCCGATCGACAGCAGATTCGATCACTGGGATTGAATCTGCTGTCAGGCCTGGTGCACACCAAAAAACGCTAGCAGATCCGCAAAATGCTAGCAGATTTTTAAACGCTTTTTGTTATTTTTCTGTAGCGTTTCAGCTAGCATTTTGCGGTTTTGTGAAGTGTTTTTGGTGTAGTAGATTTCATGTATTGTTACAGTAAAGCTGTTACTGAACAGGTACTGTAACAAAAAACGCCTGGCAAACCGCTCTGAAGTGCCGTTTTTCAGAGCGGTTTGTGTTTTTCCTATACTTAACATTGAGGCAGAAACGCATCCGCAATCCAAAATCTGCAGCAGCCCGGGAGTATGCATTTCTGCAAAACGCCTCCCGCTCTGGTGTGCACCAGCCCATTGAAATACATTACCCTAGCGGATCCGCACCCGCAAGTGGATCGCAAACCGCAGCAGAACCGCTCTGGTGTGCACTAGGCCTCAAATAGTTTGTGCTAAACGCACCGGACCAATTGATTTCCTCCTGATATCAATCGGTCCGTCGATTGCGTTGTGTGGGAAATTACCGTCGATCGCCCGCGGGTAGGGAGCGCGTCGCTTGCGGCGTACGATTCGGGACATTTCGACACATGTATACATTACCTGAGGCTGGCATCCCGTCCGTCACTGCGCCCGTCATGGCACCTCCGGCATCCTCGTATAACTTCCGCTGTCATGCCAGTGACAGCGGAAGTACAACTAGAGGGCGCTCTATTTGAACTTCCGCTGTCACTGGTGTGATAGCGTAAGTTATATGCGGATGCCGGAGCCGCCACATGACGGGGACATCACGCCCGGGAGCCAGCCTCAGGTAATGTATGCCGGGGGGGGGGGGGACAGGCGGCAGCAGCAGCTCAGCAGATTGTGAATTGGTTTCAGGCTGAAATCGATTCACAATCTGTTTGCAGTAAAGGCAGCCATACGATTCCTATCTGATCAGATTCGATCAGAGAGGGATCTGTCTGTTGGTCGATCTGATGGCAAATCAACCAGTGTATGGCTACCTTAAAGCTATTTATTATAACCTAGCAAATATACATTATCTAATGGTATGAATGAAGATGATGGACAGCTCCTGTGGGGTTTCTTTCAGGCTCACACAGAGATGAAGGCACAGAGCTGAAGAAGGGCCATATAATTAAATCACCAGACTCACAATTATTGCAAAAGGATAAAACATTAGTGATAGAAAAATGTAATTATGCAGATTATAAGATCATATAATATCATATAAAAATATTTGGGAATTATTATTTTCAAGCAGAAATATTTCATGACTATTCTATTAAACTCTAAAAGCTTTCTACCTCACAGAATGACATATGAATGCTTGCATTGTAAGTTGTGGTGTTAGATGCAAAAACACAAGTCACTTGCTTGTGTAAAACCGACAAGTTGTTATTGTAATTTACTAGTGTTATGCTAGTTAGTTTTTTTCCAACTGTTGCATTTTATGGGGCCGATGTAAAAATACACTGCAAGGCAGTCTGACGTGCTGTGTTCTGTCTTCACAAAGCCAGCTCTAAGGCAGGTTTGTCGGCCTAATCTATTACACTGTGGTGTCTTTCTCAAAGGGTGCACACAGCTCAGCATGGAATGTTATCATTGGACACAGTACAGGTTTCCAAATAAAAAAAAGAGAAAACTTTGTTTTTATTCCTGTTTTGTTTACTTAAAGGTTCTGAAGATTACAACTGGCAGGTTATTTCTCTATCCCACCTTGGCCTCCTCCTAACCTAGCAGCTCTCATAGCAGCAACCTGTCTGTTTCTGTGGAGTCATTCTTATTACACAGGAATATGGAGTTTTCCACCTATTTGGCAATAAATAACATGAGTTGCTTGAAATCTGTAGGAAATACAATATGTGTAGAGCCCTACAGAGAAAACACGCTTAGATGTAAGTTAAACCGCTGGGCAGAAACAACAAACCTGAACCATTTAATCTACACTTTGGCATGTCTAAGTCAACTGCAAGTCAACCTCAAAATGTCTACCTTGCATCTGGCTACCAATAATTTTCTGTTTTTAACATATCACACTTCTGTTTATATTGTAACTGAACATTTTTAGGTAAGAGTACTTGCAGCCAGTCTTACTTCGCTACATTGGGAAACCAATTTGCTTTTAAGTTGTGTAAAAATAGTTTAGCAGAGATGTGCAAAATGTTAAAGGGGCACTATGGTGAAAATTTGTAAAATGTAAAATATGTGCAAACATACACAAATAAAAAGTATGTTTTTTCCAAAGTAAAATGAGCCATAAATTACTTTTCTCCTATGTTGCTGTCACTTACAATAGGTAGTAGAAATCCGACAGAAGCGACAGGTTTTGGACTAGTCCATCTCTCCATAGGGGATTCTCAGGGATTTATTTATTTTCAAAAGCACTTAGTGAATGGCAGTTCCTCTGTCCAACTGCCAAAAAACTGTGTAGCGAGAAGGGAGGCTGGCCAGCATCATTGTTTAAATCCTTTTTCAGGACTATCTTTATAAAGAATAAAAGCCTTGCTGAGAATCCCCTATGAAGAGATGGACTAGTCCAAAACCTGTCGCTTCTGTCAGATTTCTACTACCTACTGTAAGTGACAGCAACATAGGAGAAAAGTAATTTATGGCTCATTTTACTCTGGAAAACATGTACTTCTTATTTGTCTATGTTTGCACATATTTAAAATGTTACAAATTTTCGCCATAGTGCTCCTTTAATGTTTATCTGAGCTAAAAAACAAACAAATCTAAACCCATCACAGCATCATGATAGAGTGGCAGATATTGTATGTTTTCTCAGCCACTGTCAAATCTGAGAACCCTGAAAGCCACATAAACAGATACTGAAGCTATTAAATCTCAGTATTTCAATGTGACTAAGAACTCCCAACCCCTCCCCACCCAAACAAACATACAGAATGAGACTTAGTAATTGGTGTGTCCATGCACATCCACAAATTGTCTATGTACCTTATTTTTCAGCATATAAAACACTTTTTCTCCCCCAAAATTTGTGGATAAAAGTAAGTAAAAGTCAGTGCATCTTATATGCCGAAAGTTTGGGCAGTAGACAAGCTCTTACCCATCCAGCAATGCACAACGTCTCCTTCGTCCATCTCCTCCCATTATTATTATTATTATCATTTATTGTATTTATAAAGTGCCAACATATTATGCAGCGCTGGGCAATAAATATATACAATGATACAGGAATGACAGACGTAACAAGGTTATACAACATAGAACAAAGTTATACAAGACAAACGGTACAAGATGCATGATCATGCGATTATGGGCTGGGAATGCCCAGTAATACAGGTACAGGCTGTCATAGGAAAGGAGCACACAATCATGTAGACTACACTAGGGAAGGGGGGAACCTGCCAGAGGCTTACAATCTACGGTTGTATATAGGCCATTCTGCTACTGTATACACTCATCCTACGTGGCCTCAGTCCTTCAGGGTTCATTGGGACCCTTTAGCTGTGCACAGCATCAGGTCACACAGGATATGCACAGCTAGAGGGCACCAGTGTATCCGGAAGTATGGAGGCCACACAGGATGAATGTATACACGGCGGATTCTGAGCACGTGCATGGATCGGTAAGAGCATACAGTTAGATGAAAGTGTAGTCAGTTTAGATGGGATTGTAGTCAGTGTAGATGCCAGTGTAGTGAGTGTACCTGGGAGTGTAGTCAATGTAGATGTGAGAGTAGTGAGTGTAGTGAGAGTAGCTGGGAGAGTAGTCAGTGTAGCTGGGAGTGTAGTCAGTGTAGCTGTGAGTGTAGTGAGAGTAGCTGGGAGAGTAGTCAGTGTAGTTGGGAGTGTAGTCAGTGTAGCTGTGAGTGTAGTGATAGTAGCTGGGAGTGTAGTTAGTGTAGATGGGAGTGTAGTCAGTGTAGATGGGAGTGTAGTCAGTGTAGATGGTAGTTTAGCCAGTATAGCTGGGAGAGTAGTCAATGTAGCTGGGCTAGGATAAAGACATTTGGGGGGAGGTCAATAAAATGCCCCTGCACTATAGATGCACCAGGTTTAGTGTTTTTTTTTTTTTACCCCCTGATTTTTACCCTCTAAACCTAGGTGTGTCTTATATGCCGGAGCGTCTTTTATGCTGAAAAAATACAAGTAGGTAAAAAGAGGCAGTGACCAGTTGTTGTAGTAGAATACTGATTATAAAAATATATTTTAAGCAGCCAGCGAGCAAGAGAATACGCCAAATAATCTTGACAGTACCTTTTCACTGACTTTTCGGTACTTTTTCAGTTGCAGCATACTGAAAGGTTATTTTAAACAGAAGATGGAAAATTATCTCCAAGGAGAAACTTAAGAGAAAAAGTGAATTGGATTGGGACCCAATGTGCCTACAGATACAAACACAGTACCTATAAGTGGAGAAGTCCAACAAGTACAGTCCAATTTTCAACATAGGCAGTAGAAGATCCTGGAGGAGTGGCAGGAAGCACAAACAGTTCATGCACAGGCATGCAACACATTAAACCAATCCAACTAAAAATTCAGTGGTCAACCAGCCATGTCATCCATTGACTAAATATAAGACACATCTATTTTCTATGGGTTGACATGTTTAAATTTGATACTAAACAATACCAGTTTGGGAGACAATGCAAACTAACTGAAACTATTTTAATGGTAAAAAAAAGTGAGGACAATGATTTCATTTTCAAATTAACCTTCCTGGCGGTAAGCCCGAGCTGAGCTCGGGCTATGCCGCCGGAAGGCACCGCTCAGGCCCCGCTGGGCCGATTTGCATAATTTTTTTTTGCTGCACGCAGCTAGCACTTTGCTAGCTGCGTGCAGTGCCCGATCGCCGCCGCTACCCGCCGATCCGCCGCTATCCGTCGTGCCGCAGCCACCCCCCCAGACCCCGTGCGCTGCCTGGCCAATCAGTGCCAGGCAGCTCTATGGGGTGGATCGTAATCCCCTTTGACGTCACGACGTCGATGACGTCGGTGACGTCATCCCGCCCCGTCGCCATGGCGACGGGGGAAGCCCTCAAGGAGATCCCGTTCTTTGAACGGGATCTCCTGATCGCCGATCGCCGGAGGCGATCGGAGGGGCTGGGGGGATGCCGCTGAGCAGCGGCTATCATGTAGCGAGACTTTGTCTCGCTACATGAAAAAACAAAAAAAAAAATTAAAAAAAAAAGATTTGCTGCCCCCTGGCGATTTTTTAGCAAACCGCCAGGAGGGTTAAAGAGAACCCGAGGTGTGTTTAAAGAATGTTATCTGCATACAGAGGCTGGATCTGCCTATACAGCACAGCCTCTGTTGCTATCCCAAACCCCACTAAGGTCCCCCTGCACTCTGCAATCCCTCATAAATCACAGCCATGCTGTGAGGCTGTGTTTACATCTGTAGTGTCAGTCTCAGCTGCTCCCCCGCCTCCTGCATAGCTCCGGTCCCTGCCCCTGTCCCTTCCCTCCAATCAGCAGGGAGGGAAGGGATGCAGGCGGGGACTGAAGTTCTGCTGGAGGTGGGGAGAGCAGCAGACTGACACTATAGAGATAAACACAGCCAGCTCTGACAAGCTGTTTGTCAGCAGCATGGCTGTGATTTATGAGGGATTGCAGAGTGCAGGGGGACCTTAGGGGGGTTTGGGATAGCAACAGAGGCTGGGCTGTATAGGCAGATCCAGCCTCTGTATGCAGATAATATTCTTCAAACCCACCTCGGGTTCTCTTTAAAGGACATTTTTTTGCCACCAAGTTGCATCTCCAGCTTGGACAATTTTGTCAGCACTGTTCAGTATGATGTTACAAAACAGATTTTACCAAATGATGTTGTTCCAGTATGTTGGCAGAAGAAATATCAGCAGTCTGCATATTGACCCTTTGATTATCATCCAATCTGTATACAAGGCTGAGCGTCACTGGTAATGGACTACTGCAAATATATGGCTAGCATGCTTTCAGATGCCACTGATTGCCCAAGACTCTACTTCAGACATCCAAACATTATTAGAAATTGGTAGGAACAGCTACTGAATTCCTGAAGCCATGTCTAATAACATGAGTGTGATGATTAATGCCACTACTCAGATGACTGAATATTGGTGATCTGCGGAATAATGGTTTTACAGGACCTTACCACAGGAGTTGGTAAGGAACACTCAGGACACCAACAGAACAGACTAGACACAAGGCCCCCTAGTGGGGCTGGAAGATACAGACAGATAAATACGGTTCTAACGGTCACCTGTGGAGCAGGTGATTCAGACCTTACTGCAGTCTCAGAAATACAAATAACACGGCTCTAATGGTCATCTGTGGAGCAGGTGATTCAGACCTTACTGCAGTCTCAGAGATACAAATAACACGGCTCTAACGGTCACCTGTGGAGCAGGTGATTCAGACCTTACTACAGTCTTAGCAACAAGTTCCTTCCGTAGTCTGGACTCTCCACGGGGAGGAGTCAGACAGGGAGAGGGAAGGACAGAACGTGAGTGACACCAGAGAGAGGGTGTCACTAACAGGTCTGGCGTTCTGTAACAATCGGTGTAACACAGAGAGGGTCTGATTACCGGTGAACTGCAGTATCACCGAGAATGCAGAATATACCCGATTATTGGTGATCTGCAGTATCACCGATAATCAGATATATAAGCTAACCTCTGGACACCTGAGTAACGAGTGTTTGGTGCAACTGTAATGTTTTGAGGGCTGCACCTCAAGAGCAGGTACAGGGCAGCAAGGAGTACTGCACAAGTACTGATTCCTTCTGAAGGCCTAGACTTCCCCGAGGGAGAAGTCAGGCTGAGCGCAGGAAGGACAGAGCGTGAGTGACACCAAAGGTAGTGTCACTAACGGATCTGGGAACTGCCTTTAACAGTAAGGTCAGTTCTCGCGGTCGGGCAAGCCAGGTCGAAAACACATGGACAGATAAAGTACAGATTCAGAAGGCAGAGGCGGAGTCTAAAGTACAGGCAAGGTTCAGCAACAGGGTATCAGATATATCGGGGTACAGAATCAGGAGGCAGATGCAGAGTCTAAGGGTAAGCCGGTGTTCGGCAACAGGGTATCAGAATAGCAAGGTACAGGATCAGAGTTCAGGAGAATAGTCAGGCAGGCAGAAAGTCATAACAGATAATACAGTATAATTTCCTAACGCTAAGGTGTGAGATCCGTGGCCGTCAACACCTTGGGAAACTATGCTAGAACACAGATACAAAGCAATTAGTACTTTAAACTATCAACAGAATCTGGCTAAGTGTGGATCCCCGGCTCCGGCCGGTTCTAGCACACTTTGGGCTCTAACTATGGTCTGAGTACTGACACAAGTGTACACGACGACAGAGTAACAACTCCATGTTTAAATACTGACAGCAGATTCAAGCAGCCCCGCCCGAGGGGCTGAACCAACCTGCAAGGAAGATTGACAGGTGGAAGTCAGCTGACCACAAAGTCAGCTGATCTGTCTCCTCTGCCCATAAAGGTCCTTTAGCTCCATGTAAAGGTCCTTTTGCTCCATGTGCAGGCGTGTGGACCCAAGCTGCTGCAACAGAGATCTCTGTCCCAGTTGAGTCGGGAAGCGACACCCGGGATGGCTTGGCCAGAAAGGTGACATCAGGTGTGAAAGCAGCTGCGCTGCTTTCCACCACAGAGGTAACGTTTAAGATTATTACAATGAGTAATGCACATTTATATACCAATGTGATATACAGATTATCATAAATGCACAAGGGTAGGAACCCTCTTAAAACCAATCATAGGCACACCCAACACAGCCCTTGACTATCATGTTGCAAACTAATGCTCAAACTATTTTATGGTCAAACTTTTTAAAAGAATATTAGTCACCCTGTGGAGACAAAATAGCCCCCAATACCATATATACAGGTAGTCCTCGGTTAACGAACGAGATAGGGACTGTTGGTTCGTTCTTAACCTGAACCTGTTCTTAAGTCAGAACATTGTGCTATCTCTGTTCCCTGTACCTCCTCTGTGCCCCCCTGTGCCTCCAGTGTCACCCTCTGTGTCACCTCTGCCCTTTGTACCTGTTTATACAAGTTTAAAAAGCCATTTTTTCTTAGTTTTTTTTTTATCGATTTTCTCAAAAAAAGTCCAATTTGAATTTTTTTTTTTGGTGGGGGGGGGGGGGGGGGGGCCTTGTTCCCATGGAAACAGATAATCCATGCCGTTCATATCGGCGGGTCATTCATAAGTCGGGCGTTCATAAGTCGGGGACTACCTGTACCTTATAGGAAGTGTATGACCATTTAGTGAAACAAGTATTTGAAAGTAAATGAACCTAAAATGTTTTTGCTTACATCTACCCCTGCAAAAAAAAACAACACAGGGGTTAAAAGACATGAATCACTACCCCTCAAAAACAAGGTTTATTGATTTTAGCTTAAAGAAACCCCGTCTTGGGGGGGGGGGGGGGGGAGTAGAGTGAAGTTTTACACGTATATTTGTAAAATAGCTCTGTGTGACTCATTCTTGCTTGATGTGTGCTTTGACACACTCTAATAAATATTTTTTAGATCTTTGTATAAGCATTTATATAAACCAGTCAATCACGAGAATGAAGTGCAATGTTTACAGTAATCACCGAACTGTTTACTATAAAGAAATTATTTCTAGAATTCCACTGGATTCCATTCTCCCTTTCTGCTTCAAGTTCCTATATCACAATTTCCTTTCAACAAACAAATTTTGATTCAAAACATACTTATGCAAGAAAAAAAATCCTAACCAAAAAGGATAAAAAATACAATGAACTGAAAAAGTTGCTAGCAATAATGTAGTTAGCAGTCCCTAGGTGTTTGTTTGTGGCACTGGGGTGAATGCTCTGTTGGTGTTCTACAACCATAGTATTGTTTCCAACTATGACATTAAAATCTGTAATTATACCTCATCAACCTTAACTTTAAATAGATCTAATCACTACAAATTGTTCTTCAAGTAGTCAGCCAATCTGGTCAAGTATTTAGCATAAGCATTACATGCAGTCTGTACACCATACATAGTAGTGCAGGGACTGCTGCCAGCTTAAGATGGCACTGGACATACACTTTTCAATTTTATCCGTCAGATTTGTTCATTAATATTGAATCCACCAGAGATCAATGCTGCAACATGGCTGTCCTATAATAATTCTGATTGATTTCCAGACAAAATATATTGAAACCATTGATTGCTCTGGATGGAAAGATCTCACTTAAAAGAGGGCGGTCAGGTGTCCCGTGGGAGAGGCATTACATTTCAGGATGACCAATGAACACTCTCCAGGTGTCTCGCTTATCTAAAATGTGCTTCTTCAGGATCATGCAGAGTGATGGCAGCAGAGTGCACACTCACCTGTCCACCTGCAGGCTCCCATGTTCTCTCTCCATCCCCACCAGGACTCCTGTGCCCCGTGACTTGGCGGCATGTATGTTATGTGACTATGTACATACCATGGTGTCAAGGGGATCAGGTGCACCGGTGGGGACAGAGAGGTCACAGGAGGAGTGTAATTAGCCCGGTGCTGTAGAAAAGATCACACAGCACAGCTTGAGAAAGAAGTGGATGCCTTGAAACATCACATTGACCTTTGCTGTGATGTTTACTTGAAATAAAAAAGCATAATACTTACCTGGATTGTGCCGGTTCATCTGTTCTACAGCTATATTGATCTGGAGTGCTGTCAGATCCACCGAGGCACATCCCACTTGGAATAAAGAGGCGTGTTCCACTACTTTCCTTTCAAGTTACTGGCCAGGTGCTGCTAATCAAATGTTCTTTGTTAATCATGAGCAACTGTACCACCTATATAAAAGCAGATATTTTGGCAGTTTGCTGGTCTGGAGTATTCAGGAGTGTGCTAACACAATACCAAGGAGGAAAGACAGAAGAAATTATCTGAGAAGTAAATGGTGCTGTCCTTCAGCCTGGGAAACATTATAAGGCTATTCCAAACAATCTAATAAGGTTCATTTTACAGTGATTATTCACAAGCAAAAAGTGTTCAAAAACATTTGCCAGTCTTTCAGGAATAGACCCAAGGAACCCTAAAGTCAACCCATGCAATGCTCACCAAGCAGATCTGTAAAAAATGGCATAAAAGAAAATAATCAAAGTGTTGCGAGAGCCCAGTCAAAGTCCAAACCTCAACCTGTTTGAAATGCTGTGGCGGGACCTTAGGAGAGCTGTTCATAAATTAATATACGCAAACTTCAATTAATTGGAGCAATGTTGTAAAGAAGAAAGAGTCCACATTTCTCAACAACAATGCGACACATAGAATTATTACTTTAAGTTACTGCTGCCAGATGGGTTCTGTGTGAGCTGATGGTACAAGGTTAATGTCTGGACTGATCATGGGAAACACCTTGTTAATGGTTGATCGGCTTGGCAGTAATTGACTGCATGTTATTGTGAATTAAGAATTTTTTTTTATTCAAAATATAAAGCTTAATTTTTACTGTCCACAAAAACATAATTGCACACATTAGTGTAAAAGGGATATTTAATCCATTTTACCCTAAAGGGATTAAAGACCATCTAAATCAAATATTAAAAAAACACCACCAGAATAAGTAGTGAGAGTGCAGTTCTAGTCCAAAGACAGTGATGGGTGCCTGTCAGGGGAAGGAAAAAAGCACAGAATATACCAGCAAAGAATAATGAGCACAGTGGAAGAGTACTGAACTAGGAGGGGTAGAGGAGGCTGAGGGCCGGGAGCTGTACACAAGACACTGCTGCACACTGAATAGGGACTGTCAACAAATCATACAAAGTTTTGTAGACAAAGATTTGTAATCAGTGGCTGAGCAGATGCAGTCATTAGAACAATTGTGCAGAGAGCAGAAAGCTTTTTCTCTCTATGCCTTTAGTTGTTAATCTCTCGGGACATGGAAAATAAACTTCCCCTCCCCACGGCCCCCCCTGCTGCCTCTGGGCCCCCGTGACTGCATCCTTTACAGGGTCTATAGTTATGCCCCTGACTTCAGGGTCCTTTAAGTTAACCAATAGACAGTATCATTCTAATTCAAAATTTTCTGCCTTAACTAATAGCTAACATGGTACAATTTGCTCCTACAGTTTTGGTTACAAAATAAAAACAGAATGTGTTGCTACGGTCAAGAGATATTTTGTGCTCTCAGTCTTTTATTTTTAATAATTCAGATGTACATTTTGAATCCATTCTTTGTACAGCAAACAAGCCAGATTGCTGCACTAGTGACAGATTGTTATGTTCTTTTTCAGTGAGCCCTACTGCTGTGATTCCACATCACACGGTTAATCTTATGCTGTCACACTCTCAAGTGAAGCAAATCTAATGCTTATATACTTGCAAAGTTGTCTTCTTTAACTTCAGACTCTTTATCACATATCTGTATGTCAACTCGTCTGCTTTTTCTGTGTGGTAGTTATGTTACCCTAAGCTTCTTATTCATGGAATTCATTGTTTGGAAATTAGTTGTACTATTACTTTAACCACTTGAGGACCGCCCCCAGCCGATGGGCGGCGGCAAAGTCCGGGCCCAAACGACCGCAATACGCCTATCGGCGGGGGCGGCTGCGGGAGTGGCTATGCGGCGATCGCGTCATTCGTGACGCGATCAGCCGCCGGGGACTGGCTCCGCCCACCGCTCGTAGTAACCCGCCGGCCGTTCGGAAGCGCCGGCGGGTTACTACCACCCGGATCGCCGCTGCACATATGTATAATAGGCTTTGTAATGTATACAAAGCCTATTATACTGGCTGCCTCCTGCCCTGGTGGTCCCAGTGTCCGAGGGACCACCAGGGCAGGCTGCAGCCACCCTAGTCTGCACCCAAGCACACTGATTTCCCCCCCCCTGCCCCCTGATCGCCCACAGCACCCCTCAGACCCCCCCCTGCCCACCCCCCAGACCACTGTTTGCACCCAGTCACCCCCCTAATCACCCATCAATCACTCCCTGTCACTATCTGTCAACGCTATTTTTTTTTTATCCCCCCCCCCCTGCCCACTGCCCCCTCCTGATCACCCCCCACCCCTCAGATTCTCCCCAGACCCCCCCCCAGACCCCCCCCCCCGTGTACTATATGCATCTATCCCCCCTGATCACCTGTCAATCACCTGTCAATCACCTGTCAATCACCTGTCAATCACCCATCAATCACCCCCTGTCACTGCCACCCATCAATCAGCCCCTAACCTGCCCCTTGCGGGCAATCTGATCACCCCCCCACACCAATAGATCGCCCGCAGATCCGACATCAGATCACCTCCCAAATCCATTGTTTACATCTATTCTCTCCTCTAAACACCCACTAATTACCCATCAATCACCCATCAATCACCCCCTATCACCACCTGTCACTGTTACCCATCAGATTAGACCCTAATCTACCCCTTGCGGGCACCCAATCACCCGCCCACACGCTCAGATTGCCCTCAGACCCCCCCTTATCAATTCGCCAGTGCAATATTTACATCTGTTATTCCCTGTAATAACCCACTGATCACCTGTCAATCACCTATCAATCACCCCCTGTCACTGCCACCCATCAATCACCCCCTGTCACTGCCACCCATCAATCAGCCCCTAACCTGCCCCTTGCGGGCAATCTGATCACCCACCCACACCAATAGATCGCCCGCAGATCCGACATCAGATCACCTCCCAAGTGCAGTGTATACATCTCTTCTCTCCTCTAAACACCCACTAATTACCCATCAATCACCCCCTATCACCACCTGTCACTGTTACCCATCAGATTAGACCCTAATCTGCCCCTTGCGGGCACCCAATCACCCGCCCACACGCTCAGATTGCCCTCAGACCCCCCCTTATCAATTCGCCAGTGCAATATTTACATCTGTTATTCCCTGTAATAACCCACTGATCACCTGTCAATCACCTATCAATCACCCCCTGTCACTGCCACCCATCAATCACCCCCTGTCACTGCCACCCATCAATCACCCCCTGTCACTGCCACCCATCAATCAGCCCCTAACCTGCCCCTTGCGGGCAATCTGATCACCCACCCACACCAATAGATCGCCCGCAGATCCGACATCAGATCACCTCCCAAGTGCAGTGTTTACATCTCTTCTCTCCTCTAAACACCCACTAATTACCCATCAATCACCCCCTATCACCACCTGTCACGGTTACCCATCAGATTAGACCCTAATCTGCCCCTTGCGGGCACCCAATCACCCGCCCACACCTCAGAACGTCCTCAGACCCCAGCCCTGATCACCTCGCTAGTGCATTGCTTGCATCTATTTCCCCCCTCTAATCACACCTTGAGAAACCCATCAATCACCTCCTGTCACCCCCTAGCACACCTACCCATCAGATCAGGCCCTAATTTGCCCTGTGTGGGCTCCTGATCACTCGGCCAAACCCTCAGATCCCCCTCAGACCCCCTTCCGATCACCTCCCCAGTGCATTGATTGCATCTATTTTCCCCTCTAACCGCCCCCTGAGACACCCATCAATCACCTCCTGTCACCCCCCTAGCACTCCTATCCATCAGATCAGGCCCAAAACATCCTGTCATCTAAGAGGCCACCCTGCTTATGAAAGGTTCCACAAAATTTGCCCCCTCATAGACCACCTGTCATCAAAATTTGCAGATGCTTATACCCCTGAACAGTCATTTTGAGAAATTTGGTTTCCAGACTACTCACAGTTTTGGGCCCCTAAAATGCCAGGGCAGTATAGGAACCCCACAAGTGACCCCATTTTAGAAAGAAGACACCCCAAGGTATTCTGTTAGGTGTATGATGAGTTCATAGAAGATTTTATTTTTTGTCAAAAGTTAGCGGAAATTGGATTTTTATTGTTTTTTTCACAAAGTGTCATTTTTCACTAACTTGTGACAAAAAATAAAATCTTCTATGAACTCACCATACCCCTAACGGAATACCCTGGGGTGTCTTCTTTCTAAAATGGGGTCACTTGTGGGGTTCCTATACTGCCCTGGCATTTTAGGGGCCCTAAACCGTGAGGAGTAGTCTAGAAAACAAATGCCTCAAAATGACCTGTGAATAGGACGTTGGGCCCCTTAGCGCACCTAGGCTGCAAAAAAGTGTCACACATGTGGTATCGCCATACTCAGGAGAAGTAGTATAATGTGTTTTGTGGTGTATTTTTACACATATCCATGCTGGGTGGGAGAAATCTCTCTGTAAATGGACAATTGTGTGTAAAAAAAATCAAAAATGTGTCATTTACAGAGATATTTCTCCCACCCAGCATGGTTATATGTAAAAATACACCACAAAACACATTATACTACTTCTTCTGAGTACGGCGATACCACATGTGTGACACTTTTTTGCAGCCTAACTGTGCTAAGGGGCCCAAAGTCCAATGAGTACCTTTAGGATTTCACAGGTCATTTTGAGACATTTGGGTTCAAGACTACTCCTCACGGTTTAGGGCCCCTAAAATGCCAGGGCAGTATAGGAACCCCACAAGTGACCCCATTTTAGAAAGAAGACACCCAAGGTATTCTGTTAGGAGTATTATAAGTTCATAGAAGATTTTATTTTTTGTCACAAGTTAGCGGAAATTGATATGTATTGTTTTTTTTTTCACAAAGTGTCATTTTCCGCTAACTTGTGACAAAAAAAAAAATCTTCTATGAACTCACCATACTCCTAACAGAATACCTTGGGGTGTCTTCTTTCTAAAATGGGGTCACTTGTGGGGTTCCTATACTGCCCTGGCATTTTAGGGGCCCTAAACCGTGAGCAGTAGTCTAGAATCCAAATGCCTCAAAATGACCTGTGAATAGGACGTTAGGCCCCTTAGCGCACCTAGGTTGCAAAAAAGTGTCACACATGTGGTATCGCCGTACTCAGAAGAAGTAGTATATTGTGTTTTGGGGTGTATTTTTACACATACCCATGCTGGGTGGGAGAAATCTCTCTGTAAATGGACAATTGTGTGTAAAAAAAAATCAAACAATTGTCATTTACAGAGATATTTCTCCCACCCAGCATGGGTATGTGTAAAAATACACCCCAAAACACATTATACTACTTCTCCTGAGTACGGCAGTACCACATGTGTGGCACTTTTTTGCACCCTAAGTGCGCTAAGAGGCCCAAAGTCCAATGAGTACCTTTAGGATTTCACAGGTCATTTTGCGACATTTGGTTTCAAGACTACTCCTCACGGTTTAGGGCCCCTAAAATGCCAGGGCAGTATAGGAACCCCACAAATGACCCCATTTTAGAAAGAAGACACCCCAAGGTATTCCGTTAGGAGTATGGTGAGTTCATAGAAGATTTTATTTTTTGTCACAAGTTAGCGGAAAATGACACTTTGTGAAAAAAAACAATTAAAATCAATTTCCGCTAACTTGTGACAAAAAAAAAAAATCTTCTATGAACTCACCATCCTCCTAACGGAATACCTTGGGGTGTCTTCTTTCTAAAATGGGGTAATTTGTGGGGTTCCTATACTGTCCTGGCATTTTAGGGGCCCTAAACCGTGAGGAGTAGTCTTGAAACGAAATTTCTCAAAATGACCTGTGAAATCCTAAAGGTACTCATTGAACTTTGGGCCCCTTAGCGCAGTTAGGGTGCAAAAAAGTGCCACACATGTGGTATCGCCGTACTCAGGAGAAGTAGTATAATGTGTTTTGGGGTGTATTTTTACACATACCCATGCTGAGTGGGAGAAATATCTCTATAAATAGACAATTGTGTGTAAAAAAAATTAAACAATTGTCATTTACGGAGATATTTCTCCCACCCAGCATGGGTATGTGTAAAAATACACCCCAAAACACATTATACTACTTCTCCTGAGTATGGCAATACCACATGTGTGGCACTTTTTTACAGCCTAACTGCGCTAAGGGGCCAAAAGTCCAATGAGCATCTTTAGGCTTTACAGGGGTGCTTACAATTAGGCACCCCCCAAAATGCCAGGACAGTGAACACACCCCACAAATGACCCCATTTTGGAAAGTAGACACTTCAAGGTATTCAGAGAGGAGCATAGTGAGTCTGTGGCAGATTTCATTTTTTTTTGTCGCAAGTTAGAAGAAATGGAAACTTTTTTTTTTTCTTTTTTTTGTCAGAAAGTGTCATTTTCCGCTAACTTGTGACAAAAAATAAAATCTTCTATGAACTCACCATGCCTCTCACTGAATACTTTGGGATGTCTTCTTTCCAAAATGGGGTCATTTGGGGGGTATTTGTACTATCCTGGAATTTTAGCCCCTCATGAAACCTGACAGGTGCGCAGAAAAGTCAGAGATGCTTGAAAATGGGAAAATTCACTTTTGGCACCATAGTTTGTAAACGCTATAACTTTTACCCAATCCAATAAATATACACTGAATGGTTTTTTTTTTATCAAAGACATGTAGCAGAATAACTTTCGCGCTCAAATGTATAGGAAATTTTACTTTATTTGAAAAATGTCAGCACAGCAAGTTAAAAAAGTCATTTTTTTGCCAAAATTCATGTCTTTTTTGATGAATATAATAAAAACTAAAACTCGCAGCAGCAAACAAATAGCAGCAAAAGAAAGCTGTATTAGTGACAAGAAAAGGAGGTAAAATTCATTTAGGTGGTAGGTTGTATGACCGAGCAATAAACCGTGAAAGCTGCAGTGGTCTGAATGGAGAAAAAGGCTCTGGTCCTTAAGGGGCGAAAAGACTGTGGTCCTGAAGTGGTTAAAGAGACACTGAAGCGAAAAAAAATATGATATAATGAATTGGTTGTGTACTATGAATAATTTCTAGAAGATTAGCAGCAAAGAAAATATTCTCATACTTTTATTTTCAGGTATATAGTGTTTTTTCTAACATTGCATTATTCTATAATATGTGCAGATTACACAACACTCAGCATTCAAAATGATTCTTTCAGAGTTGTCTGTGAAGTAATGACCACTCCTCTAGCAGAGAAAAAGTAAACAGTTCACTTACAGATGAGATAATACAAGTCAGATAACAGCCCTCTCTACCACTAACTTAGTCGGAGAGCTTAATGGCTTGTTTGCATAGAGATAACAACTGGAGTTTCTCAACTCTTCCTGTACTGGAAACAATTTTTCCAAATAACATATTGTCGCCATTGTGATAGGGACATCATTTAAGCAGTTTAATAATCGGGACAGCTGGGCAAATAAAATGTGTGGGTTTTATCCACAGAAGAATGTTTTATTTTAAAACTATAATGGCCGAAAACTAAAAAATAATGATTTTGTTTTCCATTTTTTACTAATTTTTCCTGTTAAAATGCATTTAGAATAAAAAATTCTTAGCAAAATGTACTACCCAAACAAAGCCTAATTGGTGGTGAAAAAAACAAGGTATAGATCATTTTGTTATGATAAGTAGTAAAAGTTATTGGCAAATAAAAGGAAGGAGCACTGACAGGTGTAAATTGCTCTTGTCCGTTAGGGTAAAAACCCCTATGGGGTGAAGTGGTTAACAAACTGTAAACCTATCTTAAAAGTCTAACCCCAGCATCCAAATCTTAAGCCTGACCTTTCCTTGGATTTCCTTGGATCAAACACATAAGCCTGTGCCCTAGCTTGACCCTTAATTCCTAGTATTAGCGCTAGAACACCAAAATGAAATATACTATCACATTAACAGTAGCACTAGGATGACATCAACGTTTCTGTAGCAAAATAAGATGTGCTACAAAGTGTACTACTAAATGGCTGTGCTGAAGTTTGGGTGCTGAAAGCTATTATTATAAAAAAGCATGTGTGAATCATAGAACACCAATCCTAGTTTCCACCCAGTCCAATTTTTTCAGAGTCAATATTCACAATAAGTGTAGAAGGGAAATTGGAAGTTTAGAGAGCAGCAGAGTTGTGTGCTTTTTGAAAATAGTCTTATTAGAGAAGATGGTGAGTGAATAAAGCAGTGCTTAAAGAGACACTGAAGCGAAAAAAAATATGATATAATGAATTGGTTTTGTACTATGAATAATTACTAAAAGATTAGCAGCAAAGAAAATGTTCTCATATTTTTATTTTCAGGTATATAGTGTTTTTTTCTAACATTGCATCATTCTATAATATGTGCAGATTACACAACACTCAGCATTCAAAATGATTCTTTCAGAGCAGTCTGTGAACTAATGACCTCTCCTCTGGCAGAGAAAAAGAAAACAGTTGAGATAATAAAAGTCAGATAACAGCCCTCTCCAGGACTTTGAAAGTCATAGAGCTTAATGGCTTTTTTGCATAGAGATAACAACTGGAGTTTCTTAACTCTTCCTGTACTGGAAACAATTAGACTGATGTATCTGATCTTAATGTTTTATTTCTTAGCTGTACTACACATACAAATCATAATATCATAAATCAAATCATAATATCATATCATAATTTTTTTTCGCTTCAGTGTCTCTTTAAAGCACATTCGATAATTACAGCTTCTTTGCATTTATTTTCTTAATTTTGTTTTTTACAAAGTGTGAACATGCAATCAGATCTATTTCTCTTATCTAAAAATCACTCAAAACAGCACTATAAACAACAATTACAGCAATTACACACTGTAGGTATATAGTAAAAATGTTAAAGACAATCACCTACTTTTAATGCAGCTTACAATAGAACTGTACATTTCATAATACAGCACACAGTTTCAGTTGGTGTGAGTTTACAACTCATGTAGGCTTGTATGTAAATGTGATTGCATTACACACCAGGTTTCACACACTCAGTTGTTTCTGGTTCCATAACTCAACTGGGTACCCTGCCACTCGATTTGTATTTATCAAAAAATGGGCTTTAAATTCTAAATAGCTCCTAATCTCAACCCTAAAAGCTGTTGGCACTAGCTCAACAAAGTTCTTGTTATACAAGTTCTGGTGGATAATTAGCATTATATAAGCTCTAAAACAAAGACTGTACATCACTTAGCATGTAAAGTGCTTGCTGATTGCTTCTCTTTGATTTAAGCCTCCACTTAAGTAATTTGTGAGTTCAATCAACATCAGATATCAAGTAGAAGACACCCATGGTCCGCATAGGAAAACACTAGTGAGCAGGGTTCTATGCTGTGAGCAATCTATCTATATGGGACCAATATCTGAAAGCTGTAGCTCAAACACAGGGCAGTAAATAAGAATTTCTAATATAACACAATCAGATTTTTATTTTCTTTGCTTTAAGCCCAACTAAGCCCATAAATAAACATGGAAGATTCATAAAAGAATCATGTGGGTCAGTGTAAATTCAAAATGTTATTGTTGAAATGTAATCCTTATGTTCAAAAATACATTGTGTAGCTCTGATTGCATGCAGTTGTGCACCACTTCATACAAACTTGAGACCTCGTCTACATCATTTCTTACAGGTGCTGCCCATCTACTTCTTGAGAACTCCAAGTACAGCCTACTCATGTACTACTGGGCAGCACAGAGGCATAGTGGATAGCGCTCTCATCTGGTAGCGCTGGGTCCCAAGTTCATCTCTGGGCTAGGACACTATTGGCCATATCCTTGTAACTTTTCTCCCGAGTTTTCTCCATGAATAAAAGTATCATCTTATCTAAAAACAACTTGTCAAACCTTAGCAACTGAACAAGTACTAAAGAGTGGGTAGAAAGGTACTATCAAACTTAATTGAGTAATTTATTTCTTGGTGGGTATTTAAAAGACATTTTATTTATAAGGTTTGACAATATGTCCTTGGAGAAAAAGTTAGTAGGATATGGCCCTATGTGGAGTTGGGCTGTTCTACCTGTGTTTGAGTGGGTCCCCCTTGGGCACACCAGTTTCCTAACAAATCCCAAAAACATATAGGTCAGTTAATTGGTTCCCCTATGATAGGGTATTCAATGAACTTAAATAATAGGAACATTAGATTATGACTGTTATAAGGATTACATTTTGTGCTCCTCTATGACTATGGATTATAGATGACCATATAGGATGATAATTATAGTGGTGGGAAAAATAGAAAAACATCTATTCTTCCTAGTTTGGGTATCAAATTTTTGCACATTACGTACCTACTTGTCAGCTGAATCCAAAAAGGAGAAAAAGCAATTACATTTGACAAAACAGGTCTTCCCACTGCTTTGCATCTATACACTATTTATATTAAATTATTATGTTAAAGAGGAACTCCGGTGAAAATAATGTAATAAAAAAGTGCTTCATTTTTACAATAATTATTTATAAATGATTTAGTCAGTGTTTGCTCAGTGTAAAATCTTTAGTCTCCCCGATTTACATTCTGACATTTATTACATGGTGACATTTTTACTGTGGGCGGGTTATGTAGCTGCTCCTAGCTGTTTTGGCTGTTAGAGACAGCTGTAAACAGCTAATTCCTGTCTGTGAACATTGTTACATTGTGGCAGTTTGCCCAGAGTACCGCGGTACTCAGAGCTTCTTGTGGGAGGGGTTTTAGTACAAAATCAGTCATACAGCGCCCCCTGATGGTCTGTTTTTGAAAAGAATTATATTTCTCATGTAAAAGGGGGTATCAGCTACTGATTGGGATAAAGTTCAATTCTAGGTTGGAGTTTCTCTTTAAATACTGTTAAACTGAACCTTGCATTTGCAAATACTCACATATTCATAGCCACCAATTATTCTGGTCACACTAGGAATTATTTAAATCGAACCTTAAAGGATAACTATCAAAGTTAACTAAAATTCTAAATGCCACATATATTTCCAGCAATTACTAGCAAATAATAATACAAAGGTTTTTTTTCATCTTTTCATGTTTTATGTGAAGAAAATATGACACTCAAAGAAAACAGTTTTCACTGTGAGCAGTACTATAGAGGACTGTGTCCAGCAGCACATCCAGCATACAGAAACAATCTTCATTGGCTGTAATACTGTGAGTAAAATATTTTCCGAATGATAGAAAGAAAGAAATATAGCTTCAAATGTGTGTAAATAACCATCAACTGCAGCTCTGCACATCTGATCCTGTGTGTCTCTCTCTCTCTGCCTCACAGTGTAAAGTAAACAGTTTACAGCTAGGGAGATCTCATTCTCAATGGGGGGTATCCAAATAAGGAAAAAGTACAGGCCCTTCTGTTCTGCTCCTTCTCTGTATCTAAAAATCCCTCAGCTTTTCTCATATGATCTGTGAAAAAGCAGTGTGTGTGTGTGTGTGTGTGTGTGTGCGTGCGTGCGTGCGTGCGTGCGTGCGTGTGTGTGTGTGTGTGTGCGTAAGCAGGACATAAACAAACTGTAAATCATTCCTCTGTGAATAGTGACAGAGAAGTATAACCTAGCTACAAGGTATAGCTCTAGCATCGATACCGACACAGACTGTTACAAGCAGTTGGTAATCGAGAGTTTTTTGTTTTGTTTTTTTCACACAGGCTGTGATGAGAGACCTCTGAAAAGCTTTCCAGTGTTGCTGGCTAAAAGCTGTATAGGTATGTGGGGTTTTACAGAAGTACAGTTTCTGTTGTTCTTTAAGTGAAAATATACTGATGAGATAAACAATTGTATCTATCCCCCTACTCCTAAAAAATACTTTTTGATATCCCAGAGTTTTATGTTATGTTTAATAACTTTGAAAAGTAACTTTATTGTTTATTTGTTTTCCTCAGATCAATGACAATCTGTCCTATGTCTTAGAGAGCTTATATATATATATATATATGGTACTTATCCGTTAGCCGGGCGCATCCGGCAGGTGGCGCTGTTGTAGCGAATTTCATTCATGCTTAGTTAACGTAGTGCTGTGTGAATGGAAGCGCCGCAGGTGGCGCTAATTACATTGATACGGCACATAACAATAACGGTGTTAATGGGAACTAATATGTATTTCAAGTGGCCAGAACTGTTACTTAATGCAATTAAAATGAAGGCAGCGGCAATGTAACAGATGAAGCCGCCGCCTTCGTCTGTTCTTCGTCTTCTTCTCCCCCTTTGCCCTCCTCTGGCTTTTATACAATGCTGGCAGCTGGGGGGGACACGCGTGTCCCTGCAGAGTCGTTCGTCGCAAGAAAACAAACAGGATTCCCTTCCGCGACGAACGACTCTGGGGGGAGACGCATGTCCCCGCAGGCTGCCAGCATTGTATAGAAGCCAGAGGAGGGCAAAGTGGGAGAAGAAGACGAAGAACAGACGAAGGCGGCGGCTTCATCTGTTACATTGCCGCTGCCTTCATTTTAATTGCATTAAGTAACAGTTCCGGCCACTTGAAATACATATTAGTTCCCATTAACACTGTTATTGTTATGTGCCGTATCAATGCAATTAGCGCCACCTGCGGCGCTTCCATTCACACAGCACTACGTTAACTAAGCATGAATGAAATTCGCTACAACAGCGCCACCTGCCGGATGCGCCCGGCTAACGGATAAGTACCGTATATATATATATATATATATATATATATATATATATATATATAGAGAGAGAGAGAGAGAGAGAGATAGATAGATAGATATAGATATATACCCTGTTCTCAGATGCCCAATTCTTTGAAAGAAAAGTGTTTGATGGCTGTAACTCCTTATCAGTGGGAGATGCTATAGTCCAACTGGGTGCTGACTGGAGAAAAACTGTCTTTTGCATATCTGAATATTAACTTTTTTTTTCAAGCAGAGAAAGCAGGACAGCATATGTATTTGTAGGATTGCCACTGTACATACACATCTATCTCATCATGTCACATGTCACTTTGGATTCCCTTTAAATGGATGTTCAAAAACTTGCACCAGCGTACTTCGACAAAGATTTACTTTAACTCCTTTCGGACCGACGCAGTTTAAATCTACGTCGGGCGGGTGGCGCTGCGGTTCTGACTGGACGTAAACTCTACGTCCCATTCACCGCGCACCCCCGCCTGTTCCCGCTGCTCTCGCCGCTTTCTACCCGCCGCAATGTGCTGCCCTGCTGCCTCTATGACGGCAGAGCACTGTGAGCCAATGAAAGCAGCTCCTGACCGGCGCACAGCACTCTGTCGTCATAGAGAGCAGCCTGCGGCGGGGACAGAGCGTTGTGACCAGCGGGAGCGACGGATTATTGCGGCGATTCGTCGGTATGCGCGTTTTAGCGTACCAGCAGCCTCTGGTCCTTAAGGGGGCACAGGCTGCTGGTACCGAAGTGGTTAATTTTCATGGCTTGTCTAATTTCTCAAAAGAATACTCGGTTGTTTTAAACTGACCATTTTAAAGTGCACCTAAACTGAGAGGGATATGGGTATTTCCTTTTAAACAATACCAGTTGCTTGGCAGTCCTGCTAATTTATGGCTGCAGTAATGGCTGAATCACACACCTGAAACTAGCATGCAGCTAATCCAGTCTTACTTCATTCAGAGCATCTGATCTGCATGCTTGTTGATACACAGGATCAGTAGGAGAGTCAGACAACTGGTATTATTTTAAAAGGAAAAATCCATATCCTTCTCAGTTTAGGTTCAATTTAAGTCAACATTGTAATTCTGCATCAATCAATTTGTGTTGATTTTATCTATTAGATTGTTCAATGTATTTATTCAGTGTTTCTCAAACCTCCCCAACAGTGCATGTTTTGCAGGCAACCTCATCCATGCACAGGTGGGATAACTAGCAACTCAGCTAGTTGGATTCCATGTAGCTGAGACACTAATTACCCCACCTGTGCATAGGTGAGGCTGCCTGCAAAACATGCACCATTGGGGAGTCACCAGGACAGGTTTGAGAAATACTGTATTAATTTATTTAGCTTACCCTGTGTATGGTCACTCTTCTCAGTTCTCTCAATCCTCACTGGCTGACTGCAGTCACCCAAATAGAGGTTTCATCTATGTCTACACAAGAAAGCATTGCAAAACTGTTACAACGTTTGCCAAAATTCTTTGCAGCATATATTGTTGTCTTGGAAGAAATAATGTTTCTACAACACTCTATTTCATCACTTATGCAATTGAGTGCTAGAAGCATCTCAGCTTGCCAGTTTCACAACTTTCTATCATTCTCCTTCACTATTTGACAAACAGATACTCACACTGGGCACAGAAAGCATCAACATCAAATAATACAAGCACTTGGTAAAAGTCAACAACCTGCATGTGAATAAATACTTCAAACCTTCCTGGCTGTAACACAAAATCCCTGATCTTTGATATCAATAGATTACAATATTAGAGGAACATCTAAAAGTTATTACCTGGAGTATGATCATTTCTCAGAATATACCACAGGTAAATTGCCTGTTAAAGGTTAAGTTTCCCATAGTCCAGATAACTGCCTTTAAATATGTCATATTCAAAGTGTGATGGCATGCTGATACTGTACAATAATTATATATATAATTCTATATTCAGGCTCACATAAATGTAAGCTGTAAAACTGCAAACTTCAGGAATTCTTCCCAAAAAGGCACCCCGTGTAATTGAACAGAGTTATAAACAGCAGGAAATTGAGCTGAGTAATTTATGCTGACTTTTGCATTCAAAGCAAAGTCTCCAAAGACTATCTTAGCTCCAGCCCTATTTTCTACAGGCTTTCACTGGAAGCACTAGTGAAACAAGGTGTAATGAGTGATATGGGCCTCCTGATAGCTTGTTTGTGCTTCTGTAATTGGATAATACATTAAACAGTTTCAGCTGGGTGGTATAAGTACCCCGGCAGCAATCACCCACATTAGGAGAAAGAAAGAACCTCTATAAAACACTGACACATTTTTCCTATTTATCAGTCATCCAAACAGCATAAATAACCACTTAGACCAGAAATTTCCAGAGCACATTAGTCTGATAATAATAAAAAAATATTCTGCAACAGCCATCCATGTTTTTTTTACAGAAACACAATATCTTTCAAAGTTATATATATAATATTATTTTTAATACTACTAACAATGTTTATATCAGCTGGGCAGAGCATAGGTTATGTTTGTACCAGGTGAGGCTAAATGTTCAGTTCAGAGGAAGAAAAAGTTAAATTGTTATTATTGTCATTATTTGTATTATTTTTATTTGAATGGGTAGCTGACAATACATCTAAAAATACACAGCTAAGTAAATTATTAAGTAAATCAAACATCCTATTATTCAAAACAATCTTAAGACAATATGATTAATCATATATTATTGAAAAGGCTAAAGATTTAACAAATACATTTTGTCTTGCTTTAGAAATAAAGGAAAACACAATCAGGCTATTGAAAATGTGCCCCAACTACCTATAGGAGTTCTTTTTTCTTCTCATCAGTAAAATAAGTACTTAGAATGTGGATGGGTTGCTATGGCAACTTCTCACATTGCTTTGACTGTATCTCACATTACTATGGCAATTTCTCAGCTTTTGCTGCTAATAAATATTATAAATCAAAGTGCATCTAAAAAGAAAATAAACTTTTGGCTTGAACAAAAAGAACTTTAGATATGTAAAAGTGATGTGGCATATCTTATGACTGCCATCAACCAATCAACAACTACCACAGTGTCTATGGGAGACAGAAACATTTTGAACAGCATCCTATTATGAAAACTTCATTGCAATCAACCTAAACAATCCACAATAAGTAAAATATAAACTCAAAATCAAATGCACCTTATAATTCAATATTTTTTAATCTGTGGCCACTGCAAAGTTTACTGTACAGCACATAATTAAAGGAACAATTATTTAAAAAAAATAAAATTCCCATAAAACTAATAATAAATCTGTTGATGCGAGTATATACCAGAGATAAGCTTGTACCATATCAATAAAGTGCAGCTAATAAAGTGAATGTTCTAGCAAACTGCTGTACTAAACTCCCTTGCACAACTGAGGGAACGAAAGGAAAATAAAACACTTTCTCTGTCACCTTTGGGGTGTGGGTTTCTAGTACATTTCATGTTATGTGTAATTAGCTGTGTGCCAACCTTTGGTACGTTCCATAATAAATCCCTTGACCACATTTTCTGCAGGGTTGGCAGAAATGGAAAGGCTCTATTCATTAAATCACAGAACACACCACAGAAACTTACCACACTGCACTGCTTCCTTGCGAGATTCCAGCACGCTAGAAATTTCAACAGCCATCTCTCTCTATGCTTGAAAAAACCTCCCATATGACTATGATTAAGTAGGATATGAGAGTGGTCCAATCAGTGTTTCTTTTCTTTTCTATTTTTTTTTTAGACCTCCTCCCCCAACATTACATGTGGTGTAGGGACAGGGTTATGCCTGCACTTAAACAGTAACCATCTGTTACTTGCAGGAAAGCTGTGTCTCGTTCTCAGGTTTCCCAGCTTCTTAGCACAATAATATGGCTTTTGGGCTGTGTAGGTTTAACGCATAGAAAAGTTACAAACCCTGCAGCAGTCCTATCATTCAGATACCTCGAAGTGTAAGGTCCACACCAAAAGCTCAGCTTTTTCCAGCTGCTGCTACAGAATTCCAATAGCTACAAACCACAGCGGCAGCGAGGCTTGGAGGTCACGATGGGTGGTTTCTGGATGTTAGCGAAAAGATTATTAAAGGCATTAAGTAAAATAAAAGAGCAAACCACATGCCTTTACACCATTAATAGCTGAATCAGTCATTACTCTGAAACTCATCTGACTTCCCATTATAATTGGTAGAAGCTAATCACAGCATGGGATTTAAAATCTTATTAAACCTCCAGTATAAATAACACCTTGACAAAACTTGGTTCATGACACAGGTAAGTGGAAAATTACTGTAAATGGAATACACTTTTCCTGGAAACGTCTGATCACTCCTTTAAAGTTCTTATTTAAGCTTGGTTTGTTTTTGCATATATATATATATATATATATATATATATATATATATATATATATATATATATATATATATTTATTTATTTTATTATTACTTGGCTGGCCCGGTTTTCATGCTGTTTTCCTATGCTAATGTCAGGTGCTGATTGCTGGAAAGTACAGCACATCTGTGGTCCATTCAAACCACCACCCCCTCCTATGCAATTCTCATTATCATGCTGGGAGGGGCACTAACTATTCTTTTCCCTCTATAGCAAAGAGCTAGCCATACCCACCCTCTCTGAGCTGCTGATGAGGAATATATTTTAAAGAAAACCTGAACTGAAAATTAAAAGTCAAAATAAGCATACACAAGTCATACTTACCTCCCGTGTAGTCTACTCCTCAATCTCGTTCTCCTCTCCCGCATCCTGTTTGTCCACTGTGATCAAGGGAATTCTCCGTCCTCCATTTTCAAAATGGCCATTACCCCTAACAGCTTCCTGGTCAGCACACTGTTAAACTGTAACATTGTCCACTTGAGCCATAGGAAAACATGGACTTTACTGGGCATATCAGTTGTCCACTCAGCTATTAATGACAGCAACTGATATGTAACTGACAGCAACTGATATATTTCAGTTCTGACAAAATGTTTTCAGAACGGGAAGGGATCATTGTCAGAAGAAAATGGTGAGCTTCTGAAAGGAACTGATGGCAAAGTAACTATTTAATGTTCATTTGAAGTTACCTCATGTGTTTATTTTAAATATTTTTACTCAGTACAGGTTCTCTTTAAGAGCAGCTCTGCAGCTCAAAAAGTCTTATCAGAATTTCCAGTCTACTCCTTCCTTAATAATGCACTTATCCCTCCCACAACCACCCCAGTGTGTTTATGAAAAAGTTAAATTGTAGAAGTGAAAAAGCAGCTCAGAGGTACATGTGACTTCTAGAAACAGTCTGCAAAGTGGGAAGGATTAAATGCTTTATAGCGCAGTGAGTAGAGTGGAACTCTTCAGAATCATAGTTGCAGTGCTGGCCACAAAGATTCAGGCCTCTTTCAGATGGATTGCTGAACTGTGTATTTGTTGCAGCTAAATAGCACTGTTTTAACTCACCACTACCAGGTGAAAGAGGCCTTAATTCCACTCAGTGGAAGAAGAGAAGTTAAGAAAAACAAAAGTTTGCTTTCCTAAAACAGAAAGAATTTGCGATAATTCAGGTTGGAGTGAGCTTGAGATGTCTCCCAGGGCACCACTGCTGAATATATGCAAATTAACCATTGTACCCTTAGAAGCTAAACACATCTCCAGAACAGCTGGAATGCAATGATGTGTCAGCTTGTTAATTTGTACAGAGCCATAATAATCCAACATGCATACAGACTGTTTCGGATTGTTTGATCCTCATCAGTGCATGGCATGGATTAACTTGGCTCTATCAAGTAGGGATTGTAAATCCGAGAGGTACAGACTAACCAGCAAGCTCATGGTGATCCAGAACTCATTGGAGTGTGTAAGGGACTACAATGGTCCTAAAACTTGTGGCCAGATATCTGGGTCATGTGACTTTCTTTTCTGAAGATAATTTTTTTTAATGGCTGAACAAAAAAATAAAAATTAACATAGTTGTGTCATCGAAGTACTATTGTGCTACTAAGTTTACACACCCCGGTGGAATTTATGATTTCTTAACCATTTTTTATAGAATATGAATAACACAAAAACTTTTTTTCACTCATGGTTATTGTCAGACAACTGTGTTTACTCTTTTTAAATCACAATCACAACACTACTAAAATATCCCTGAGCAAAAGTTTATATACCCTAGTGATTTGGCATAATAACATGCATACATCATGACACAAACTGGTTTTAATTCCTATTAAAGGTAATCATCGTCACCTGTGATATGTTTGCTTGCAATCAGTTGGTGAGTATAAAAGGTCAATGTGTTTCTGGACTCCTGACAGACCGTTGCATCTTTCATCCAGTGAAAAATCCAGGAGGGTGAATTTTAAAGAGTAACTGTCAGGCTGCAGAAGCTAATTTAAACCTCTATTCTCCTGTGTTAAACAGTTTAGAAGGAAGCCAAAAAGCCATTAGTGAAGATAAAAATCTCAGTTACCTTTGATGTGTGCTTATCAGAAAAGCTGTTAGACCTAAGAGGACGCAAGCCGCATACTATACTGCAAAGCATTCTGGGGCCCTCCCCTCGGCTGCTAATGAGACGTTACAGCAGCTTGTAATCAGTCCAGCGCGTAGCACTGATAAATCTCCGGGCCGAGTACACTGCAGGAGTCAGCTATTGTTCCTAGCCACATGGCTCATTAATATTCACTGCACACTGTGTTATTCAGTACGAGCTTTTCTGTGATCAGGAAGCAGGCAGGACATGATGACACATTTGACAGAAAAACATGGAACCTGCCATGAGCTGTCAGGAGCATCAATCTCTGCATATACTATATAAAAATGCTGTGAAGTACAAACGTGGACAGTGAAATGCATATGTAATGTAAGTACAGCCAATCTTTAGCTACTGATATATGTGTTTATTTTCTCTGAGACCTTATACCTAACAGCTCCTCTTTAAAGAAAATTCAGCAAAACAATATTTTTTTTGTACAATTTTGCTACAGAAAAATTTAGAATGGGTATCCACTATCATTAATTTGTGTCAATGCTGAAAGCATCAGAGAAATCTTGTGTTTCCATAGCTATTTTTTTCATCTTAGTGGTAAGGCACTATGACACATTTCTTCTTTACACAGAAATAGTTCCTCATCACATCTTTAACTATGGAGGAGAGGGTTCAGTCTGTCCTATAGGGAATTAGCTTAAAGAGAACCTGTACTGACTAAAAACATTTAAAATAAACACATGAGGTAACTTCAAATGAACATTACATAGTTACCTTGCCGTCAGTTCCTCTCAGAAGCTCATCATTTTCTTCTTACACTGATCCCTTCCAGTTCTGACAACATTTTGTCAGAACTGAAATATATCAGTTGCTGTCAGTTATATATCAGTTGCTGTCAGTTGCAGCTGAGAGGAGAACTGATGTGTCCATGTTTCCCTATGGCTCAAGTGGGCGATGTTACAGTTTAACAGTGTGCTGTCCAGGAAGCTGTTATGGGGTAATGGCCATTTTCAAGATGGAGGATGGAGAATTCCATTGATCACAGTGGACAAACAGGATGTAGGAGAGGAAAAACAGATTGAGGAGTAGACTACACAGGAGGTAAGTATGACTTGTGTATGTTTATTTTGACTTTTAATGTTCAGTTCAGGTTTTCTTTAAACAGAAAATAAATGTCTGTAAAATCGAATGACCTATTTTCTTGTAAACAGAACCCAAAATAAAGTTAATTTTTGCAGAAGGCGATGTATTTCAGCCTACTGAGCATAGCATTCTGCCCCAATAGCCTAGTATGGAGTGCACTGCTGACCTTCCTGTAAGTGAGACCTGGAAGCCAAACCTCTGTGCCGAATTTCAGCTCCAGTGAAAAAGTAAAAGAAAAAAGAAAGAAAAGCAAAATACATTTATCAAAGATCCAAAGACCCATTAGTGCTGTATGCCATTTTATTTAAAAAATTGTTGTGATTGAAGCAATCACCATCAATTCCCACCATTTGATTGCCATCTTGGCAGCTGCCACGTTGAAGATCAAAGGACCTATTTATTGGTCAGACACAGACATAAAATAAATTGGCAAGTGGTGACATATATTATACAGCCAATCAGCGTTTATTGCCATACGAAGGCCAGCCCTGTCGCCATTTTTCCTACCACGTCAGGCTGTGCATTTCATTTTGGAAAATCGGGTGGTTTAACTCATCCAAATGGACCTCTTACCACAATGTAAGCTCAGCATTCCCATTCTGGTTTTATGTTTTCTAGTTAGCTCAATTGATGCCCTCCCAGAGCTGCAATGCAGTATGCTTTCTGCAGCTAACTGCACATGCGTGTGTTACTGATCGGTTTGTATTTTACAAAGAGCACTGAAAAGCACAGATGCCATGCTTACAAATATTGCTAGGCCCCTTTAAAATATGAACACGGGCTGCAGACGGAAATGCAAAGATAATGTTAGCAATTTTAAATTAGAAAATTATTAATGCATGACTAATACATGTCATAGTAATATTATCTTATTTAATGTGTAATTTCATTTCAAGTATTGGCAATTCTTAATGATGTTTACACAAGTAGTCTAACTACTGTGAGAAACATAGAACGCATATTTACATATGTTTATATTAACAACATCTTGCTTCAGAAATCTAATGAAGCATATGGGCATGATCTACTAAGATTCTGCAGGGCTAGGGAGCTGTGGCAAGCTGTGATAATAAGTGATTGAAAAAACAAGTCCTGAATCTATTAACAATGATCCGGCCGCTTCTAAGTGGTAAAAGTCTACACCCTCACCTGGGTCCTAGCACACCATAGCAAGGCTTGCACCTATTACCTGAAATACATGAAACTATAGTTGTATATACTTACCCGCAGTGAGAGTGGAGTCAGGCTATCCTGCAGGCGTGTGCATGTAATTGCAACTGTACAGCCAATGATTTAATAGCCTTTCAGCAATACTCATGATGCCACCTACGAGACAATTTTAATAAACTAATTCCAGGTTTGATAATCTTCATAAACTAGGAACTACCGGTATGTATGATAACAGCAGTACTAGTATGCAAATTAGTATACATTTTTACAAAACCAAGACGCAATACAACAGTCTCAAAATGATCAGTAACTATATACTACTGTATAAACACAATTTTAAACAAAAGTAAGGGTTAAAAAAAAAAAAGTAAGGAGTTTTATTTTGCTTATCTTTTTGTAAAAAATAAGGCCTGTTGTGTTTTACAATTATGAGCCATGTGTGGGCTTACCTAACAAGGCAGTCACTAAAAAAATGCTATGCTAACTGAAGCAGTGAGACCATGGGGTGGAGGAGGGGTGCATGGCTATGTTTTCCTTGTAAGCACCATCCCCTAACAATAGCCAAACAAATTCACTAGTCAAAAAAAACAGTTTTCAGCAATCTTTCTACCCCTTAAAAAGTATGTTATCCCAGGAGGGCAATGGTCCCAACTTTTTACTTCCCTCTCCTGGGGCCCTTCTCATGTACTTTCATACTCCCCCTCTAGAGGTAAGATAGGGAGAATTATATTAGTTTAAACTACCTTGAACACAAAGTCGGTAAACTAATATTGGATGGGCATGAGCTTCATATCATCAGGCATCACTCCATTAAAAAGTCATGATTCTGTACTAGAAATCAGTGTATAAGCTTAAAACAAGAGCACTTTTGTCTGTGAACACAAGTCATTGCTGCATTCACTAATGCAAAATAAATATGTATTTTCCAAAGAAAAACATATACATAAAAATGGTCAAAAAAATCTCTGGGCCCAAGCTCATTTAAGATGGACTTAAGAGAGTAGATATTGTCCTGTGGTTTGATGTATTATAATTTGAAATTTTTGTAAATCAGGGACACCATGTTCTCAAGCTTAAAAACAAGTAGGACCATAAGAATGGTATTAGCCCACAGATGAAAAGCCAGCACCCATGAATGTATGTGGTGCATAACTGTACATAGCATGTGTGTCTGAACAATATTCACAGATTTTGGAGCAACATCTGTTGCCGACCAGTCAACATCTTCTCCAGTTAAAGCCTTCCTTATTTCTAAGACAATGTAAAACCTCATTCTACATGCGTTACAACTGCATGGGTTCACTCTTTAAAAACATTTGAATTGAAAAATATGACAAGGGATAATTGAACTCTTTAGCAATTCTAAGAATGGGATAAAATGCACTTTCAAAACTGTAACAATTGGTCTCATCAGTTCCTAAATGTTTAGTTGAATTAAGATGACATGATACAATGACATTATAAACTTGCCCCGTCTAACATTTTTGGAAACATGTTGCTGGTAGGGATGAGAGAGCAAAATTCTTAAATGTGGTGCCACATTGAATTTGCCCCAATCTCGCTTAGCTAGAAACTCACAAAATTGGCAGCCAAGCTTGCCGTAAATCCATGTTAGGCAACAACGATGTATGAGTAGTTTCTGAGTAAGTGATGATAAATCATACCCTATCAACAGTTGCACAATCTTTCGATCTTTAGCCTTTCGATTGATAAAAAGTTGTGATTTTTTTTTTCACTCATTTTACTTCAATTTTGGATAATTTCACCTCAATTTCTAGAAACTTTGTCTAACCGAATGTGCCAGTTTTACAAAATGATTCCCAAGATTCTGGAAGACTGATCAGAAGTTCAGTGAAAACCTTGTGAATTTGCAAGCCACGATTTTACTCATCCCTAGATGGCTTCAAATTCAAAATGAGCATTTTTTTTTTTATTTTTTTTTTTTAGTTTAACTAGTTACTGTGCAGTATATCTACATCTCAAAGGACTTCATCTGAAGTCCCAGGGATGTAGATATTTGTCTATTGCTGCTGCGTGCCCATGCTCGCTCCCACATGCATTCTCATCACCGCCCATTAGTGGGGAGATCAGTGAATGGGAATGCAGTTCCCATTCATTGATCAAAGTCCCTGTGTCAATGATTGCCGGCATCAATGAGATGCCTGCAGTCATTGTAATTAAAACAGTAACACATGCATGCATTACTTCCTGTTTGCATACTAACCGTACACGCAGGAATAATCGGTGTAGGGACATCTTGAAGCCAAATAGTAAAATTACATCTATATACATTTATTATCACATAGTAACCAAAAAAATCAATTGCAAATAAAAAAATATAAAAATACATAAATAGTTACCTTAGGGACTAGAGATGGCCCGAACGGTTCGCCTGCGAACGGTTCCAGGCGAACTTCCAGGGGTTCGCGATCACGGAAAACCGCAAACTTTACAGGAAGTCCGATTCGCCCCCATAGTGCACCATTAGGGTCAACTTTGACCATCTACATCACAGTCAGCAGGCACATTGTAGTCAATCAGGCTACACTCCCTCCTGGAGCCACCCCCCCCCCCCCTTATAAAAGGCAGGCAGCGCAGGCCATTTTACTCACTCATGTGCCTGCAGTAAATAGAGAAGGGACAGCTGCTGCAGACAGAGCAGACTCTCATAGGGAAAGATTAGTTAGGCTCTTGTAGGCTTATTAGCTTGCTGCTTGCTGATTCTTATTGCTAAAACAGCACCCCACAACAGCTCTTTTAAGAGCTAATCTTGTTCCATTTTTTTTTCTGTGTCCCACTGACACTTGATAATTCATACTGTGTGTGCCACTGCCAGGCCCAGCACATACACAGTGCCACTGTGCCTGTCCGCTACCTGTCTGTGTGCGACAGGTGCACATTGTAATACCCATCACTGCATATATCTACCTGTTGTGTTCAGTGCAACCACCTCATCACTGCATATACCTACCTGTTGTGTTCAGTGCACCCACATATCTACGTGAGTGCACGCAATGTGATATACCACTCCGTGCATACCTGTTAACTGCACCCGTGTGACTGCACATTGTATTAGTCAAGTTAGTGCATACCTTTCATTTCCCCCCCCCCCCCCGATATGTACAAAACAGACAAAACAGGTAGAGGTAGAGGCAGGTCTGTGCGAGGTCGTGGTGATGTGATGTTATGCAGCCCTGGACCAAAGTACAGTGCTCAGAAGAAGGCACGTCCCATCAACTCCCAAGATTGTCAGGATGTGGTTGACTATTTAACACAGAACACCTCATCTTCCGCAGCCACCAGCGCTACTCCAAGTACCACATCCACTACATTTGACAGTTTACAGGCATTATTTGGTTGGGAAATCACTGATGCACAGCCATTATTGTTACAACCAGATTAAGGCGCTAAGCAAGTTACACCACCTCATATGTCTGAGTTCGGCGACACTATGGACGTAACGTGTGCAGAGGAGGAGGATGAAGTACCTGCTGTTGGTGCAGTTTTGGAAGTGTCTGAGGCAAACGAAGCTGGGCAGGATGATTATGATGATAACGATGATACGGATCCCATGTATGTTCCCAATAGAGGAGGTGAACAGGGGGACAGTTCAGAGTGGGAGTCAGAGAGGAGTAGGAGGAGACGAGTTCCTGGAATAAGCAGGGGGAGCTCGTCGTCAGAAACAGCTGGTGACAGTGTCCGGCAGCATGTATCGCCTCCTATGTACAGCCAGCCAACATGCCCTTCAACGTCAGCTGCTGATGCCACCATAGTGCCATCTCCCCGCGGGGCTCAGCGGTTTGGACATTTTTTAGTGTGTTTGCCTCAGATCCGAGCAATGCCATCTGTTCTCTTTGCCTCCAAAAATTGAGCCGTGGAAAGGCCAACACCCACGTAGGGACAAGTGCCTTATGAAGGCACATGGAGATAGAGAAAAGGCACAAACTGCAATGGGAAGAGCACCTGAGCAAAAGCAGCACACAAAAGAAAAGCCACCCTCCTTCTCCTCTTCCTCTTTCAGGTGCAGCATCTTCATCCACTTTCTCCCTTGCACCTTCACAGCCACCCTCCTCCACTCTGCCTCTGCCCTTGAGCGGTTCCTGCTCCTTTACCCACAGCAGCCAGGTATCCGTGAAGGAGCGGAAAAAGCAAATTTCTGCCAGTCACCCCCTTGCGTCTGACAGCTGGCTTGGCGGAACTGTTAGCTCGCCAGCTGTTACCATACCAGCTGGTGGACTCTGAGGCCTTCCGTAAATTTGTGGCCATTGGGACACCACAGTGGAAGATACCAGGCCGCAATTATCTATCTAAAAAGGCGATACCCAAATTGTACCGTGAAGTGGAGAGGCAAGTGGTGTCATCTCTGGCACACAGCATTGGGTCAAGGGTCCACCTGACCACGGATGCCTGGTCTGCCAAGCACGGTCAGGGCCGCTACATTACTTACACAGCCCGTTGGGTCAACCTGGTGATTAATGGCAAGCAGGAAGTACGTGGCTGTGCAGCAGACCAACTTGTGACATCTCCATGGCTTGCAGGCAGGCCTCCTGCCACCTCCTCTTCTTCTCCTCCTGCTACATCCCCTTTGCTATTGTCCTCCTCCTCCCCCTTGGCTGAATAGCAGTTCAACTCTACTGGTGCTGCGATCTCCTCTCCAGTTACACAGCCCTATCTCCCCAATGCTGTCCAGCCTGTTGAGGGACTCCCGTATGAAAAAACTCAAGGGGAATGACAATTACTGGTTGGCCACGCTACTAGACCCTCGGTATAGGCACAAAGTGGCAGACATGTTACCAACTCACCTAAAGGTAGAAAGGATGCAGCACTTGCAGAACAAGCTGGCAACTATGCTTTACAATGCGTTTAAGGGTGATGTCACAGCACAATGCAATAAAGGTACCACTGCCAGTAATCCTTCTCCCATGTCCACGCAGGCAAGGACAGGATGCTCCAGCGATCTCATGGTGATGTCGGACATGCGGACATTCTTTAGTCCAACGCCTTGACTTAGTGCTTCCGGATCCACCCTTCACCAATGCCTGGACCAGCAGGTAGCCGACTACCTGGCCTTAAGTGTGGATGTAGACAATGTGAACAGCGATGAACCCTTGGACTACTGGGTGCGCAGGCTTGACATATGGCCAGAGCTGTCCCAATTTGCCATCCAACTTCTGTCTTGCCCTGCCTCAAGCTTCCTGTCAGAAAGGACCTTCAGCGCAGCTGGAGGCATTGTCACTGAGAAGAGAAGTCGCCTAAGTCACAAAAGTGTTCAGCACCTCACCTTTATCAAAATGAATGAGGCATGGATCCCGGAGGGCTACTGCCCATCCCAAGACAAAGTCAGTCCCCACACACATCATGTCTGCCTGCACGCTGTGTGACTGGCTGCCTGCCCCAAGACTAAATCGCACCCCACACAGCACCTCTGCCCGCAGGCCGCTTGACTGCTTTCTCCGCCACCACCAACAGCGTCCAGGACTCCAGGTGGATTCCTGAATTGTTAAGGCCGCTGCTTGCAGCGGCCGCTATAATAATTTTTCTGGTGCGTGTACATGCCTGCCTAATTTTTCTGGCTGCAGTGCAGCTGCAACAACAAAACAAAAGGCATGTACATGTGCCCATTCCCCTTCGTGATCATTACCTTGCCACAGTAAAGGGGCTTGCGTATCACAATGAAGCAATGACCGCCGGCTATATGAGTGTCTCGAGGGGGGGGGGCACACCAAAGATAATTAGGTCGTTGCTTCATTGTGTACAGACCAAACTTGATCAGCTGGACAGTCACTGTTCTGTCATTCAGCTACCTCATCCCGGCGACCATATGGGCTGGAAAGCCGCCATCACCTGCACTCTCGTCATGGTGCGCACCAGTCCAGCACGGCCGTTTCTACACAAACAGCTGTTTGCAGTCACTGCATACCTTTCACTGCATCTTTGACTGCACATTGTATTATACCTGGCAGTCAGTGCATACCTCTGAATGGATGGCAGACTTGCCCTCCATAACAGATTCTCGTTACAGGTAGTACAGTCTATCAGTGTCATCTACAGCAGGGCCTCGAAAGTCCTCCTCTTGGTCACTACCTCGGGACATGCATACCATGCCTGCTGCCTTACTTGGATGTGTGGTAGCCGTTCCTGCTCCTTTGCCCACAGCGTGCCTGCTGCCTTCCTTGGATGTGTGGTGGTGGTAGCCGTTTCTTAGGCTCCCACTCTGGACCGGAATCGAACCAGGATTCCCCGGCCATTACCAGTGGTCACTCACAATGGCAGACCTGCCCTCCATAAAAGATTCTCGTTGCAGGTACTGAACACCAAGCAGAACAAGTATTTAAAAAAATAGATGTAAGCTTTAACAATGGTAGAGAAAGAACCATTGAAAGTTGATAAGGCAGTCAGACATTACCTGACATCACTGAGTGAGGAAGAGCAATCTCGCCATGGTGCGCACCAGTCCAGCACGGCCGTCACTATGCAAACAGCTGTTTGCAGTGCGTTACACAGTGAGTTTGGTGTGTCAGTGTGAAGCAGTACTCTAATTACACTCCCTGATTGATGTATACACATGCAAGATGTTTTAAAGCACTTTAGGCCTGCAATTTAGCATTCAATGTGATTTCTGCCCCTAAAATGCTGCTTTGCGTCCAATCCAGATTTTTTCCCCGGGACTTTTGGAATCCATCCCACTCTGCCATGCCCCCCTCCAGGTGTTAGACCCCTTGAAACATCATTTCCATCACTTTTGTGGCCAGCATAAATGTTTCTAGTTTTCAAAGTCCGCCTCCCCATTGAAGTCTATTGCAGTTTGCGAAAGTTCACGCACATCAAATGTTTGGCAAAAGTTCGCGAAAATCGGAGGTTCGGGCCATCTCTATTAGGGACTCAACTTTTTAAAAATGTATGTCATGAGTGTATGTTACTGTTCTCTTTACAAATAAGGGCTTGTAATTAGGGACAGACACAAAACTGAAAAAATACACCTTTATTTCCAAATAAAATATTGTCGCCATACATTGTAATAGGGACATAATTTACATGGTGTAATAACCGGGACAAACAGGCAAATAAAATGTGGGTTTTTATTACAGTAACATGCATTGTTTTAAAACTATAACGGCTGAAAACTGAGAAATGTTTTTTTCTATTTTTTTCTTATTTTTCCCATTAAAATGCATTTAGAATAAAATAATTCTTAGCATAATGTACCACCCAAAAAAAGTTGAATTGGTGGCAAAAAAAGCAAGATATAGTTCATTTAAACCTTTGTTCAGGGAACATAAAACATTGTTGATAAAATCACTGAGGAGGAAGTGGGATATTTCCACATTAAAGTTTTACACAAAGGAGCAGGTGGTGCCCTGGGGACTTAGGGAACGGATTGTCCTGTGGAACATCTTCATACAGAGCGATTCATGACAAAATGGAAAAAGGATTGCATCAAGAGAGGTCTAGCCATAATGGGCTCTATTCATAAAACATTTGTGGTAAAAAAAATCTTGGAGGGAAAACACTGCATCGGTATTTTAGACTTTTATGTGCTAATTCATAAAAAAGTTTACACTTGTGATGTAAGGTCGGGGAATTCCCGCGCTAAACTGGTGGTGCTGGCTGAGTTGTTACATTTGCTGGCTGAGTTGATACATTTCTCTGTGCAGTCAGAGTTAGCATAAAGGAGGCAGCCCCAGCATTCCTTTACATGCATATTATTTTTAAAACTTCCTCTCCTTGCCCTGAATCTTCTCTGAATCTGTCTAATAGTCTTTCCAAACAATCTATTTAATTGCTGCAGCTTAGAAGAGCTTCAAGAAATGTTACACATGCAGGCTTTCTGATGTGAAATATATCAGAAAACAGGTACCCAAGGGGTTAAAAACACAGTTTTGGTATTCTGGGATGCAGTTTTTGTTCTGCTCTCACTGCAGCTGCCTGGGTGGTCTGTCTCTCCATTAGCTTTGCTGTTACCGCTGGCTTATCGCAATCTAAACAGCCGGGTTTCTCCGCTTACATTCTGCCTGCTCTAATCTTTATGAATGAACCTTCTGTGACATGTGTTGTGATAATCTCCGCACAAGGCGGTAATTTCCCGCACTGCTCAGGAATTGTAGTTTTTCATGCGGAAAGAGCTTTTATGAATGCACACTTTGCTTAATGGTTGGGAAAGTCAGCTGTTTTGAGCATTACCGCATGCGGGAATGCTTTATGAATAGAGGCCATTGAGTATGATAGTTGAGGAGGAGGAGATCCAATTAAGTGAATTAAATGAGGAAATTGAAAGGAATAAGGTTAAACTGGATGTATTTCAAACAAACACCAAATTTGAGAAGTTGAATAAACAATTGAAATTGGAAGTTGAGAGAAATCAGGTAAAAATAAAAAGAGAGAAATTACAAAAGTTCCACGAGGATGTAAAATCTTGGAACAAAGGGGAATTTTTTTAATGCCAGAGAGGGAGACCTAGAAGTAGATCAAGAAGTAGACAGTGGAGGAAAAAGAGAGAGGAGGAGGACAGAGGAGAGGGGTGGGGGGTCAGGTAGAAGTGGGGTGATTTTTTTAGATCAGGAAGAAGAGGGAGAAGAAGAAGGAGGAGGGGGGAGGAAAAGGAAAAGACGGTGGCAAAAAGTATTCTGAAAGCACAGAAGGACAGTCAAAAAGAAATAAAGAAGAGGTACAGCCAGTAAGCGGACAGAAATAATGGAGGATCAGGAATTAAATAATTATGTGATAAACCTGACAGATTTAATTCTGACTGAGGATTGTCAGAAGTTGTTGAGAAGAGGTCTATTTTCTGTGCCTTTTGCAGCAGGCGACGAGTTTGAAGTTTTTAAAGATCTGACATTTTTTCTGAGAAGAGTAGCCCTGAAATTAATGTTTGAGGAAAAAGGAGAAGTTGAGGGGAGTGGGGGAGTTGTGCAGGAACAAAGGCCCAATGTTGAGCAGAGATCAGTACGGGAGAGAACTACCCTAAGAGATCTTGAATCGCTCTGGGATGAGGGAAGAATGGTTGAATGTGATACAGCAACCGCCGATATTGAACATCTGAATCCCTACCCCCAAAATGTACGGAAAAAATCTAGATTTATGTCCCAATTAAATTACAAACTTAAAGCATTCTGTGATGTGGTACAGCAGGATCTAGGAAAGCTAAACTGGAACCCTAGAAAGACCCCCAAAAATGATAATTTAACACTAGGGAAAAGACAGGCCCTTGAATTTCTAAAAGATCAGGATGATATCATCATCCGTGCAAGTGATAAAGGTGGTAATGTAGTAATTCTGACCACTGACTACTACAAAAATGAGTGTTTGAGACTCCTAGGTGATGAGAATACCTATTTAAGATTGCGAGAGAACCCATTCCCCACTATAAAATCCAAAGTTAACGCATTGGTGGATGGGGGGAAAGAGATGGGGTGCTCACGAAGGGAGATGCAGAATTTTGCAGTGTAACTACATTTTTCTACACTATTCCTAAGATCCACAAGGATAGGGAGAGGCCACCGGGGCGGCCAATAGTGTCAGGGATAGGAGGTCCATTGGAGAGGTTGGGTAAGTTTCTGGATGGGAAACTGAAACCACTTGTGGAGGCCCTGCCTTCCTTTGTGAGAGACACGGGTGATGTGTTGGCTGTCCTAGAGGAGCTCCCGATAATTGGTGAGGATTTGATTGTTGTGAAGTGTGGATGTTAAAGGCCTTTACACCTCAATACCTCATGATGTGGGTTTGGCAGCTGTGGCATTTTTCCTCCGTGAGCATTATCCAGATGCAGCACTCCTCAATGAGTTTGTGGTGGAGGCATTACAGTTGGTGCTAGAGTACAATTGTTTTTGTTTTGATGGTAGCTTTTACCGCCAGACCAGGGGCACGTCGATGGGGGCATCCTGTGCTTCGGCCTACGCTTGTTTACACCTCGGGCTATGGGAGCGGCAGGATGAATACCCCTTGGACCTCTTTTAGAGGCATGTCCGCCTGTGGCTGAGGTTCATTGATGACGTGCTCCTGGTCTGGCGAGGCACCAGGGAGCAGCTAAACTGTTTAATTGAGAAATTAGGTACACCTTTGAGTGTAGTGAATCACAGCTATCATTCCTCGATTTAAAGATATGCATTGAAGAAGGGAGACTGATAACCACCGATAGAAAGCCCCCAGTGGGTTATACATTGCTACATTATTCTAGTCATCATTTGGAATCCCAAAAAAGAGCGGTACCCAGGGGGTAGTTTCATAGGCATAAACGAAACTGTACATTGGAGAAAGATTTTTTGAAAGAAGGACAGGAGTTATGCACAAGACTATTGGAAAGAGGTTATCCGAAGGAACTGGTGGAACAGGAAAACCAAAGAATGAAAGATAAGGATAGGGGGGAAATACGAACAGGATGATAGCCAAAAAAGAAAAATGGGGTGGGTCTACAAAGAAAGGAACCTATTAGGTTCATCACAACGTATGGGGCCCACTGGTATTCCCTACAAAAAGTTTTGCAAAAACATTGGGGGACATTGTTGATAAAAGGAAAAGAAATCTGGTGGGAGATAGGCCATATATGACAGCGAGAAAGGCCCCCAATTTGAAAAGGAGACTGGTGAGGTCGGAATTTGTGAGTAAGGCAAAAGAGACATGGTTAAACAGATTTCCACAGAAATTTGGAATGTATAGTGGCGGTGACTGCAATGTATGTAACTTGGTCGAGAGAACTAAGAACTTTACAAATGCCAAAGGTACTAGGACATTTGAGATCAGAGACAATATTCATTGTAACTCTGAAAGAATAGTATATTGTATAACATCTTCATGCAATTTATTATATGTAGGAAAAACAAAACGGCACCTGGGTACACGAATTGGGGAGCATGTCAAGAATATTGAAAAGGCTGAGAAAAATAGCTCTTTGGGAACACATTTTGAACGTTATCACATTAGTAACCCCTCAGTGCTACGCTTCAAGGAGATAATCAAGCAAAAAGGGTTCAAAATCGAAAGGGTGACATTGAAAATGAATTGTATAAGATTGAAGCAATGTGGATCTACCGTCTGGGGACTAGAATTTCAGAGGGTTTGAAATCTGACTTGAATATGGTGTACTTTTTTGAATAACCTGGATATGGTGAAGAGGATGCAAGTTAATATGTGATATGGCTGGCAAGAAAGGCAAAGGAGATAAATAAAGATCAGTTTTGATGGTATGAAATCATTATGCAACTAAAAAGGATTGCATGAAGAGGAAGAGGCACCAAAAATCCATGCCCTCATAATTTCCCGCCTTGACTACTGCAATGCCCTGCTTTCTGGTCTCCCTATGACCCGAACAGCCCCACTGCAGTCCATCATGAATGCAGCAGCCAGAATTATCCACTGCTCCCATCGCTCCACCATGGCGGATCCCCTCCTTGACTATGGTCTCCTACCTCTCGTGTCCCTACCTCTCCCTTTAGATTGTAAGCCTTTGGGCAAGGTCCTCCTCCTTTTGTGTCCAACCTGATCATGCACCTCCATTACTGTGAACCCATGCTATGCATCTGAGTGAACCTAACTTGCCTAATCTCCATGCTCCCCTCCAGTGACTGACTAAGCATTACCTTGTACTCATACTGTGCTGCATGAACTGATCTTTCTTGTATTCAGGTATTGTCATTTTGCTGTATGTCACCCCTAAATATTGTATGTATCCCTATCTATTGTCCAGCACTGCGTAATATGTTGGCGCTTTATAAATACAATAAATAAATAATAAATAAATAAATAATAATATGTCATGATGAATAGCCATACCTGGAGGTATGTCTGAGAGTGTCTGCGGATAAAACATTCTATGCTGAAATGAGTCCTATCCCCTTTTGCTTTGAGAAAGCCCAGTGGGCAGGACAAAATGTGTCAGTGGGCAGGGCTTAGCTGACACATGTGAGCGCTCACCAACTACACAGCCCGGCCACGCCAGGGACTCTGCTGGAACAACATGAGATAACCACAGCGGGGAGCGTGAGTGAGGTGACAGGATATGTCAGGATTTTGAGATGGAAATGGGCCCTGAGCATTGCTCCCTCTGAAGTGCAAGAAACCGCTGGGAGGTTGTGAGTATGGAAGGACATCTTGTTACACCCTGACATGTGCAGCAAAGTTGCAGAGGTGGAGAGGAGGTAAAGACTTAATAACAGCAGTGTGTGTGTAACGATTGGTGTCAGCAAGCACCGCTATTCTGATTATTGGTGATCTGCAGTATCACCAATAATACAGATGCTATACCTGATTATATGGTGATCTGCAGAATCACCAATAATGCAAGTATAGCATGACACGATACAATCGTACGCAAGAGGGTGCTGGGTACAATAGAGTATCTCTATAGGGCACAGAGATACAACCTCCAGCAAGCTGGAACAGCAGACAACAATAATAATATACAGTGTAAATTCAAGTCTGTGGAAATATCCACCACACCGTAATTCCTCAGAGGTGTGGTTACCTCTGAATGGGAACCCTATGTGTGAGATCCTCCAAAGGACGAGTGGAGGAGTCTCGGCCTCTAGCAGCAAGGGATTTGCTAGTGGCGGTCGTCTCAAAGAGGCAAGCCTCTGATAGAACCCTACAGTGGGAGACGTTCCACTGAAGGGAGAAAGGTCAGACAAAATGAGGTTCGGCAACAGATCAGGCGGCAGCAGTACAGAAACATGAGACAAGAGAATAGTCGGAAACCAAGCCAATAGTCGATAACGGTACGGGCTGGCGAAGTACAAAATCAGGAAGCAGAGGAATAGTCAAGACAGGCACAGAATCACACACGATAAATCAAACAGTAATAATATGTGTATATATTGGTGATAAACCAATATATAACACAATATCAGAGACAAGGCTGACTAGGTCTGAGTGCTGACACAGGGTATCGCAAACACAGACGAAGTGTGACTGAAAAGCACTTCCTTATATACTGCCTGGGAGAGAAGTCTCCACCCCAGGCAGCAACCAATCAGAGCAGGCTAAAATGTCAGCTGATCTCCAGGTCAGCTGACACGCTTCCTAAGAGTATAAAGGGGTGTCTGTCGGGCGCGCCCGCCCCCAAGATGGTAGAGTCCTGGTGAGCAGCATGCTGGTGAGTTTGGAGCAGAGTGCTCGGACGGGTTTGTGCAGCGGATGCGGACAAATTTCCGCATCCCGCGTTGGAAAGTCCGCTTGCCAGATTGGATGCGACCATGTTTCCGCAATCCATTTGGCATTGCGGATTTTTCGTTACAGTGTGCAACTACTCTGTGAAACTTGTGATTGTGAACTAGTCACACAACAGGCTGGCCTAGTGCTATAGCCATACAGTGTTAGGGTGTATGTGTGGAGGCCTTATGGTGTGTGATGGGTGGAGGGCCCACATCTGTCAAATTGTGTTTGGGTACCTGATTGATTTGCATAGGCATTAGCTGGGCGATCAATGCAGGGAATTTCCCTCACATTGCCAGTGGGATTTAGTGCAATAGCAGCTCTAAGGTGTCATCTGAAGTTTTTAGGATGTTTTAACAGGAGTGTGAGCTTCGCTTTATTAAGATTTTTGTAAGCCATTAATAAAATTGATGCACGCGCATGTAGACACTCTGGTTATTGTGTGTGGATGCTATATTATATTATTGTACCAGTGTGTCTCCTCATAATTTGAGTGGTGCTACAATTACGACGTGGCTACTCCTATTATCAGATAGACGGATATAGATCATTTTGTTGAGATAAGTAGTAAAGTTATTGTCGAATGAATGGAAGGAGCACTGAAAGTTGAAAATTGCTTTGATCCTAAAGGGGAAAAACCCCTCAGTGGTCAATTAGTTAAAGTGTACCAAAGGTCTCAAAGTGAAAAAAGAAAATACTTACCTAAGTAATAAAAAAAATTATATATATATAAATCATGTAAACCTTATATTCTACACAGAATCACAGCTTTTTTGGAAATGGGTTTGTAAATTTGCTTTACTACTTCAAGAAGTTTACAATTAGAATGATATCATTTATTGGCTAACTTAGAGGTAAATAAAAAGTAAGATTTTGGTAAATACACCTTCTTCAGACTTAGTTCCTGTACATGAGCAAGATGTTCAATGAAAACACATAGCTTATACACGCTGGGCATTTTACTACTGCACAGTGCCATTTCACCTTGGCTTGCTAGCAACAGCGGCAGATAGCATTATCTCTCATTCATGATGGGATGCCATTCTTGCTTTCCAATTAGATCAAAATTGTTGCTGCACCAATGGTTAAAATATGATGTGCCAGGATCCACTCTGGAGCACCGAGTATCAATCCACAATTCCTCAAGATCCGCACCATCAAAAAGTCCAATTTTATTAATGTATCAAAATCATAAAAACATGATAAAATTTGGATACATTAATACAATTGGACTTTTTGATGGTGCAGATCTTGAGTAATTGTGTATTCTTGCTTTCTAAGGAATGGAAAGGAAAAAAAGGCATGAAGCTAGGCATGTTTCAGAGGAGGATATACAAATACATTTTACTTAAAAAATAATAATAAGATGGAGCTCAGGTATACTTTAACTATAAAAGTCAAGCTGAAAAGTGTATCTATCTGATTAAGATAAACGGTATATAATATTACAAAACATACAAACTGAACATAGCTAGTAGTTTCTTAACCACAGCTATAAAATGATTCACGAGAACTAGTAGTAAAGCTAGCATTTTTGGCTAGTGCAGAAGGCACATACAAAAAAATATTTGTTGCTGCGGGGTCTCAAGTGATGAAATGTGGAATTTTAGAGCCAAGAAAATATTCAAAATAGAAATTCTCAGACTAAGCACTGAAGAGGTTTATAGCAGGAACTATAGTGGTATCTTACATTTTCTCACAGGTGTGAGGTTACCATAATTTATGAAGTGAGTAGTCACAATTCTGGGTCTCTCTTCCACAGCTCTTACTTCTGTCATGTAAATTACCTTGTGATTCTACTACGAGCAGCGATGTAAAGCGATCTTAGATTTCCTTCTGATTATGAAGATGATGACCACGGTACACTGCCACAATGGTCTGTAACAGTTCAAAGGCAGAAATGAGGAGTGCTACAGCATACATTTTTCTAAAAGTATGCACTACAGAGATTCACCATGTTACGCTTACAATTTATATAAAGTGCAGGCCAGGGTAAGTGAAGCAGGTTGATTTGTTGACTGTTAACTTAAATCACTGGTCATTCAATGGTCCTATTATCATTAATAGGTTCATGTTTTGAGTGCTGCATCACTGACAGGCATCTGCTTTGGGCTATATTATAGCAAGCGCCAGATAGTTAGTGCAGAATGATGGATTCAGTGCCAGGCCCCAAATACAAAATGGACTATGGGAGCCTACCGTGCTTAGGATTACTGCTTAGTATTAGGCAATGATTGGGAGGGCAAGGGGATAGCTTTTGTTTAAGAGGAGTTTTGGGCTAGTTATTGGGAAAGTGGAATTGTCATTAAGGGGAATGATTAGGGTAAGCCAATTATCCATAGAGATGTTCCAAAATTGCTTATAAAAAACATCTAAAGATGCTGAAGCAGCAAAGTTTGCACAATACATTTGTGTCACTGCCAAAAACTTTTGGACATGACAGTAGATATACATTTTTATCTTTTTAGGCTTTATTTTACTACATGCGATTTACTTTAAAGCTCATATCCAACTAACCTGTGATCCTCCACCCCTCTCAGGGTCTTCACCTTCAGGGACACATGACCCCCTACATCCAGCTGGACAGTCATGGACATGAAGCACGCTGAGCTGCTTCAGCATTGATCAATTCTGTCAACCTGTCAAGCTTATCTTCTACAACTCCCATGCTGCAACCCATTTATCCCACAATAAAACTTCCCCAGTCACATAATTTCACCAAAATACTTGGAGGGAGGTAGTTTTAATAACTATTCCTCATCTGTAATCTGTATTTGAGGGAGGAGGTGGTGGGACATACTTCCTCACCAAAGAAGTACAGGCTTCTGTAATGTTGAGGCACTCAGAGTCAGGCTGAAGTTTCCACATGATAACAGTGTTGGTACATTTGGAGGTTGCAGTGAATATGAAGGGGGGGGGGGGGGGGATAGTAGGAATCACTTTAGTCTTTGAGGGAGGGTGAAGTTAAAGAGGGAGGGTAGCCTAACTAAATGGTAGTGGCTGATAGAGTACTGGTTAAGGGCACTGCCTTTGACATGGGTTTGAATCCTGGCTAGGGTCAGTACCTATTCAGTAAGGAGTTCAAGGTAAGACTCCCGAACACTGCAGTGTGGCCTCGAGCACGTCCCAGTGGCTGCAGCTCTTGAGCGCCTTGAGTCCAACAGGAGAAAGCGCTATACAAATGTTCGGATTATTATTATTATTAAAAAGATAAAAGCGTAGATAGGTTGTAGAATCACATTTTCCCCTTGCAGTCTTGCAGTCTGTGGGATATTACAATTAGAGTTGGGCCGAACCTCCGATTTTAGGTTCGCGAACCGGGTTCGCGAACTTTCGCGGAACGTTCGGTTCGCGTTAAAGTTCGCGAACCGCAATAGACTTCAATGGGGATGCGAACTTTGAAAAAAAAAATAATTATGCTGGCCACAAAAGTGATGGAAAAGATGTTTCAAGGGGTCTAACACCTGGAGGGGGGCATGGCGGAGTGGGATACACGCCAAAAGTCCCCGGGAAAAATCTGGATTTGACGCAAAGCAGCGTTTTAAGGGCAGAAATCACATTGAATGCTAAATGACAGGCCTAAAGTGCTTTAAAACATCTTGCATGTGTATACATCAATCAGGTAGTGTAATTAAGGTACTGCTTCACACTGACACACCAAACTGTTCACTGAACAGAACAGGTATGCAGTGGCGGGTTCACTGAACAGGTATACAGTGGCGGGTCCACTGAACAGAACAGGTATACAGTGGCGGGTTCACAGAACAGGTATGCAGTGGCAGGATCACTGAACACAATAGGTATGCAGTGGCGTGTTCACTAAACAGGTATACAGTGGCGGGTCCACTGAACAGAACAGGTATACAGTGGCGGGTCCACTGAACAGAACAGGTATACAGTGGCGGGTCCACTGAACAGAACAGGTATACAGTGGCGGGTCCACTGAACAGAACAGGTATACAGTGGCGGGTTCACAGAACAGGTATACAGTGGCGGGTCCACTGAACAGAACAGGTATGCAGTGGCGTGTTCACTAAACAGGTATACAGTGGCGGGTCCACTGAACAGAACAGGTATACAGTGGCGGGTTCACAGAACAGGTATGCAGTGGCAGGATCACTGAACACAATAGGTATGCAGTGGCGTGTTCACTAAACAGGTATACAGTGGCGGGTCCACTGAACAGAACAGGTATACAGTGGTGGGTTCACTGAACAGGTATACAGTGGCGGGTCCACTGAACAGAACAGGTATACAGTGGCGGGTTCACAGAACAGGTATGCAGTGGCAGGTTCACTGAACACAACAGGTATGCAGTGGCGGGTTCACTGAACAGGTATACAGTGGCGGGTCCACTGAACAGAACAGGTATACAGTGGCGGGTCCACTGAACAGAACAGGTATACAGTGGCGGGTCCACTGAACAGAACAGGTATACAGTGGCGGGTTCACAGAACAGGTATACAGTGGCGGGTCCACTGAACAGAACAGGTATACAGTGGCGGGTTCACAGAACAGGTATGCAGTGGCAGGATCACTGAACAGGTATGCAGTGGCAGGATCACTGAACAGGTATGGAGTGGCAGGATCACAGTACAGGTATGCAGTGGGCTGAGGGCTCACTGAACAGAACAGGTATGCAGTGGCAGGATCACTGAACAGGTATGGAGTGGCAGGATCACAGTACAGGTATGCAGTGGGCTGAGGGCTCACTGAACAGAACAGGTATGCAGTGGCAGGATCACTGAACAGGTATGCAGTGGCAGGATCACAGTACAGGTATGCAGTGGGCTGAGGGCTCACTGAACAGAACAGGTATGCAGCCAGGAAGAAGTTAAGCCTAACTAATCTTTCCCTATATGAGAGACTGCAGCAGCTCGCCCTACTCTCACTAATGCAGGCACACGAGTGGCCGTAATGGCCGCCGCTGCCTGCCTTATATAAGGGGGGGTGGGGCTCCAGGGGCTAGTGTAGCCTAATTGGCTACACTGGGCCTGCTGACTGTGATGTAGAGGGTCAAAGTTGACCCTCAGTGCATTATGGGGCGAACCGAACTTCTTCCGCAAAAGGTTCGCGTGCGGTACCCGCACGCGAACCACCTACGTTCGCGCGAACCACGTTCGCCGGCGAACCGTTCGGCCCAACTCTAATTACAATAAGGTGCATATTCTGCATGGCTTGTTAACTAACCAGAAGTAAACAACTGACTGGTCAGGATACTGCAGAAAAAGAAAAAAAACCTGAACAAAATCTGTGTTATCAGTCTAAAGAGCAAAAACTGTCTTGAAACTAAAAACTATTTTTGGTTACACTTCTAGATTGTATTAAAAACAAGAAAACTATAAGTTTGGGGCCCTATTTACAAAAGGGACAACAGATTGTTGGCCAACAAAAGAATACTTTTTGCTCTCAACATTTGAAGACAAGTGGTGATTGTGTATACAAATTGTAACTCTACAGCACATTCGCCAGTTTCCACACGCTTGCCAGTTATCACAAAGAACCATTTATTAACTACACCTTCCTACAGATCAATATATTTATGAACTGGTGATCAACCTTGATGACCTTGATAGTGGTGATCTCCACTGGAAAAAGAGGAGAATGCTGTCACCACTTTTGCAGCAGCTCACCATAGAAAGTACCAGCCACAATGAATATCGACCTATTGACTGGTAGCAAACGTTGACCATCTGGTCTCCCAGTTTCTGCTAGAGATCTAAACCCACGCCTTGATTCTGTGATGCTTCAATCACCCATAGTGCCCCTCTGTCAGCCGGATGACAAGTCATTGCTGTGAGCGTTCTGCGCATGCACAGTAGAAGTTTTACCATAGAGCTGCCCGTAAGGTGCTGCAGGTGACTTGAGCCTCGCAGAATCATGACGTGGGCACAGGATGGCTGCAGGGGGCTGGAAGTTAAGGTAAGTTAAACTTCCTTTTTTCATGCGGTTTAGGGTCCCTTTAAGACTAAAATCATGTTGATTAAAATAATGCAACAGACATAAGTAGTTAGTGCGCACAAAAAATGATATTTTACTTTTGGTACATGTTAGAGGTAAAATCAATTAACCTATGACTATGAGTTTATGTTCCCAGGTCCAACAGTTACTGTGGCAATTACAGGAAAGAAGGGTAGACCTTCTCCTTATGTCATATGTAATTATTCAGATTATGAAGATTGCAAACACTTCAAATCCAATAAGAATGTGGAAAGACACTCTAGAATGTTGGTGTACATTTTTCCTACTGAATTCCTTAAAGTGGACTTCACCGTGCACATTGCAGCATAAAGTCCTTTTATATTTCAGATCTTATGAAAACGCATTTTACATGAACTAGAAAGAAACACATTACTGCATTCTGCAGTTTGTGTTCTTCCTTCCCTTTCGTCTCCATCCACCATCCTTCTTTATTAATGCTGATCAGCATCTCCATAATATAGTCTGCATTCCACAAATAGCTCTTGCATCAAACTACCATTTATATATGTAATAATGTAGATTGTTAGCTCGCAAGGGCATGTCTCTCTCTCCCCTTTGTGTCTTGGAATTTGTTATACATTTTATTCATCATGGTACTTTTGTCACTGTAATTCCCATTCTGTATTTTGTATAAATTCTGTATTTTGTTACCATTTACAGGTAGTCCCGGGTTAACAAACGAGATAGGGACTGTAGGTGTGTTCTTAACCTGAATCTGTTCTTAAGTCAGAACATTGTGCCATCTCTGTCCCCTGTACCTCCTCTGTGCCCCCCTGTGCCTCCAGTGCCCCCCCCCCCCCCCCATGTCACCTCTGCCCTTTGCACCTGCACAAGTTTAAAAACCATTTTTTCTTTGAATTTTTTAAAATCGATTTTCTCAAAAACTACAAGTCCAATTTAAAAACATTTTTTTTACTTGTTCCCATGGAAACACAGAATCCATGCCATTCGTATTGGTGGGTTGTTCGTAAGTCAGGCGTTCGTACGTCGGGGACTACCTGTATGTATATTGTAAATTGGTGTATACTATTTTCTGTATTGTTATGAACCCAGTGTTTGGTTCTTACTTTGTACAACGCCACAGAATATGTTATAAATTAATTAATTAATTAATAATAATATTTCTTTAAACATAGCTCAATAACAACATCAGTAATGGAGAATGTAAGAGATTGCAGTAGCCTCACATGAAGTTTCAACTTGTACAAGTAAGACGCTTTTGTCATCTGTGTTTTACGTGAAACATTTTATATTGTATACCGCTGCAAGTATAAAAAATAGTTTGGAAATCTGCATTAAATTTTAACTGAACTTACAAGTTCTGCATAGACTCCTTGAAGGTACACACTTTTTCCAGAGTCTCTGCAATATTTTTACTACCTCCAAACAAAACCATTTGTCAAATGTGTCAAAACAGGCTCCCATGGCAATAACATCTTTTCCATCCCAAAATGAATAAGTCAGTGAAGAGGTTGTTGAAATTGGCATACAGGTTCTCAGTATTCATAACCTGACTCAGTTCATCTAAGTAGGGAGACACAAGCCAAGACTGAAAAACTTGCATTTTTTTTACCTACCCATGCATACTACACTACTAAAGGTACCCACCAAAATGTGCCTAAAATCCGTCTTCAATCTATTTAGCCTATAAAGTTGCATTATGCAAGTGTTCGCTCTTCTTTACCTCAAAAAGTGCCCAAATCCAGTATTCACTGTCACCTAGCCCCCAAAGGGAACCTAAATACTGTCTCCTACCCCCCATATGTTGCCTAAAACTCACTTTCTCTTAACCCACCAATGGTGCCTAAAATCAGTCCTTATTCACTCTTAACTACAAAAAAGTTGCTTCATTCTTCACTCTTAATCTCCTTAGGCTTGGGCCAAAAATCCACAGTTCAGAGCCGTAACCCCCAAGATGGATCCATGGGAGGCGAGTAATGTACAGGGCTGTCACAGATCTATCTAGCAGTATGATTTTTGGGGTCTAAAAGCTTGTGAAAAAATTACACCACTTTCACACCCTAAAATCCAGAAATATTCATATCGCCAAGGAGGTTAACCCCTACCCGACCGCCTAACGTCTATAGGCATCAGGAAAGTGGCAGCCCCAGGACCACCTAACGCCGAAACGGACCAGGGTTTTGCAGGGGATCACATGTGCGCCGATGTACGTGCATCCCCGCTTGAATGACGATGGCCGCTATTAGACTGTTAAACGGCGAAACCACCATCTATTTACATTGTACAGCACTGCGATCTAGGGCAGCACTGTACTAGGGACAGCCATTTCACTCGGCTGTCCCCTAGAGAGGCTCACAGAGTGATCCCGTCTTATAGGCTGATGCCTATGAGATGGGATCCCCGTGATTGGCTGGCGGGGGGAAACAGAAATAAAAAAAAAAACGGACAGATTTATCTAAAAAAGTAAAATACAAATAAACAAAAAATAAACAAACATTGCAGCAGGGATCAGAGCCCACCAACAGAAAGCTCTGTTGGTGGGCAGAAATGGGTGTGTGTGCTACCTGATAAGCTCTGCAGCGAGCTTTTAAAGCTGCAAAGTACTAAATTGTAAAAAATAGCCTAGTCACTAGGCGGGTGTAAGCCTATGGTACTAAAGCAGTTAATATGCTTTGCAAAAGTCAGGTTTCATGGGTCTATGCACAAGGCTACCCTAAACCCTTCAATAACTGTCCCCATCTGCCTTAGTAGACCAGTAGCCTTTACCTGAGAGGTTCTCCTTTTACACTTACAGTCCCGCCAAACTAGACCTTGGTTTACATGGCCTAAACATAAAGTCCAGGACTGAATCTATGAGCTGTACTTGACTAATACTCTAAATACAAAACCAATTTTTTTCAAGTTAGTCCTCACTTTTCAATCAGAGGTAAAATTTATTACAATAATAGATTTCAATAACAATCTCTAGTGCCATACAAATATACATTTCCATTTTTGGAAGAACATTCATGATATTCCTTTGTGTGTGTTTTTTTTATCTGCTGGAGTAAAATATATAACAGAAATGGATAAAGGCAGTATAATATGAAAACATTCAAGGAAAGACCTTTTGGCATGTGAAATGTGATGATGACATGCATGTAGTTCATTAAACACAAATGCCATAAGGTATTAAATGGAGAAGCAACCAGCACATGCTTGCCATGAAGTGTATCACCTCTTATACATTTTATTCCCTAAACCTCCAAACTATCCTTTTTTATATATATATATCAAATGTTATTTACCAATCATGTATGCCAGAGGGCAGGTCACAACAAATGTCATCATTTTTGTAGAAGTCCATTTTTACTTTCACCTTCCATGGCGCTTGTGAAAAACAACTAAAGACAATCCTGCCTTTCAAGCTTTGTTGTCGCTCTCTCAAGACTTAAAGTACTAAATGAGTCCAATCTGGAGTGTCTGTCTGATGTTCCCCAGCTGTTTGATATGAGATCCTCTAAACATTTTTAAACTTCAATACGATCTTGTAGCCTTAACTCTTTTATGTGCCTTTGCCACAGACATATTAGCATATGTATTACAGAACTGTATATTTTAAACAACAAAACCTGAAAAATTTGTAATTGTCTTAAATAATCTAATAATTGCATCAGCGTTGTTTATCTAAAAAGATGTGTATGCATCTCTTTTATGTTATGGATGATATTTTTATTGTACTATTTGGCTGCAGCAAAGTAAGCTGGTCACTACTTTTTAGGTTTATACTAGCAATTATCTCTTCCCTAGTGTTTCCTGTTTTTGCCAGATTGGTGTGTATAAATTGATATGTGACTGAAATTAACATATATATTAATTTATACTATGAATGAACTGTGCATGTATTTGTTTTGTCCACCCATGTTTTCATTGTATTCTGTACAGTGCCAAATGAAATTATGACACAGTAATAAATATAATTTCATTACTATTTTAATACTTTTTATTACTTTAAATTGTTAATATAACATTTATTTACTTTGGGTCAGACATCATTTATCGTCTTATTTAATGGTGGTTTGAAACACTTACTGTCACTTTCTTTGCTACTTCTAGCAATAATATAGAGAGCAATAGACTTGTATTTAGTACTATAAATATCATATATATTATTTGTTAACCAATTAATTTATTTCTTGTTTTTGGTAATCTTGCAATTAGCAGCTTGGGCACTTTCACTTTCCAACTAACAATCCTACATCAACATATATTAGTGACTACTTATTGGGGGTGATTTAGCTTATTAACAAACTGAATAAAAATCTGAAGGCATCTTTCCATCTGGTGCGCTATACTGCTCCTATATGTTCATCTTTTTTACCCTTTATTGCCTGTCGACTGGGTGCTATAGCGTTCTATAGTGTACATTTGATATAGCTTTAACCACTTGAGGACCTAGCCTTTACCCCCCCTTAAGGACCAGCGCTGTATTTTCAGATCTGTGCTGGGTGGGCTCTACAGCCCCCAGCACAGATCAGCTGGCATGCAGAGCGATCAGATCGCCCCCCTTTTGATGTGCTGGGGGGGTCTGATCACTTCTGCATGCTGTGGGTGTTGCGGGGGGGGGCACCTTAAAGCCCCCCTCCGCGGCGAAATTCCCCCCTCCCTCTCCTACCTGCTACCCCTCTGGTGATCGGGGCTGCACAGGACGCTATCCGTCCTGTGCAGCCAGTGACAGGCTGTCCCATGTCACATGGCGGCGATCCCCGGCCGCTGATTGGCCGGGGATCGCCGATCTGCCTTACAGCGCTGCTGCGCAGCAGCGCCGTACAATGTAAACAAAGCGGATTATTTCCGCTTGTGTTTACATTTAGCCTGCGAGCCGCGATCGGCGGCCCGCAGGCTATTCATGGAGCCCCCCGCCGTGAATTGACAGGAAGCAGCCGCTCGCGCGAGCGGCTGCTTCCTGATTAATTAGCCTGCAGCCGGAAACGCAATACTGCGTCGCTGGTCCTGCAGCTGCCACTTTGCCGACGCGCGTTATGAGTGCGCGGTCGGCAAGTGGTTAATAAAGAGAAATGTATCCTGCCCCTATTGAATCGGTCCTCTTCTCCTCCATCATCATCTGGATCACAGGTGCAACCGCAGGTGACAGGTACAAACTTCAAAGCGTAATCAGCGCTGCTGAGAGGATAACCAGGTCACCCCTGCCACCGCTGGACCGCCTCTCCACATCATGAACCCTCACACCGCAGTACTTGTTTCTTCAACCTCCTTTCTTCAGGCCCTCGCTACAGGACCATTTCCACTGAAACCTCCAGGCCCAAGAACACATTCTTTCCCCAAGCAGTCCTCCACCTGAACTCAAGCCCCCTCCCAAGCAAAGCCTTCAGCCTCTTTGGAACCCTTGCTTTACTGATCCTATGTCTAATTTCTAGATGCGTATCCTCATCTTCACTATTTACTGTTGTTATTTGTATTATGACCTATGTGGTTATTTGCACTATGAACAATGATGTGTGTACCGCAAATACTTCCAGGTGCGACATCTGTTGTACATGGTAAATAAAGTTAACTCTGATTCTGTGGGGATAGCATTGTATGGATCCTTATTTTCTTTCATTTTCATATAATGAATATTATTGTATCTTGTCCAGTACAGATTTGACAGAGAGACATGGTGTGACTCCACCCCTTTTTCTTGGTTTATTATGCTAATTGCTATGTGTCTGATATTTGCATATATTTTATTTGCATTATGTTTGAACTGTGCATGTATTTATGTTATCCACCCATGTTTACAGTGTATTCTGTAATGTGCCAAACAAAATTATGCAGCAATAAAAAGAATAATAATAATTATAAAACTTTATAATAAGTGATTAGATATTGCGGTAAACTGTTACTAAAGATCACTCAACACATGCAGCCTTGTGTTGGAAAGTGCCAGTCTTCCATACTGGATTTGCAACTGGTTGATGTAGACACAGGCACGATAATGAAGTGTCTTACAACTCTTACAGCTCCAAGACACACATGAGCTGTCAGATCACAGTTAATAAATACGCTGAATGTGTGTGTGTGCTCCTATGAAGCCCCCGTTCACGTACCCCACTTTCTTGCAATAGCTGGTTGCTTTCTCTGGCACAGTGTGAGAAACTTAGTTTTATGTGGCAATTCCATACAAAATGAGGGGCAGCCTCCAGCCATGTTTATATTGCCCCTTGTCTTTTACACTTCAGACTGGTATCTCTTTGGATTGAGACAGTTTTTTTCCATTTTTACAAACAGAAAAAAAAACTATTTTCCTGTTTAAAGGTTTACAAGATATTCCTGACTTTGAAACCCATAATTTACTTTGTACTTTGTTAAACGTTATAGTAAAACAAGTGCAGCATAATCTGTATTCAAATTCTGACCAAATTGTGAAGTATTCTTCCCAGTTTCATATCTTATTGACACACTTTATTACACTGAAGTAAACACAGTTAAAGTGCCAACCTTCAGTTGGCACATTAACTATTTTGGACCATTCCACAAGAGGAATGGTCCAAAATACCTTCAACCAGAATCCAGGCTCTCATTGGGACTTACAGGAAGCGTTTAAGAGGCTGTAATTTCTGCAAAAAGAGGATCTACTAAATATTGATTTCATTTCTTTTTTGTTGTGCCCAAATGTATGCATCTGTCTAATTTTGTTTAAACAATTATTGCACACTTTCTGTAAATCCAATAAACTTCATTTCACTTCTCAAATATCACTGTGTGTGTCTCTTATATGATATATTTAACTGACATTTTTTATCATAACAACCAACGATTTATAAAGGAAAATCATGACGATTAACAAGGTTGCCCAAACTTTCGCATCCCACTTTACATATAAGTAAGTGCATATATAGTGTATATGAATATTTCTTCCCTATTCAAATGTTGTTTCCCATTTTGTAGAGCTAGACAATGGAATCTCATTATAGCTTCTGTCCTGGATTTCTGGCAGGTAGAGAACAGTAAAATGTGTAAGTGAAATCCAACCACCTTCTTGTCTATGATCTCATAGCATTGCACTTTATATAGAAAGTGTAATAATAAACGATCGATAAAGACTTCTGCAGAAGTATAAAAAAATGTTTGCCTACCCTGACCACACGGTCTTGATCACATGACATTTTACATTGTTTAAACGATTGACAGTATGAGTAGCTTGTCTCCAGTATGCAGCAAGGTTAAATAAACTAAAAAATGTTAAAAGTATAATTTCTGCATAAAACATTAGTGTAAACACTAGCAAATCTGCCCTGGCAGAGCTACAAGATAGCCCAAAACACAGGACCTATAGTAAATCACGCAGTGCTAATCTCCAAGCTGTTTATGTATACTCACTTTAAACCATTAATGTGGGAGATTTTAAAATCATTGCTAAAGACTAGTTTAGTAGACGTTACGACATCTAAATAAACAAGTTCTACTTTAAAAATAACAGTTGAAAAATAAATTCTCAATGACTGCTAAACTTAACAAGGACGATCATATAATAACACATTTTATGGGCTCTTTTACTAGATACCAGTCCAATACATATAACAGCTTTCTTAGTACAGGAGGCTTTGTCAGCTAACACTTGACTCACTTATAAACTCACCTATTGACTTCATTAAATTAACTTACACCAGTCCCACTTGTACGGCTGCCTGCAAACACTGTATGCAAATAATGATGATACCACTACTACTATTACTCTACTACTACTACTACTACTACTACTAATACTAATAATAATAATAATAATAATACTACAAGCAACAATAATAATAATAACAATTATATTTTATTATCACTTTGCATTTACTACAGACATCTTTTGAGTATAGAGTCATGTCATAAACCCTCAATTGAGCTCATAATGCCTTTTTTTTTCTTTTGAGAGGTAGAATCAAATAACTTATCAAATCAAATAACTTATTAGAATGTGTGTGTCGAAACTGGAGTTCTTGGAGGAGACCCAGTGAAAAACTGGATGAACACACAAACTCCACGCAGAGCGTACATTTAAAAGCACTGCAAGCTAATTTGGGAACTGGCTTTACTGAAAAAATATATCATTTTAAAGGGTGCAGGAAGAAGAACATTGGTAAATTTACTGATATTTTATTCTTAATTCATATAGTGAAATATTGGTAATATCTGACAATATCTGACTTAACCTCCCCCTACTCTCACACAAAACCCTCCCCTGGTGGTGCCTAAAGTTCACCCCCCCCCCCCCAGTGGTGCCTAACCTTAATCCCCCATGGTGGGTGACTAAATTTACCCCCTGCCTCACCTTAACCACCTAGCTAATTTGGTCGGACACTAAACCACGATGTAAGCTGTGGCTACAGGCACCCACTATTTAGCAGGTGCCTAAATTAGCTTGCACTACTTTTATCTGTTTTGCATGCAGAAAGAAACCTGGCTAACCAACATTAAAATAGGGACAACAGTGCTATCTAGTGTACCCCCAAGTCACTGTTTCCTCCTGAAAAAACATACACCCTAGGTATTATAATCTTGAATGTTACCAAGTATGTGTTGAATAAAACTTTAAAAAAGTGCTACTGTCAGGTTGCCCAGATTATCTGTGTTTTGCAGTGCAGTTATCAGACACCAGTTGAACATTTTCCTATTTTGGGATTCTCTAAGGTTATTTTTGGGAGAAACTGGATAAAAAAAATCACCTTGTTAACTTTCAACATGTATCACCCTTTAGGCACTTTCCAGACATCTAGACATCTAACAGGTTCTTTCTACATCACTGATTCAGTACATAGGCATTCTTGGCACAGGTTTTTTTTTCCTCTGTTACCTCATGACAAAATGTATCTTCATTAGGAAGGTGATTCATGTGAGGGCAGGTTAGTGTTAGACGCTCTGAAGTTAGAATTAGATATGGGTTTGCAAGTTAGTGTCAGTGCTAAATTACATGGAGTTTAGATTTCGGATTTCTTTCTGGTGTCACCCTGAGCTTGAACCTAAGAAAAAGGTCTGGGTTGGCTCACTTTTTCCTGGTGTACATGAACATGTTTCCTCAACTGAGCTCAGGTTTAAGTCAGTGAGCAATCTGAACTTAAAACTCTGTTTACATTAGCCCTAGGAGAGTATAGTCTTGATAGATTTTCAGCACCTAATAAAATGCACTAAGATGACCATAGCTAAGAAAGTAGTGCTGAAAGAAGATACATCACCTAGACAAGACTCCTGCTTAAAATGCTGAAGACAAAATACTGTATATGTTGATAAAGCCTAAATTACTCTAAGGGCATGATTTGCTCAGAACATTGGAGAACCTAATTGAGCCTGCAAACCCCGTCTGAATTTACTAAAAATTGTCTGATCATTGGTGGCAAACATTTTCACCTGTGTTTGGGTCATACTGCACAACTGTTAAAGTTGGAGAAAGGTGATTTACACTTTCATGTATCTAATTAAGCTTTTTGTTTACCAAGTACACTGTGTTTCAGTGTCCACAGGAAAAGAAGGCTGCTGGAAGCAGAAGACAGGATACGTGACTGTAATACCTGTGTGTTTATCTTCATGACAATAAATTGAAAACTCCAATGGTGCAACCATTACATTAATAATGTGACAGGCTAAATAAAATGCTGAGGTTCTACTTAACACAAGAAACAATGGGGTTGATTCACTAAGTTGCGCTACTACAGCAGCACAGCTTAATGACAGCAGCACTTGACAGTAAGGCTACTAGGCCAATCAAATTGCAGGAATATCGTACATTGAAGCTACTGGACCCTCCGAGCTCCAAAGGGGTTCAGTGGAGCCCTCGTTAAGTATAACGAAGTGCTCTTTAAACTATGTGAGCCGAGCGTAATTTACCTGCGCATGCTATGGCTGCATAGGGTGCACAGGAGATTGTAACACTCGCTGCTGTCATTAAGCTGTGCTGCTCCAAATATCTCTGGGTGAGTGTTAACTTGCATGAGATGGCCACTCTGTGACCCAGCAGTTTTCAGTTGGATTGCTCCATGTCTGTGGGACAATCCTTATAATTTTAAATATAACATCAATGCTATGATTCAATACAAGTGTTCTTTATATCTCAAAACAGCAAATTATATGCTTGCTGTAGAAAAAAATAATTTAATAAATAAAGCTGAAGACTGAATACACAAGTCCAGATTAACATTAGTCAAAGTTTTGTGCAGAAGTAAATGATTATTTTTATGGCCACTTTCTGTGCACACTGAATTTGTCAGGATATATTGAAGCCTAACTTGTACAAAGTTATTATGAAATAAGGTGATAAACCACTGTTCCTTCTCACTGCACTGTAAATAATGTTTATATCACCTTGGCAGCTCCCATGCAGGCAAACACCCTGGTCCTTATTCAGTTCATGTTTTCTCTGAAAGGGAACTAAGCACCCTTTCTTTCCCTGGAATTTCTCCTGGTTTGTAATAGCTATAGGAGCTGCCATGTTCCTGCCTCTCGCCTTCCTTATTTACAGAAGTTTTTCTTAATAATGACACATATTGTTGGCATGCATTTTTAATGTGCTATTGAGATGCCCTGGGTGCTGAAAATGGTGCTCGGTTCACTTTAAGTTTTCTCCTAGGTGATATTTTCACATATCATTAATAAAATGCCAGCAAGAAAATAATATATAATAATATTTTTGACAGTTCATTTTCCATACACTTTTTAGTACTTTTTATTTGATTTATTTTTAAACAGAAGATCAAAAATTATCTCCTTGGAAAAAAAAGTGAAATGAATAAGGGCCCCCTCATGTGTCTGTTACTTCAAAACAGAGAAAATGTCCAATTTAATTAAAATATGCATGAAATACAGGTACACCAGGCATACACTAATGTGCAGATTTGCACATTAGTGTATAAAATGTAAAATAAATGTAAATAATGCATAAATAGTTTTATGCTTGACTTTTCCAGATATGTTTTTAAAATCACTGGAGAATGCTTTATTTACATGATACACATGTAAAATTATTTTTCTTAGGCAAAAAGTAAAAATCCTATATGCGAAGAGTCAAAACAGGAATTGTAAAATGTAGTCATACTGAGCTGCAGAACATACATCTTTTTTACCAGTTGGTACAAGTTGGAAAAAAGAAAAATCTCATGCAGTAGATATGTTTGTCAAAATGTAAACAGCTTGAACAGTTGGAAAGCTATGTGTGAAATTATTTTAATGAGTTATTAAATACTGTAGCTCTAAAAATTAGTGCCAAGTACAATAAAATTAGACATACACGAGTCTAACAATTCAGCTTTCTGGAAAGGTTGAATTTCTTGTTGAATCCGACGTGCTTAAACTGGTATTTGACATTCAGATTTAACCCTTCCACATCCAGGCTAATACTGATAAAATAGCACTGCTAGTAAACAATAAGTCTATGCTCACAATAGTACGTTGTGGTGCAGCATATCGGTCGCTTTGTGATGTGTCATGCCGCATGGCAATGCACCCCCTATAGCTATGTTCACAGTGCTGCATGCGTGTTGCGGTATAATGGCATTGCAAAATGCACGTGTTACCAGTAAAGCGAAGAATACTTTTCATTGACTGTATGCTTCACTCTATCTGCAACACATAGGTAATGTGCAGTGCCCATCTGCTGTGTTCATGCTGTTACAGGGAATGCAATGCAACAACCACTTTGGACGTAGCTTTAGTTTCATGCGGAGAGACAAATCACATAAAAACTTCACATCATGACCCATAAACTGTACTGGACAGAATATGCTTGGCTCAGCCATCTGAATGTACTGTCCTAAGTAGTAGGGGAATGAAAGATAAGCAGCTGGCTCCCCACTACCTATGCAATCAGGTGAAAGAATTAACTGCAGTCAACTGCTAGTTGCAAATTCAATGGGAACAGAAGTCCAGAGATGCCTCGTCTTTAAAATAAACCCTAGCTCCCATGTAACCCTTAACCTTCCCAGCCCCACAATATTTTTTTTTTAAAAGACCCAAAGTACTCACCCAGAGAAGAAATCTAAACACCCTGTGCCAAGATCACCTGAATTCTACACTGAGGCCACCTGGTGTGAACATTAGCAGAGGTTAGATTACATGAAAGCTATGCATTTACCTTGTCTGCCAGGGCATAACAATAGCCCCTGCCACCCTTGCACCTGGGGGGGGCTGCTTCTCCTCCCTTTCCCTACCCGCATACACAGTAGCACAGGGAGCAGTGTAATAATTCACCTGCTCCAGCGTTGTGGGTCTATGCAATGCTCCCCAGCCACACACACTATACTATTCACCGGCTTCCAATCACTGATAGATAAGACAGAGGATGGCAGCAAAGAGTAAGTGGCTGCCGGTAAGCACCGAGCAAATGCGAAGCACTGGAAACATGTAAATATTTCATCCCTCCCTGCACTACCCAACAATGTATTGAGTGCTGTGTTGAGGGCAAAGTGCCCCAGGAGGTGGTGGGGGGGATTACTGGATATGGCGCTAAGAGTTTGGATTCCAAGGGGCCCTACGACAATTTTAGAGGGGTTCCTGGGTTCTTGTTACACTCCTAGTGTAGTGTTGGGCGAACAGTGTTCGCCACTGTTCGGGTTCTGCAGAACATCACCCTGTTCATGTGATGTTCGAGTTTCGGCCGAACACCTGATGGTGTTCGGCCTTTTTAGTTCGGGTTCGCCCGAACTATTCAATGCCCGCTGAACAGGGCCGAACAGGGCCCCTGTTCGGCCGAACAGGGCCCTGTTCGCCCGAACATGCCGCAATACGGCCCCCCTATGGGGTCGCAGGCATAAGGGGGGAGCATGCCCCGATCGCGGGGGGGTCGGAAATTCCCCCCACCCCCTCCGCTAGCGCTCCCCCCTCTGCCAGCTTCCCCATAACAAAAGTTTGTTGAAAGTTAATACTAGTACCAGTGGCTGGCTGCTGGCCTGGCAGTGGAGTGAGTGAGGAGGAGGAGTCCGCCTAGGAGAGTGACGCGTTGAGGCCGGGCAGCGGGCGGTTCAGCGGTAGTACCCTTGTGGTACTTCCGCCCTTTCTCTGACCTCACGTCCTCTACGTGATGACGCATATGAGGGTACGCGTGACGCGTACCCTCGTATGCGTCATCACGTAGAGGACGTGAGGTCAGAGAAAGGGCGGAAGTACCACAAGGGTACTACCGCTGAACCGCCCGCTGCCCGGCCTCAACGCGTCACTCTCCTAGGCGGACTCCTCCTCCTCACTCACTCCACTGCCAGCAGCCAGCCACCGGTACTAGTATTAACTTTCAACAAACTTTTGTTATGGGGAAGCGGGCAGAGGGGGGAGCGCTAGCGGAGGGGGTGGGGGGAATTTCCGACCCCCCCCGCAATCGGGGCATGCTCCCCCCTTATGCCTGCGACCCCATAGGGGGGCCGTATTGCGGCATGTTCGGGTCCCCATTGACTTCCATTGAGTTCGGAGTTCGGGCCGAACATGCCGAACATCTGGCCCATGTTCGGCCTGTTCGGCCCGAACCCGAACATCCAGGTGTTCGCCCAACACTATCCTAGTGTCTACTGCTCTATCACTGACGCATCTTTAACATGGCTGTATGCAGTTAAGAAAGAGCCTTTGAAATAAAAAAGGGGAGGAATAAGAACTTTTTTCTAGCATATGTCATTTTGAAGTTATGAAATTTGCCTTTGTTTTATACACACAACATATTGCTGAAATAACATCATAGCCATGGCTCTCTGAAATATGTATTTTCAGATGAGTACATTACCCACTTTGGGAAAAAAATGTTTTTACTAAAAACAGATCATTTTGTTCTGTGTGACTGAAAAGACGCGTTCAAGCGTACTTACTTTGACAACCTTTTGTTTAAGGTTTTTTGATAGATTATATTGTCGTTCAGCCTTATAACTGCAGCAGCTGATCTTTTTGATATTGTCTCACATATCATACTAAACAAGAATATGAAACACATTAGCATTATGGGTCAAAGGAGTGTGTAATAGTTAAGATTTATTAGACCCTAGCTTGTACACAGAAAAGTAATACACAATTCATTTAGTATAACAAATGAATGCACAGCATTGTCATGCTTGGCAATTACTGTACATAGATTGGGAATGTGTTTCAGACCAGTTTACACACGACTGACTGCAATACAGCTGAAGCATTGAAGCATAAGACCTCCGGCAGACGCTGTACCTTTTGCCAGAAAAAATACATCATCCATGTTACTTGCTTAATCCTCTTTCCCAATAACCACACAGATAATTAGTCACTAAGGATGCAATCTTTATAATTTATTTTCTAATTCTTACACCCTGCTGAACACAATTTTCTGAACGAACAGGAAGCTGACTTAACATCTAAGACATAAAAAAGGGGGGAGGGGGCACCATTCTGCCAATGAAAAATATGTAAAAGATATTTAAATTGTTTTAACTCCCACTGGCAGTTTTATCACAAAAACTAGTCACTGTAACCTGCCACTGGATGCTAAGTATAATCTCTAGATGCTGTGAATCATTACTAGCAGTAAGCTTATATTAGAAACAAATATTGTAAAATGTCAGCTGTTGCCTCTAGGGGTCCAGTGACTGAGTAGTCTATGTTTTTGAGAGCTGACAGTCACTTGAAAGTGAAAAACTGTTCCTAACAACTAGTCACAGGACTCTAGTTGTAGAATCCAGCAACCAATCAAATCCTTATTACGTTAACAAGATCACCTATAGAACAAAACAAAATTATAGCTGCAACTAGCGTAGATGCCTAAGATTAAACATAGAAACCTGAACTGAGAATAAAATAAAGACTGCTATCTTTATTCCCTATTAAACCGTTTCAGTTGCCTGGCTGATCATTAATTCATTTTAAAGGGAACCAGAGATGAACGATTCACACAAAATAAACATATCAGTTGATAGCTTGTAAAGGATAAATGCTCTACCCGATAATTTTGCCACTCTGGTGTGCCTTTTTGAGTGCTTTTTATCCATTATTGCTCCAGGAAATATCCAATATGGCCGCCGGCTCATATCCCTTTCTGCTTCCAGGTTATGAGGTGTTCTGGATGTGCTGTCTAGGCTATATGAGACTATAGACAAGCAGGGCTGCAGCTGCAGCATTTCTTCTGTGTGCTTTCTGTGTGCTTTCAACTTCATATTCTGGTATGCTGTGCGGCTGCCTGTAGGAAGTGTCTCTTATAGTAGTGAAACTGCATACAGTAGAAAATAATGATGACTGGCTGCACAGACAGAGCATACAGATCACACAGCCACACTTGTCTGTTTAGACAGGGATTTTTCCTGCAGCAGCAGCAGCCCCTCCCATGTCATCAGAGCACTCAGTATGTAAAGCAGGAAATCTGATCCAGGAGGGGGAAGGCTTGGGCTTGAAAAGACTCTACAAAAGAATGATTCAGCTATAATGATTCTAGGTCAAACCTCGACTGAATAGTCGGTGGATTCTTATCACAGTTGATAACAGATAGATTAGACTGAGAAGGATAAAACTAAAAGCAGGGTAGGTGTTTACTGTCATGTTCCCACTGATAAATGTAATAAAATACATGAGGGTGTTTCGTCTCTGGTTCTCTTTAAGGTCAGAAAGTAGTTGCAACCATACAGTCACTCAGCATAGATTTAGAACATTTGATCAATCTGCAATGGGGGGGGGGGGAATGCTACATTTCAGAATCAATCAAGTACACATGTGCGCTAATACTGGAGCACTCCCCATTTAAAACTTTATTATCTTCATGAAAAACTTTCAACATAATCAGTGATTTAAGAAGTCAACAGGCCCCATTCACTCACAAATGTAGGTGATGGCACTAGCAGCTGGTGCAGGGATCATAAACTGCTTTGTGCATCTAGCAGTTCATCAGGATGTGTTGATCCTTCTTGCTAAGTCTTAAATACACAAGTCCGTTAGCTTCCCTTAGACCCTCCCCTGACAGTCATTGAAAGATGTCCCATCTGGTGACATCCACCTAGTGCTTTATCATTTCCTGGTGTGTAATGTTAGCCATTACTGCATAGTGTATCCTACAGAACATCAGAAGGTGTCACAGACTTTACTTAACCACTTATGAAATCTGAGATGTATTATCTATGTCCTGCAAGACTTCAGTTCCTGCTCAGGAACGTAGATAATCATCGTTTGTGGTGCATGGCTGCAGCTTGCTCCCATGCTCGCTCCCGCACAGGTACTCAGCGCTGCCTGTTAGAGGGGAGATGAATGAATGGAAATGCAGTGTCATTGATCACCGGCATCAATGAGATGCCTGTGTTATTGTAACAAACCAAGTTACACATCCATGTAGAACTTCCTGTTTGCATTCTAACAGTATGTGCAGGAAAATTATGCGCAAGGAAATTTTGTGGCCAAATAGTGAAATTGCATCTACATACATTTTTTTTTTATAAAAAGACCTACACATCCCACACATATACCATTAAAATTAACCCCTTACTTCCCACACTCTCTCATAGTTACCAAAATAAAGTAAATGCATAAAAAAACACATAAGTAGTTACCTTAGGGGCTGAACTTTTTTAATATGTATGTCAAGAGGGTATAAATGTTAGTTTTTAAATTATAGGTTTGTAATTAGTGATGGACGCAAAACTGAAAAAATGCACCTTTAAATAAAATATTGGTGCCATACATTGTACTACGGAAATATTATAACTGTTTTAATAACTGTGACAAATTGGCAAATAAAATGTATGGGTTTTAATTATGGTAGCATGTATTATTTTAAAACTATAATGACTAAAAACTGAAAAATAATGATGTTATATTTTTTTTTTATTTTTCCCATTAAAATGCATTTAGAGTAAAATGATTCTTAGCAAAATGTACCCAAAGAAAGCCTAATTGGTAGCTAAAAAAACAAGATATAGAGTGTGTCGTTGTGATAAGTAGTAATAAAGTTACAGGCAAATGAATGGAAGAAGCACTGAAAGGTGAAAATTGCCCTGGTACATAAGGGGAAAAATCTCTCAGTAGTGAAGTGGTTAAAGTACACCTGAAGTATTTTGTAAAAAAAGTTAGATACTTACCTCAGTGGTGGGAAGCTTTTAGTTGGTCCAGAGGTTTTCCAGATCCTCTAAAAGCTCATCATTTTAGTAAATTCACATTGAAATAATCCAGTTGAAAGTCAGAAGCCATGTTATAGTCATAAACCAAGCAAGTGTAAGAAGCCAGAGGATAAGTAATACAGGTGGAGATAAATATAATGATGAAATACCAAAGACAAAGACAATGTAGAGTCAAGTAAAAAACAGAAGTCAGAGGATGTGGTATACAAATCAGCAAATTATCAAGATGATGTGGAGTCAGGAGCAAAAAATTGAGCAGCAGCCATAACATTGGCTATATGGATAGCAATTAGAATCAGTTAGACAGTGAAAACTCCCAGAAAGATCTGGCCATTGGCTATCATTCATAAAAGTGCTGTCGGTAAGGAGAATCAGAGCGGGAAAACACTGCTGTCGGTATTTCAGACTTCTGGGTGGTCATTCATAAAAATTTTGCCAGTTGAGAAAGAAGTGCGGAGATTTCCTGAAAAAGGCTGTCGGTAGGATGTCGGTAGACTTGCGGAAACAGAAGCTGGCAGAGTCCCTCCTTGCGCTACTCTCTCTGCTGCTGCTTGGGAGGTCTGTCCCATTTAGTTACATGTATTCCGCATGGTTATCGCTACTGCCGAGGGAGCGGTAATTCCCGTCCGCATACCGCTGTGCTCTAATCTTTATGAACAGACATTTTGTTACCTTTTCTAGATAAATCTAGAAAATCACTGCACAAGGCGGAAATTTATCACTCTGCATGGGAATGTCAGCTTTTCATGCGGAAAGAGTCTTTATGAATGGAGATTTTGCTTAGTGGTCGGTAAAATCAGCAGTTTTCAGCATTTCCGCATGCGGAAATGCTTTATGAATGATAGCCATTGTCTGCAAACCAAACATTACCTACATAGCCTGTGAGCCTCTCAAGTTTGTCATGGGTGCCAGAAGTAATCAAAGATAAAGCATGTTTAAGTCTTCTCACAGATATTAGGGCTTGCCATGGGTAAATGTATAAACTGAACCTATGGCTCACAACAAAGTTTCATAGCTTTACAATGCAGTCTCAGTTACAAGTTACAAGAGCATTGTAAAAACATGATTATCAGAAAGGTGGAATCCCCCAGGACCCCTTTTAAAACCTTTTACAAAGTGCAGTAGAATATTATTATCTACAGAATATAAGCTGATATGTAAGTTTAAAAGACTATGAGGTTTATTTATTTAACCCTCCTGGCGGTATATTAAAAACCGCCAGGGGGCAGCGCAGCCGTTTTTTTAATTTTTTTTTTATATCATGTAGCGAGCCGAGGGCTCGCTACATGATAGCCGCTGCTCAGCGGCATCCCTCCAGCCCCGCCGATCGCCTCCGGCGATAGGCGATCAGGAAATCCCGTTCAAAGAACGTCATGGACGTCGTGACGTCTAAGGGAGTCCCGATCCACCCCTTGCCGCTGCCTGGCGCTGATAGGCCAGGCAGCGCAGGGGTCTAGGGGGGGGGGGCTGTCTTGCGACGTGGATAGCGGCGATCGAGCGCGGGGCGGCGGCGATCGAAGTGCTGACGCAGCTAGCAAAGCGCTAGCTGCGTTCAGCAAAAAAAAAAAATTATTCAAATCGGCCCAGCAGAGCCTGAGAAAACCTCCTGCGCGGCTTACCCCGATTACCGTCAGGAAGGTTAACCATGGTAACATTGCTATGTACATATAGCGCATGTTAATCTTACTAGAATTTATGTAATAAAGTGCATGTTCCGCACATAGTGCAACTCATGTTGTGCATGCAATGCATCTGTTGCTAGTACAACATGCATTGCACAAATGGAATAATTAGCACTATAAAAGCAACGTGTTCATTGTGTACATAATATGAGTTGCACTATGTGTGCAACATTCTCTACATTACTTGTATGAATACTGGGATGCTCACAGCTTTAGTGAATCAACCCCATAATCTTTAAGACTTGCATCTCAGCTTATATTCTGTAAACAGTAAGATTCCAGTGCACCTGGTAAAGTGTTTTAAATGAGTTTAATATTAATGCAGAATCAATCCCTATGTAGCATCAAAGAAGCAATCAGGCATTTTAACCACTTTAGGATCCTTGGTACGCATATCCACGCCCCTTTAAACTTCACGTGCGGACCAGGGGCGTAGATATGCGTACTGCTGCCTTACCGTCGCGTTCACGATTCCCGCGCTGTTTTCCGCCGATCCACCGTCGCAGCCCCCTCCATCTGTGATCAGGATGTGAGAATCTTTTGATTCTCAATCCCGATCACCGCTCCGGTATCTTCGGAGAGCTTGTTAATGTCGCATAAGCTCTCAGACCCGACACTTCCGGGTTTGGCTGAGTTCTATTAATAGAAACATGGTCTCAATAGCACGATCTTGTGGCCAAAAAGTAAAATACACCTATTTATGCCACTATACTGTTTTCCATAGCAAGTTTATTATTATTATTTTTTTATTTTATTACTTTTAACCCCTTTCATCCCTGCCCCACAGTTACAGAAATAAAACACTTGTTAAAATTTTTTTTAAAAAAATTACATTTAAAGAGGAGCTGTTAGGTATAGGGTCTCAGAGAAAATAAACACATATATCAGTAGCTAAAGATTGGCTGTACTTACATTACATATGCATTTCACTGTCCACGTTTGGATTTCACAGAATTTGTATATAGTATATGCAGAGATAGATGCTCCTGACAGCTCATGGCAGGCTCCATGTTTGTGAAGCCAAATGTGTCGTCATGTCCTGCCTGCTTCTGATCACAGATAAGCTCGTTCTTGAACAACACGGTGTGCAGTGAATATTAATGAGCCATGTGGCTAGGAACAATAGCTGACTCCTGCAGTGTACTCTGCCCCGAGATTTATCAGTGCTTCGCGCTGGACTGATTAGAAGCTCCTGTACCGTCTCATTAGCAGCCGAGGGGAGGGCCCCAGAATGCTTTGCAGTTTAGCTGCGGCTTGCGTCTTTATGGGTCTATAACAGACTTTAAGATAAGCACACATCAAAGGTAACTGAAATGTTTATCTTCACTAATGGCTTTTGAGCTTCCTTCTAAACTGTTTAACACAGGAGAATAGAGGTTTAAATTAGCTTCTGCAGCCTGACAGTTACTCTTTAATTTTTTTTTACATAAATAGTTACCTTAGGGACTTTTGTAATACGGATGTCATGAGTATATTTTTTCAAAAAAAAGTTCTTGTAATAAGTGGAAAAGTATTAAAAATCCCTAAATGGAAAAATGCTCCTTCATTTCCAGTTAAAATATTATCACCATACATTGTACTAGGGACACAATTTAAACGTTGTAATAAACCGGACAAATGGGCAAATAAGATGTGTGGGTTTTATGTACCAAAGCACATTTTATTTTAAAACTATAATGGCTGAAAACTGAGAAATAATCATTTTATTTCTTTTTTCCCTTATTATTCCCTTTACAATGCATATAAAATAAAATAATTCAGAGCAAAAACTACCACCCAAAGAAAGCATAATTTGTGGCGAAAAAAACAATATATAGATGATTTCAGTGTGATAAGTAACAATAAAGTTATCGCTGAATGAATGGGAGGAGCGCTGAAATGTGAAAGTTGTTTTGGTTTTTTTTAAGGGGAAAAACCTGTGATCCTGAAGTGGTTAAATAAGAGGTCTCATATTTTTGTTTACTATGGGCAGCCTGTTAGAGTTAAAGTTCATATTCAACATAGAGAAAATGCATTTTCATCAACATAATAAGTGCACATTGGAAACGTCTATGTTTGTGTAAAGGATTGCGGAGATGCCGCCGCGCGGTCTGGCGGCGGGGCGGCTGTCTCCGCGTTCAGACCGGCGGTTTCCGCACAGCAGTGTGCTTCTGGTTTGTCTGAGCCTTCTAGTGCACACAGATGGAGAGCTACGCACGCGCACGCGGGGAGGCAGGACCTTTATGCCAGGAGGAAAGGGATCAGCTGATCAGGCTGGTCAGCTGATCCCAGCGCAGACTGTCATTGGCTGAGTAGCGCTGGGTGGCACTGAGGAGCGCTGCACTATATATAGATCTCGCTGGTCAGTCTCAGGTTGTCTGCCGTTGCGAATACATACGTGTGAGCACTCAGACCATAGTCAGATCCCACAGTGTGTTAGAACCAGGTGGACCTGGGAATTCACACTTAGCTAGATTACGCTTGTGTTATACTTTAGATCATTTCCGGGGTGTTGTGACCAAGGACCTCTCACCCAAGCTTAGGAATACTGTGTCATTGCTGTGTTATACTTTAGACCAGTTCCGGGGTGTTGTGACCAAGGACCTCACACCCAAGCTTAGAGATACTGTGTCATTGCTGTGTTATACTTTAGACCAGTTCCGGGGTGTTGTGACCAAGGACCTCACACCCAAGCTTAGGAATACTGTGTCAGTGCTGTGTTATACTTTAGACCAGTTCCTGGGTGTTGAGACCACGGACCTCACACCCTAGATTAGTATCTTGTTCTATATCTGTTATGACCTTTTGCTCTGTCGACCTCTCTCTTGCCTTCTGATTCGGTACCTCTGCATATCTGTCTACCTGTTGCCAAACCCTGCTTGTACCTGGTTACCGAATCAGCCTTCTGTCTCTGTACCTTATCTGCTCGTGTGTTGCCGACCTGGCCTGGCTGACCCTTCTGACTGTCACTCATCCCTTGAGTGTCCAGTCTCTATGTACTATCTGTGGCACTACTCCACCAAGTGTCAGTTAGCTGCAGGGACCCCCTGCTCCTCAGAGAGTCCTCTCTGCAGTACAGCCAAGGGCTCTATCCCTTAGGAGTCCTTTGGCTGCAGTATAGTCTGATTCCCAGTGTACAGGGAATCATTGGCTCCCAGGTTATCTCTATCCCCTCTCCTAGGAGATAGATTCTACACAGTCAAGGGCCACCTGCTCCTCAGGTGGTCCATGCTCATAGTTTCGGCGTCTCCCGCCCCACGGGAGACGGCCTACTGTCGCACCAAAACACTTACACATTACTAGGTGTCCAGAGGTTAGTCATACTTGTATTATTGGTGATTCTGCAGATCATCAATATTCAGGTATATATCTGTATTGTTGGTGATACTGCAGATCACCAATAATCAGATTCTCTCTGTGTGCTGACACCAATCGTTACAGTTTGACTGTGATTATCACTATATTGTTTTATTTTTAGATGCTTAATGGTGGTACCTGCAGCAACAATTGAATATCAATTGTTGTGGTGATCAGCATAAACTCTCTAATTATAATTATGTAAGTTAAAATCAGCATGAGAATTATAATAGCTTTTCACCAAAAACTGACTTTGGTACTTTGCCAAGTGAACTCATGTTTATAGTTGAAACACTCGGTAGAACATATGATCAAAATGGAAACAAAACCAAGCTATAGAAAACGTGATATGGTAAGATTTTATTTGGGGTGATTACTGGTACGTTATTCACTTCTTGAGACAACTTCTAACAACTTCTACCAACAACAATGGTAATAGCAGAGCTAAAGGGATTTGTATATTTTCTGTTTGGATAGTCCCATGTGTTTGTTGAAATACAAAAATAGTTTACTTTGGGAAAGAAAATGGAAAAAAATATTCAAGTAGTTACATATTATTAACAGATGTGCCCTGCTTCTTATTTCAAAAACCCTCTTCACTAATACATTTAGAAAAGGGAGACTATTTCCCAGTTGCTTGCATTATGTTTTTTTTTTGAAGGATCAAAATAAATGAAGATGTTAAGGATAACAGAACTGCTTAACCTCCTTGGCGGTTAATTTTTTTTTTCCTAATTAAAAAAATCCTTTTTTTTTTAATTTTTTTTTTTTGTTTCATGTAAAGCTACCAGAGTGGTAGCTACATGAAACACCACTAGAGGGCGCATGTGGCCCTCTAGTCCGATCGTCGCCGGCATCTATAGCAAACAGGGGAACGCGTATATAACGCGTTCCCCTGTTTGGCTTCTCCTGTCGCCATGGCGACGATCGGGATAACGTCATGGACGTCAGCCGACGTCCTGACGTCAGGCACACCCGATCCAGCCCATAGCGCTGCCCGGAACTCATTGATCCGGGCAGCGCAGGGCTCTGGCGGGGGCCCTCTTCAGCCGCTGCGTGCGGCCGATCGCCGCAGAGCGGCGGCGATCAAGCTGTGCGCGCGGCTAGCAAAGTGCTGGCTGCGCGCACAGCAATTTACAGTATAAAAATCGCCCCACCAAGGGCTGAGATCTCCCCCTGCGCGGCATAGCCCGAGCTCAGCTCAGGCTTACCGCCAGGGAGGTTAATCATCAGTAAAATGTGAAAATATATCCAGTATTAAAGGGGCACTACAGCAAACAACTGTACAATTTAAAATATCTGCAAACATATATAAATAAGAAGTACGTTTCTTCCAGAGTAAAATGAGGCATAAATTAATTTTCTCCTATAATGCTGTCACTTACAGTAGGCAGTAGAAATCTGACAGGTGTGACAGGTTTTGGACTAGTCCATCTCTTCATAGGGGATTCTCAGCAAGGCTTTTATTCTTTATAAAGATATTCCCTAAAAAGGATTTAAACAATGATGCTGGCCAGCTTCCCTGCTCCCTACACAGTTTTTTGGCAGTTGGACAGAGCAACTGCCATTTACTAAGTGCTTTTGAATATAAATATATCCCTGAGAATCCCCTATAAAGAGATGGACTAGTCCAAAACCTGTCACTTCTATCTGATTTCTGCAACCTACTGTAAGTGACAGCAACATTGGAGAAAAGTAATTTATGGCTCATTTTACTCTGGAAAAAAATGTACTTCTTATCTGTATATGTTTACACATATGTTAACTGTTACAGTTTTTTGTGTAGAGCCCCTTTAAGGGAACACATCTGAAAGCCAGTTTTTGTGTACCATGATTCCCTAGAAACTAAATGGATAAAAAGAGTTCTTTAAAAGACATGAAATGTAATATCCAGTTTCTATATGTCAATGAGCTACTATTAAGGACAACTAGTATGCATTTAAATTTCTAATACATGTAAATGTTTCATATAGTATTTACTTTGTAATATGTAGCATGCAATATTATTAAGCATGTGTGAAGCATACAAGTTTTCATGTTATTTAAAGTGTTCCTGAGACAAAAGAGGTCTCAGCTTTTTTACTTACCTGGGGCATTCTCCAGCCCCCCACCCCCCGGCTGTTCATGTCTCCCGCTGGGTGGCCCGGTATTCTGTCCGAGTCACGATTCATCACACATTGCTCATCCCAGCCCCACTTGCTCCCCTGTCGCGCTCCCGTACTCCTGCTCCACTGTCGCATTCACCCATGTGCGACATAGCGCAACTCCACTTGAATACTGGGCCATTCAGGAGGAGCGGCCTGGGGAGATGGTGAGGGACCCAGCTGGCCTCAAGGGGCTGAAGGAAGCCCCAGGTAAGTATAAAACTGGTCCCAGGTACACCTAAAGCCTCACTATGTGCTGATCTAACTATTTTATTTTTGCCAGGCTCCGTACAGTACAAGTACAATCCTTATATCAATAAACTCAGTTTTGGTATGCTGTGTATAAATGTATCTAGCTATTGTTACTGTTTGGATAGAAGACCAGCAGAACAGGGGTATTAAGTCATCAATGCTGGTTATCCATTGAAAGATTATCAGAATCAAGGAACATTTTCTAAGCTAATCATGTCATTTTAGGTCCTTGGATATAAATACTTAAAGTACATATACTGGCAAACTATAAACGTGCAGTGATTTGCAATCAAGGCCCCTATTCAATTCACTTTTTCTCCTAAGTTTTCTCTTTAAATATAATTTTGAATCTTCATTTAAAAGAACTTTCCAGCACTCTGCAATTGAAAAAGTACTAAAAAGTATTTTCTTGCTTGCAGGTTTAAATGAAATAAGGGCCCTAGACTTTTTCCTGTACCAATAACTCCATAAAAGATAGTGAATGAACAAGATGCAAAAGCATAAGTCTGCATCACACACAATACTGGCACTATAGCTTAACACTTGTGATGCCTAAATCTATGTCAAAATTAATTTTCCTATTTCCTGTAGTGTCAAACCAGCTTTGTCAGGTTGCTTCTTCTAGGCATATTCATCAGTAATGTCTGTTGCATTTGTGAACTTTCTCACTTAGCACCAAAACCTGGAAATACTAATGTATTATTTTTTATTTTTAAGATTTTATTTAAAAAAAAGTGCAGACACTCTCCCCCCCACTCAAGTTTATTTTAACCACTTGCCGACCAGGGGATTTTTCAGTGATCGGTGCTGCGTGGACTCTACAGCCCGCAGCACCGATCAGGAGTGCAGCAGGGCGATCAGACTACCCCCCTTTTTCCCCACTAGGGGGATGTCCTGCTGGGGGGGTCTGATCGCCGCCGGCTGCATTTGCTTAGCGGGGGGGGGGCTCTTCAAAGCCCCCTCCGCAGCGTTCTCCGCCGTCTCGCCCGCTCCCTCCCTCTCCTTCCCCCTGTGAGCTGCGCAGGACGGATTTCCGTCATGCGCATTGAAGGATAGGCTTCAGCCTATCATATGCCGGCAATCCCCGGCCAATGAGAGGCCGGGGATGGCCGATCTGCCTTACGGTGCTGCTGCGCAGCAGCGACATATGATGTAAACAGCGAGGATTTCTTCCCCGTCTGTTTACATTTTGCCGGCAAGCCGCGATCGGCGGCTCTCCGGCTGTTCACGGAGGCACCCTCCGTGAACTGACATGGAAAGGCCGCTCAAACGAGCGGCCGATTCCATGGAAACCCTCAGACAACCAGTTTACACCAATCAGCGTTAGCTGGTCGTCAAGAGGTTAAAACATTTCTTTAAAAACCCACCCTGGTTTGATAGGAAAGACTAGGAATTCCTTTCAATTTGTGGTGCTCAAGATAAGGTAGAGGTAACTATCTCTTTGTCCACAAACCCAGATGTGGTCGAAGTCACTGCCTTAATGATTGCTAGGCGAAAGTCCCATCTGGGTCTGTTTCCACACTGTCAGGACCAGATGGTTCTATTTACTGATTACTAAACATGTTCAAGTGTCAAATTAAATAATCATTAAAGCACAACTGTGATGCAGAAGATTGCTGCCCCTATTCTCACTCTTCTTTGGACTTAAAGAGACTCTGAAGCGAGAATAAATCTCGCTTCAGAGCTCATAGTTAGCAGGGGCATGTGTGCCCCTGCTAAAACGCCGCTATCCCGCGGCTTAACGGGGGTCCCTTCATCCCCAAACCCACCCCTGCAAGACTTGGTCGTTCCTGGAGGCAGGGCTAACGGCTGCAACCCTGCCCAGTCGCATCTAGCAGCAGCGCATCGCCGCCTCTCCCCCGCCCCTCTCAGTGAAGGAAGACTGAGAGGGGCGGTGGAGAGGCGGAGATACGCGCTGACAGACGCGCGTGAGGCAGGGCTGCGGCCGTTAGCCCTGCCCCAACCAGGAAGAGGGGATGCGCTGCACGGAGGGGGGTTTGGGGGTGAAGGGACCCCCGTTTAGCGGCGCGATAGCGGCGGTTTAGCAGGGGCACACATGCCCCTGCTATCTATGAGGTCTGAAGCGAGATTTATTCTCGCTTCAGACTCTCTTTAAGGCCCCCCTTAAAATGCAGCTTATCCAAGGATATAGTTGGCTTATTTTTCCACATCAGACATATTCACTCATTTAATACATTTTCATACATTTCTTTTTACATTCACAAAACAAAGTAAAGTTAAAAAAAAACTTCAACTGTTAGGCTTTCAAATGTTTGATATAACCACTTACTTACCTAAGAAAAAAAAAGCCTCTGGATCCTGTAGAGCAGAGTTCCCAACCCTGTCCTCAAGGCCCACGAACAGTGCATGTTTTACAGGAAACAACACACAATCACAGGTGAGGTAATTAGTGTCTCACCAGAGCTAATTAACCATCTAGGACAGGGTTGGGGAACACTGCTGTAGAGGCTTCTCTCGCCATTCTCCAGAATCACCATTGCCACTCGCAGAGCCCCCCCAAACAAGAGCCTGTTAGTTTACAGATCTAGGCCACGCACCTCTCTATGCAAAAGTGCCACCATACTGCACCTGCAAAGTAAGCTGGAGCAACTCCTGCATGAGTGGATCCATGCTACAGCAGAGGCGCAGCTGTGTTTGAATAAATGCAGCAAGTCCACGCTCCTGCATTAAGTGCAGCATAGCCCAGATCTTCCACAGGGTCCCTGCAAGTGGCAGCATGAGTAAGGAGGATGTGGGAAGCCTCTACAGGATCCAGAGGCTTCCCTTTTCTTAGACAAGTATGTGTTTTTGACCTGAAGTTCACCTCAGGTTCACTTTACAGTTCATAGCTACACACAGACATGTGGGACAACCTACATGTAAAACAGCCACTTCTACAGGTGAGGTTAATATTGCCTGTAAAGGTTAGCTGAGGTAACTTCTTCTGCTATATGCTTACTGATTTATTGAATGCAATGGATGGATGGAAAATCAATCATTCTTATTTGTCACTTGTTTCATTTACAGTAATTTGCACTCTAACCTTATTTACATTATAGGAGCAGGTGTTCATTTTTTGCTTCCAAATAAAACAAAAAAAAATATTGCAGCCCTTTCTGCTGGTGAGCTGTTTATCAATCTTAGGAAAAGGTTAGTTTAATAGACGATATGGTCTTTAGAGGAGTTAGAGATCTCCATTAAAATACTTGAAAGATGTTGAAGGTTGTTGAAGTCTGCAAAAAAAGGTGGTATAAACTAATACATTAAAAATGAAATAAAGCCTCTTGTGATATGAGCCATGCCAGGAGACCATAACAATTTGAAACTACTGTATAAATAAAGCCTCACTTAGAACATTTAACATCTGCACTCCACAAAGTTCCTGCAATCTTTCTGCACAACTCTTACTTAAATAATGATATCTTCAATACATAAACGCAGTTTGATTGCCTGCTGGGACTTCCCACATACTGTGTCTGTTCTGTCAGAGCTTTCAACAGCTTGCAAAATACTGAGGCATTTTCCAGAATGTAAATTGAAGAATGTCAAACAATATTTAAATCAGTGCTGAGTATCCCCAATTAAAGAAAATGTCACCCACTATACTGCCTTGGTAATGGCGTAGACTCAATAGTCCACTTGCCATACTGCTGCAAATAATTAATGTTACATGTATGAATTTCACTATTTTTGTTTACTCTGGCTTGTGCTATTAGGACGGTACTAGTGAGATTTCCAAGCCTGCTAGAGAGTGTACATTACAATAGTTTATTTTTACTTAAAAATACTGGCTGGAGTATGTAAAAGAGGCTGAAATCTTCTAACTGGTTCTATTTAAATCCATCTCCAGTCACAGATTGAAAATCCCTACCAAACAGATTAATAATTTATGTTCAAATGTGATCTTTTCTGTGTAGGATCGATACATGGCATTCTGCCACCCGGTAACTTGGGCGCACAGTGAGCGGAATAATGGCTCACCCTGCTGCCGCTGAAATGCCGGGCGCCCTTAATTACTATTACCCTTGAGTCATAGCGATTCAGAGGGAGAAGTAATTCAGGGTCCCGTGATTGCCGCCACCCAAATTATACTGATGCGTGGCCAAAGACGTAATAATATTATGTCTATGGCGGTGCCCAGGCCAACTTCAATAGGGAGGCAAGTTCACCACTGCTTCCCTTTTTAAACTTTTTTCAAAATATTCTTTATCCTTTTTTGGTGCCTCTATTTTGATACGATTTCTGAATCATGATAACATTGCTTGTCCCCTAATTATGTCACTGTCTCTAGGCCCCAGGTACATCCTACCCAATAAAAGCGCAGGAATCTGTGTCCATGGGCTGCGTTCATGTCAGATGTGTGCAACATTCTGCTCCGCGCGGAGCTGTGTGCATGGGATGTTCAGTGGCGCGCATGCTGACGTAGTCAGGCAGCTGTGGTTGCTATGTGTCGCCTATTTTACAAGTACTGTAGATAGGGTTAAAAAGACTGATACTACCAAGATCCTACCAAGGTGCAATTGGCAATTTACAATGAATTATCTGAGATTAGCTGAAAGAATGAAATGTTACTTTCCTTTGATTTAATTATAAAACTGAGATTAACTCACAAAACCGTAAAAGTGCTTTAAAGAATGTATAGTGGATATTCCAAATATGGCAAGGTAAGAACAAGATTAGATTCTGGAGGAACCCCCACTGATGGTAACATCAGCTAAGACTCAGTTGATCCAAGTAAAGTTTTTTACATTAGTTATATCATAATCCTGTACATACACAAATTAAACTTTAGTAGAACAAATGTATGCTTTAGACATGGGAGGGAGACAGGAATATACAAACATAACTCTTGGAGCCATCCTAAGATTTTGTTTTTCTGTTGTGAAGAGATGAATGCAATACATAGATTGCTGGATACTGATTTGCCTACAGATCCAGGTATAATCTTACTAGGATGGTTGGATACAAGACTGCAGGCAAGTAAACAAAATATACTAATATAACTACTGGGCTTTCAAGCCAGGAATGAGATACTGAGACACTGTAATAGGCAGGCAACACCTTTGGTGGACAAATGGACTGAAACAATAATTCAGGCTCATCCTTTACAAAAGCTAACATTTTTAAACTAAAATTAAACTAAAAAAGATCATCCCTACAGTAAAGCATTGTGGTGGCAGCATCATACTGTCGGGGTGTTTTTCAGCAGCAGGAAATGGGAGACTAGTCCGGATAAAGGGAAAGATGACTGGAGCAATGTACAGAGACATCCTGGATTAAAACCTGCTCCAGAGCACTCTTGAACTAAGAGTGGGGTGACAGTTCATCTTTCAGCAGGACAACAACCCTAAACACACAGCACTCTGTCAATGTCCTTGAGTGGCCCAGCCAGAGCAGAGACTTGAATCCAATTGAAAATCTCTGAAGCAAGTGGCTGTGAACCAACGCTTCCCATCCAACCTGACGGAGCTTGAGAGGTGCTGTAAAAAGGAATGGGCAAATCTGGCCCAAGGATAGGAATGCCAAGCTTGTGGCAACATATTCAAAAAGACTTGAGGCTGTAATTGATGCCAAAGGTGCAACGACAAAGTATTGTCAGTGGCTGTGAATACATGTGTACGTGTATGTACATGTGATTGCTCAGTTTTTTTTTTTATTTTAAATAAATTTGCCAAAGCTCAAGTAAACTTTTTTATGTTGTCATTATGGGGTGTTGAGTGTAGGAAAAAATGAGTTTAATCCATTTTGGAATAAGGCTGTAACATGACAAAATGTGCAAAGCTCAGCTGAAAATTTGTAGGAGCCTTGTGGAGATTTGCCACAGCTCATAAAAAGGCTTCAGTTTGGACAACGATGGCCCAGTTAAACCACTGATGATGAATAGTGTACCTGTTGTATGCAGCTATATCATTAGTATTCACATGAACTCTTGCTCTTATCGCACAATAGCCAATATTAACACCCAACGCCCCTAAGGATCACAGGGTTAACAAGGCGGTTTTATCATCCCTTTCAAGCTTTGGATTGAAGAAAAAGAGGTGAAAGCTCTCCTCTTTACTATGGCAGTTTGCCCACATAGATTTATAAAATTATTGCAATTCCCTTTGAGCAATTATATGGATGGTTTGGCGTTTGCAGCAAATGGTGCAATTATAGCACATTAAAGGAAGGAAACCCTTTAAAATATTTTTATGATATACTTTCAGTGTCCAGATCCACATCATTTCCCCTAACCCAACAAAGCATTTTAATGGGAAAAAATAGACTGTAAACTTACAGTTCACGAGGGAACAAAAAACTTATAAAATGAGTCACGGCAGCACATATCACCCAAGGAAAAAGTACAGTGTTGAATATAGGCAAACTGCTGATTCTTCTTCCATAGCTTTTTAATAATGCTCATGCTTTATTTCTCTCTCTCTCTCTCTCTCTCTCTCTCTCTCTCTCTCTCTCTCTCTCTCTCTATATATATATATACATACAGTATATATATATATATATATATATATATATATATATATATATATATATATATATATATATATATATATATATATATATATATATATATACCGTATTTTCCGCCGTATAAGACGCACTTTTTCTCCCCCAAAAATGGGGAGAAAAAGTCCCTGCGTCTTATACGGCAAAGGCAGGGAATCCCCGACTTATGGACGCCCGCCGATACGAACCGCCGACCCGCCGTCATCGGGGATTCCCTGCCTTGCCTGTGTCTGCGTTCCCCCTTGCCCCCGCTTGTCTATTCCCCCCTCCTGTGTCGCCGGGTCCCCCCCATGTAAGAAGCGGCAGAAGCTTACCTCCTCCATCTTGCCCGCGGCGATTGAAGACATCCGGCTGTGTTCGGTTTCCTCTAGTGCCGGCTTGTAATGACGCGTCATTGATGACGCGTCATTACAAGCCGGCACTAGAGGAAGCCGCACACAGGAACCGGATGTCTTCAATCGCCGCGGGCAAGATGGAGGAGGTAAGCTTCTGCCGCTTCTTACATGGGGGGGACCCGGCGACACAGGAGGGCAGGATAGACGGGGGGGCGTGGGGACACCTCACAGCGGGACACCTCACAGCGGGACACCTCACAGCAGGACACCTCACAGCGGGACACAGAATGGAGGAGGACACATAGGGCTGACAGGCTGCTGACACTTAGGGGGCTGACAGGCTGCTGACACTTAGGGGGCTGACAGGCTGCTGACACTTAGGGGGCTGACAGGCTGCTGACACTTAGGGGGCTGACAGGCTGCTGACACTTAGGGGGCTGACAGGCTGCTGACACTTAGGGGGCTGACAGGCTGCTGACACTTAGGGGGCTGACAGGCTGCTGACACTTAGGGGGCTGACAGGCTGCTGACACTTAGGGGGCTGACAGGCTGCTGACACTTGGGGGGCTGACAGGCTGCTGACACTTAGGGGGCTGACAGGCTGCTGACACTTAGGGGGCTGACAGGCTGCTGACACTTAGGGGGCTGACAGGCTGCTGACACTTGGGGGGCTGACAGGCTGCTGACACTTGGGGGGCTGACAGGCTGCTGACACTTGGGGGGCTGACAGGCTGCTGACACTTGGGGGGCTGACAGGCTGCTGACACTTGGGGGTGACAGAGGGACACCTGGGGGTGACAGAGGGACACCTGGGAGAGACATGGGGACACAGGAGGGCACCATTTGGGGGAGGTCATGTACAAGACGCTCCTGGAACATGGATGCACCAGGTTTAGTTTATATTTTTTTTTCCCTGGTTTTTGCCCTCTAAATCTGGGTGCGTCTTATATTCCGGAGCGTCTTATACGGCGCGAAATACGGTATATAACTACTTGCATAATTGCTGTTCATCTCTCAAAGTCACATTTTATTTAAAATAAAAAAATGTTTACCTCTCATAAATATGTTAAATTTTTCCTCCTTGAGCTCATGCACATTGCCTGCAAGGTACTCACTAGGCACTGGATCACTGCAACTGTACCTACATGTTCCGATCTTATAAGAACTGTTAATTAGGTCCTCCCCTTATGTAAGGCAGTATATCAGTGCAGAGGCACAGAGACCAAATTTAATAGAATATGGGCGACTTCCATTAGAACCAAATTATAATCTCTATGCCCCTAGGCCAACAGACACTCAGCATAACTACCTGTATTCTTCTTTCTCCTAATTGACGGAGGATCTTGATCCCTACTCCTGCCTTCATTGTTCTATACATAAGTCATGCTATATTTTCTTTAAAACATGGATATGCATTATTTTAATCTATTTGTCAAATGATTTACAATGGTGCAGTTATGATGTTATACGTTCTTTCTTTTTTTTGTTCTTTAAACATTTACCAAAGCTTTATCGCTTTTATGGATGATGATGTAACATTAATCCTTATTACTTACCTGCTTCAATAAAGCTTGGTTGGAAAAAAAATGTTTACCTAAACATTAAGGCTGCTTACACACCAAGACGTTACAGGCGCACGTTAGTGCGCCTGTAACGCTCCCCCAACGCACAGCAATGTAACACAAGTGGGCTGTTCACACAGCCCACGTTGCGTTACATGTAATGCTGCACGTTCGGTGCAAAGTGCAGCATGCTACGGCGTTGGAGCGGCTATAGCCGCGTTAGACTGTTTGCACATGCGCAGTGGGGGGCGGAGAGGAGGCGGGGAGAGCCAGCTACAGTAGCCGCGCACATGGCTACTTAATATTCACTGCACTGGCGGCAGCTGATTGGCCGGCGGGACCACGTGATGCGGAGTGTCTCGCTCCGCATCACGTGGTCCCGCTGGCCAATCAGCGCCACTCTGGGAGACATTATAGGAATCGAGCCGCCTAACACGGCTCACTCTACCGTCGGCTCTTGCAGCACCATACGTTGTGTTAGGTGCACGTTATGCGACCTTAACGTGGCACCTAACACAACGTCTTGGTGTGCAAGAAGCCTAAGGGCTCATTTCCATCTGTGTGATTTCAGCTGTGCTTTTAGAAACACAGCAATGCAATGCGCGATCGCTGGGACATCAAAAATGCATAGACTGCACTGTCTGATGTTTCCATGCATGGTTTGCAATTCACCGTGGAATCGTAATGCATGGGTGCATGCATTTCGTCCCGTTAGCACTTCGATCCCATTCATTACAAATGAATGGGATCACATGCGCTTCTGGAGGAATCATAATGCCATGCAGAGCAGTGCAGACACACGGCCACCTGTGTTGTAAGTGTGAACGAACCCTACAACATTTCTAAGCTGATCTTTCTCCTGGGTCTGCCCAGTCCTAACCAATACCCTTTTTTATATTCAGTATGTTTCCATTGAATTTAACTCTTCCCTAACATTAGCAGTACCTACTATTTTACTAACCCTCATACAATATGTAAAAGCTGAAAAATTGCACTATGCAACTGCCATAAGCACCGGTATTCCCATGCACTACCTATGCACAGCCATTTTACTGCTAAGTGAATGAACCCCAAACTGTAATTTTGCGTATTACAGTTGTACGATGCTCAAAAGATTCCACTAAAGAGTACTGCATTTGTAACAGCTATCTACTGTAAAGCAGCATTACCTTCTTGAACTTACAAAATCACAAACACTTGTTCATTACATATAACCACATTTTTTGCCAGCTTTTGTAGTCACCACGAGGGAGGTTCTCAGATATCAAAGACATTGTTCAGTTGTTGATCACAGAACTACCAGAGAGTACTCTTGCTAACACTTTGCAACAGTTTAGATGCCATTTGTGATTTCATGTTTGAGAGCAAAGTCTAATAATTTTGCTATTTAATGATGTAGTGCCATTTTACCAAGTTTGGATATAAAAATGCATTTAGTACTGTTTTGTGTTTTTTAAAGGGTACACTATAATCAATGAAAGATGTGCACAAAAGCTGGAGAACGTTGACATTTTAATCCCATCTCTATAAATGGGCTATATTTTGTGAAACCATTTGGATGCTAGCTGTTGTTGTCAAGTTAAAAAAAAAAGCCTTCTGAGTACTATATTTGTAAATTTGGAAAATGAAAAATCTATTTTGTGAAACCATTTGGATGCTAGCTGTTGTTGTCAAGTTAAAAAAAAAAAAGCCTTCTGAGTACTATATTTGTAAATTTGGAAAATGAAAAATCTAGCAAGTTGGAGATTGAAAAATCTAGCTACAGCACCTAAATAGGAATTTTCTAGAATCCCACATTCCTATTTAATGGTTTAAGAATAAACTGTATCACTGGCAACTAACATTGTAGTGCATATTCAGCTTCCATGCAAAGTAAAATTATGTACACAGGCCCAACACAATAACAGTTACTCTTAACAGTTATGCATGGATCATCAGGGTGGAAGGGTTAGGGTTTGCCACACAAGAGTTTTACAGACATGCTACTCAACTGCAGCTGGCTACATACTGCTCAATGGGGGAGAAATGGAATGCCGGGGCAGTGCATGAGCAAAAAGCTTCTTGCAAGCAGAGTAGGCTCAACCCACACCATACAATTTTGGTTCTTCAATCTTACCACTTTCATGTATTATAAGAGTTCATCATAAAAATCCTTTCAAAGTACCTTTCAACCTGTTGGCCATTATACTACATAGATTTGGTAAATCTATACAACCAAGATTTTATAGTGTGTTGAGCCTATGATGATGGGCTTTTAACCCTTACAGCAAAAATTAGTAAAAAGGAGTACAGAAAAGTTTTATGCAGGATGTACTCACATGTTTATCTCATCCTGCTACATATCACTTCAAGTAACTGTTAAAGTGGATCTAGACCTATATTTACATTTTATATTAACCCTTTCCATTCTGAGTTTTTTCCTAAAGGGAGTCGTTTCTGCTCTGAGGTTTTTTTTTTTTACAGAAATGCACTCTCCCTCTTACTCTCTCTCCCATTTTAACATGGAACGTAACACCGTAACATGGTATATCTTATTTTAAAGAACACATTATAATGTTTAATTTGATACCTTTTTTTGGACAGTTTGGCATCTTCTATTGGCTGGTAGCAGAGGAGAAAGCCAAGGTATGGTAAATTATAAAACAGTTTCCTGGGTGTAATCCTGGCCTGTGTGAGCAAGTTCCACAATAATTGGTGGTTTTATGCCTGCCACCCAGTGTCTTACTGACCCTACACACAATGCAATCTTTGGTATTTCGATTGGGCATATTAGCAATAAAATACTGGCTACTATTTATCCTCCCCCCAGTCCATTCCATAGGATGCCATTGATTCTCTATGCAACTTTGCAAGCAATCTGCAAGAAATCTGCAATGTAATCTGCAAGGAATCTGCATGGAATATGAAGAAAGGAATCTACAAGAAGGAATCAGCAAGGAATCAATATGGAATCAGAAATAAAATTGCAAAAAAAACAGGAAGGAAAATGCAGTGACATTCAAATGCCTATGTCACTTCCTTCTAGCGGTGATCGCGGACAGTTTCGGGCAGGGGGGTACTGACTGTGTGGGCATGTAATATTACATGCCCACTACATATGCGGACAAAAATTTGGGTTTACGGGTGGTCTGATGCGCCGCAAACTGCGCTTGAAAAAATGTCCCGCATGGCGGGACATACGAGTGCAATGCGGAATTTGCGATGTTCCACTATGCGGGACATACGAGTGGGAAAAAAACAAAAACAAAACATTAGGTTTGTTGGGGGTCTGTTAAGTGTTGGTGAGAGAGAGGGTTGTTTTTGTCTAAATATTATAAATCTTTTGAACATGAAGCAGGTGAACCCTTCAGTATAATTGACTGGAGAGTCGGCATCAGTGCAGTACAGACCAAGCACAATAAGTCACGAAATGGAACAGCATTGAACCCTCCCATGCAGGAGTTAGGTTAAGTGTTAGGGATTAAAAAACACCTTAACTGTAGTAATACCGGCTTTCACTTCCACTAGAACCCAACACACAGGGAGCTTACCACATAATACATAAAGATATTGAATCATAGATGCCTAATCAAGCCTAATATTTCCAGTACCACCTGTCCATGGTGTAGCAACAGCTTCTCTTCTGCTTTCACAAATCCTTCCATTCTCTGATCATGTACAGCACTACATTATGTTAAAAACAATACATGCAGCATTACTCCAATTTTACAGAAGAAGACATAAAAACTCCTTACAAGTGTAAACGTCAACAAAAAATCAACCCACTGCTATGGTGTTCTATGTTCAAATGCAGAGTCTGACATCTTGAAAGCTAAACATCAGGTTGTAAGGCTTAAATAAAAGTGCTAGTGCTGGTGTATGAACTTGTGTTTGGACAGGATCTGAATTTATTTTACATTTAAGAGTAATTTAACCACCCTGGCGTTCTATTAAGATCGCCAGGGCAGCTGCATGAGGGTTTTTTTTAAATAAAAAAAAAACTATTTCATGCAGCCAACTAAAAGTTGGCTGCATGAAAGCCCACTAGATGGCGCTCCGGAGGCGTTCTTCTGATCGCCTCCGGCGGCCAAAAGTAACACGGAAGGCCGCAATGAGCAGCCTTCCGTGTTTGGCTTCTCCTGTCGCCATGGCGACGAGCGGAGTGATGTCATGGACGTCAGCCGCCTCCGATCCAGCCCTTAGCGCTGGCCGGAACTATTTGTTCCGGCTGCGCAGGGCTCAGGCAGCTGGGGGGACCCTCTTTCGCCGCTGCTCGCGGCGGATCGCCGCAGAGCGGCGGCGATCGGGCAGCACACGCGGCTGGCAAAGTGCCGGCTGCGTGTGCTGCTCTTTATTTGATCAAAATCGGCCCAGCAGGGCCTGAGCGGCACCCTCTGGCGGTAATGGACGAGCTGAGCTCGTCCATACCGCTAAGGTGGTTAATAAAAGAAAAAAAAATCCATATCCCCCCCCAAAAAAACTAGCATGATTGAAGAATAAGAGAGGTAGTTGATGACATCATCATGCCATGCTTAGCTCTATTATGATATGAAAGGTGTGTCTGAGACTCCAAGCATAAAACAAGCCAGAAGGCCCTCAGCTGACAGAAGCATTAACAGGCACGTCAGTCTTCCCTTTATAGAACTAGTGCACTCCTGAGGTTTTGTTCAGTACAAATGATAGCCACATTTCAATGTAAAACCTTGTTGGAAAAAAAACCTTTCTTGCCCTTTCTACACCTCTAAAACTGCAGATATAAAGTATATCATGTATACATTGTTTGCCATAGCACAGGCCAGATGGTGCTCTACCCACACTTCATCAAATAAAGGTGAGGTGCCCAGGCAGTGTGATGGCCACCTCTGCCAATTTCGACAACATTGTAGATGTGAGAAAAGTCCTTTTCTCATGCTACACCAACTTCAATAGTTTTTCATAAATACCCTCATATTCATGGACATGCAATATATTCTGGCATTAAGTGTTAACTTTGGAATTATTGTGGAGAAGTAAACATGTCCACTTTTGCTCATTACTACTAAAGGAGGTTACAGGGTCAAGACTTGTGGAAATGTCTTCTCAATGGAGACAAAGACAGAAGTAAAAAACAAGTTTTAAAAGGTTCCAAACTCTTTACCCTGTCCAAACATAAAATAAACATTTTCCTAGAGTTTATTTTTACACTAGTACATTTATATTTTTTTGTCTTAGAAATATTGATATGTCAAACTATTTCTTTAAGTACTGCCCTATCAAACATTCGGAAACCTTGCTTGGCATAAAATGCTTCTTCAACCTATCTCTCTCTCTCTCCATTTCAAAATAAATAACAGATTGCAAGTTACTGTGATTGCAAAATGAATGAAAGGAGGTGATCTGGAGTGGAGGACAGCCAAGTCCTGTGTAAATGGCTTGGGATATCAGGCAGATAGACTGTTCTATTTGATTTGTAACTAATGACAATTTAATATATGTTCCCAGCACCAGATACATTTTATTGAAATGAAGTGACTGATTCACATACACACTAGTCTGTGATCTATAAAAACTTAATAGGTAAACTCATATATAATATACCCATCAGTCTGTAAAGTGTGATTAAAAGCTGACAGCTGATAACATTCACAAAAAGCACACTTTTATCTTGTTACATTACCACTGTTCTGGTGTTACATTATATGCCCTTTTTATCACTTCATATGATCTATGGATATGCACAACTGGCATGCAAATCCCTTTACTCCAGAAATGCTAAAATAAGTGACCCTTTCAGCTTGATTTACCAAGGCCTTCTGAGGCTGCAGACAACATATGTGATCCTGAAAATATTGTCTGGGTTTATTAAAGTGTACCTGAAGTCAAATTTTGGATGGAAACCGAACATGCATACCTAATCCTTATTAGAAAATCTCCTGGTGTATGCTGAATTCATCATTCCAAGCCATTCCCATTCGCCGAAACTCAGTGTTGAAATCCATGACAAGTTGCTTGTCGAAGGCTTGTCGACAGTACAAGTGGGAGAAGGAGGCATCAGCTACACATGTACCCTCACAACCACGCTCTAGTGGCTGGGCAGTAAATGCCTCTACCTGAATCCAGATGTCCCATTTTTTCCGCTCCACATTGCTTGTTTCTGGTCAAAAATTAATTCATTAAATTAGATTTCAACTGCCAAGATGGCCACGACCCCGGAACTGCTTTGGAAAGATGGCCGCATTCCCATTCATGGAACCTTGCTAGATAAAATCAAATTTTATAAATTGATTTCAGATTTTTTTTTTTAAACAAAACAGCAGGGAGCAGAAAAACTAGGACAGATGGGGTCTGGAAGACATCAGGATTCAGGTAGTATGTTTTTGTTTTGTTGTTTCATTTTGCTAACTCACAGGTTTGCTTTAAAAATAAATAAGCCAAGAACTATACTTAAATAGCTTAGCGTCTGGACCAATTAATAAATTTTATGTTATGTTGTGTTAAACGTTATTTTCTGGTTACTACGACTAGGTTTCCTCCTTTTGCTGCTTCATATTACTAAATTTACCAAATGATCTGATAAGTCGTTGTTGCACGTTATTCATAAGTTACGTTTTAGTTTATTGGGGCCCTTGCTGGCCCATGGTTCAATAGCTCATTGTTGTTTTTTACTAGAATGGGGGGATGCTGTTTAGGTGTTCCATTGCATTTATTGGCATAACAAGTTGAAATTAGTGCATGACATGACCTTTACCACCATTATGGTCTTCTTATTATTCAGTTTACTAACATCTCATTGTACATAAGGTAACGGTTTAATGAGGCTAATTGAACTATGCAATATTATTGTATGGGATAGCTATATACTACTGTATAATTACATTTTTGAGACTATGCTTCTTGTGCTACACAAGCCATGTTTAAATTTTCTTGACTTTTTGATAAATAAACGTTTTATGAAAAAAAGTAAAAATACAGAAGCCATCAATAGTTTGCAACCATTTCCTCTATCATAACCCATCATAGTGAGGCCTGCTAAAATGTGTGTGAATTAGCTGCTGTTTCAGCAACAGACTCAACATTGTTTTTAAAGAAATCATCAGTCAATATGTGCTACCCCATGAAATACTTACGGTGGGACCCCGGGTCGGCGGCTGCGAGCGGAGATGCTGCATGGGACATGTCGGCTGCAAGGGGCTGAAGGAAGCCCCGGGTAAGTATTTCATGGGGTCGCCCCAGGTTTGCACTATACCATTTTTTACAGTACATAGTGATATTTAACAAGTAAAATCTGCTCTACTTCGCCTTTTTTCATGTTTTCACAGAAGCAGGCAATTGCACATTTGTAGTAATTAATCACAGTTTAAAAGAAGCATTTTTACTGGAGACAAAGAGATCTCAAAAGCTTGACCTGTTAATAGCCCATGAGGACCTTTACTCCTGGCTCAGTTACTAAAGTGTATGGCCATTATACTAATAGCCTCACCGAAGAATCATAAGTCACCTAGTTTGCACAAATAGGTCTAAGGGACGATTTGTTCCAGGCATCAAATGAATGGCTTACTATAGTTTCTACTTCTTGAAAGACACCTCTGCATTTTGTGGTTATCCTTTTCCTAATTTATATACATGTATCATGGTATTAGAGATTAAAAATCCATTTGTTAAAGGGGCCGAGGGCAGATTGCGTGGGTAAGCATTTAAGCATACCCACGAATACATGGTCATTCCCCCCCCCCCCGTGATATAAAGTGTTCTGTCCCCCAGTCCAGCCACTGTAAATCACACTGTGGCTGGCGACTCTCAGCAAAGTCGCGCTGTGACCCCGAAAGCAGAAGTCGGGCCATGCGGTCTGCGCATGCTCTGGCTTCCGTCATCCTCCTCTCTGCCTATCCATGCACGAGCAGCACGTCATTGTGCTCACTGCACAGAGGAGTCAGGGCCGGTAAATATGGGGGTTTTACCATGTATTTGTGGGTATACTTAAAAGCATACCCAAGCAATCTGCTCATGGTCCCTTTAATTTTTGTTGCTATTTGAAACGGACCAAATAAATTACAAGCTGTGTGCAAAGCTGACACACACTATATTAAAATAGAGTTATTAAATGCATAAACAAAGCAAACTATAAGTCCCCTTTCTGTTTTATCATTTGTAATAAATATATATTACATAATAATATTTTAGGGTTGAATATGCTCATTTTGAGTTTTATTGCCAAGTCAAAGCCTGTTGATGGAAGTTTCAAAGCTGCATGATGTGAATTATGCCGTTTTGTGGGGTCTAACAGGAGCAGTTGAAAAAGTTGTTGCCAAAATGGGCGCAATTGTTATTTATCATAATATAGAAAGTCGTTACGCTATTTAGCGGGTGGCTGCAATTAAATTGAAATGTATCATATTATTGTTAGCGGGGATCAGGTGTTAAGGTTAGGCACCACCAGGGTGGTTTTAGGGTTAGGCACCACCAGGGGGCTCTTAGGGTTAGGCACTACCAGTGGGGTCTTAGGGTTAGGGCTACTGAACCATCAACAAAGTGATAGGATCACATAGTTCACTGATTTACTGTATGTGAGAAGTGCAGGATTACCTATCTGATCCAACAGAAAAATGTCTGTAGTACAGACTACTGAAATGCTGGCCATGAGAGAAAAGTGTCAGAACACCCAGTGCATCACAGCTTGCTGACCAGCCACAGACCATAGCAACTATGCTATTATCTGTACAGTGCACAAAGTGTCCATAGCATATGGACAGCAGAATCCAATTGTGTATTTGTTGGATATGGTGAAAAAGTAAGCCAAATCAAGTCCCACCTCACATCATACAGGACTTTACAGTTATTGGTGTTATTTTTTTCAGGTAGTATGTTTTTTTTCATATACTAATGCCTTATTTCTAATTCATGTGTATAGGTTCACAAACGTTAGTAAAGTACTGATCTTCTATCAATGATTAATAAGAGATGTGATAAGCTAGAAATGGAATTACTTCACATGAACAAAGCTATGAGTATGTTTTACTATTTAGCAACAACAATGTTGAATTACAAATACTATGTGCAATGTTCTTTGCTTTTTTTTTTCGTGGAGTCAATTTTTACTGTATTTGATGTAAAGAAAATTCTACTGGTACAATGTCACACTCATGTTGTAATTGTGTACTAACAAGTACCAATAAAAAGTTAAAGAAAATCTGTTACAAAAAAAAACAGCCTTACCTCAGGAGGGGAAAGCCTTTTGGAACCTAATGAGGCTTCCCCATCCTCTTCACCCTCCAGGATCCAGTGCTGGCAGCCCCTAAACACTAGGGAGGTAAATATTTACCTACTGAGATCCTGAGCAGGCGCAGTACTAGCTTTCTGGGTCCGCTCTTGCTATTTCTCCTGGGAACCTTTTGGACATGCTGTGTGTGGCCATAACTATGTAGTATCGGTATTACACTTATTTATAACATATATGTATATTTTATTATTACTACTGTAAGGCCCGGTTCACATTAGCGTTTTTTTGCAGATTGGCACCGGAACGTATACTTTACAAACGGAATGGATGTGAAAGGATCCTAAGTTAACCTATGATCCAACCTGGATCCCATTGTTAACCTGGATCCCATTCACATGTGTCCGTTGGTACGGATATGTTCCGTACGTTCCAGTCTCTGGATCAAAAAAATTGCTGCAGGCCTTAATTTTCTGCACAGTTCTGCCCAGTGGAACGGATCCAGACAAAAAAATGCTGCAGCATTGGGGCAATGGAAAACGGAACGTATCTTCACCCTAGTGAATAAACGGACCATTCCACGGGGGATAGGGACATGTGCCGACGCGAACCTGAGTGACGGGAGGGTGAGGGAGGGTGCAGCAGCCGGGCGAATGGGAGAGGGAGGGTTTATGTCTTCTTCCGCGTCATTTGACTACATGATGCGTCATGTGACTTGTAGTCACAGCGGAAGAAGAGGAAGCCTCTACCGCCGGCTGCTACAGAAGATTAGGTATGTAATTGCAGGCAAAATTGAGTGAAACCGATTCCGATCAATCACTGATCAGATCCATTTTCACTTTCCATTTTTAATGTGAACCGGGCCGTGGACAGAGTCATCCGGATCCAGTGAAGCGGAGACCGGATCCGCTCACTGGATCCTTTTGGCTCCAAATGCTAATGTGAACCGGGCCTAAATGTTAAGCCCCTGTGGAAAGTCTTGTAGCAAACATATGCTTTCTTTTTTTCTTACTAAAACTAATTTCATGCACGTACAAAAGTGGTCTAATTTTTACAGGACAATATTTTACAAGCTCGATGCTACTTTAACCCAACTTACAGATGCAATCTATTTGCATTTGTTAACCTGTAAACCTGTAAACTGATTTATTAATCAATAACTAACACTAACTTACTTACTTTCATTATAATTTTCTTTATTTTTACAAAGAAAATTGCAAATTTGCATTGTATTGCATTTACTGCCTACAGATAAGCATTACATACAAATTTAATCAGTGATACATGTCACATCTTAGAGCTGGGGAGCAGCTGCCACAGGCCTTTAATCTAACAATCATTTCTGGGCCACAGTTTGAGTACAATTCATCCATATCAGAAAATGGTAACAGATAATTTATGATTTCAAAATGTGTAATTTCACCAGAGAAAATGATCTTACCTACTGGAAGACCAGATGTCAAAGGCTTTTACCTATAAAGAAAAAAAAAACTTTAAATAGGTAAAGTACTGAACCTGTAAAAGTTAACAACCTCTAACATAATTATATGCACACATTATATTTCTCTAGCAGGCACTGCCCAACAGGTACATCCACAATCAAGTGGATAACTCTATCTCTCTGACACTGCATTCATGTACCACTTGAAACTATTGCAAAAGTCTAACCATACATAGAATGACCTGAAACAAGCACCATCAGGCTTCATGAGCTAAAGTGCATGATACTCAAAATGTGCGCATTGCATATATAAGTAAAGTAAATACACAGTGCCTCAGAAAAAAAAAATATATAATATATATATATATATATATATATATATATATATATATATATATATATATATATATATATATATATATATATATATAATGCCCACATAAAGCGTGATCACAACAATTTGCCTGGTTCTCATATATAACTATGTGCATGGTACTTCATTTAAGTTTTATGCACAAAATAAAGAGCAATAGAGTAGAATATATATCAATCGGTCCTTGGGTACTTTACAGTGTGTAGTCCAAATACCTGTACAGGAGGATAACCACAACAATAACAATAATATTTTTATAGCGCTTTTCTCAATGGGGACTCAAAGTGCTGTAACCCTGCATTAAGAAATCTCAAAGGCCCGGGAATCATGAAAGTCATGGAATTAAAGGTACGTACTCATATGCAATAACTATAGTCCGAAACACCCGATAACCATTTCAGGTAGTGATAAGTTTGTGTGTACTGCAGCCAACAATTGACCCTGCTCGGGCATCATCAAAAACCATGTAACAGCCTCCGATGCCCTAGCATAACCGATCACAATACTATTTTCATCACCCATCCATACCAACAGAACACATCAGTAGCCTCAAGGCTAAGGATGTGTCTGTACACCATCGTTCTCCAAATTGCTGCCCAAGGGATCTTTTCCTGATCACCGACAGGTGTCTATTACTGTATGTGGGTCCTTAGCTTTAGTCTACATGTATCATGGGGTTTATGACCTCTTTCCTTAGGAGCAGTAAGTAATTGTAAGGGGGACATTGAACCCTCAACCCCCCCCCCCCACACACACACACACACACACACACTTGCAAGCACTCTTCACCTGTTCTTAGGTAGAATCTGGTAGTTCCCTTTAATGTGGTCGCCTAGAATCCCAGATAGCCTCTCCCCTACCCAGGGAAATGGGTACTGGGGTATATTAGTGTCCCTTAAACATTTGAATTTTTAAGAGAAGCTGAAAAGAAAACTCATTTAATGAAAACAGACACAAGACAGAAATAAAAGTCCTATGCAGAAATCCAGATTACAGTAAGTCCTAATTAATCCATCTGAGGCAAGTCTTGAGTAAAAATTCCCCTGAGTAACATCTGCTACATTGACTAATTGCAATAAACTGCCACTAAGGGCCCAATCCAACTCCCCTTTAGAGATGGCCCGAACTGTTCTCCGGCAAACGGTTCCCGGCGAAATTCCATGGTTCGCATTTGCGGAGAACCGCAAACATTTCCGGAAGTTTAATTCACCCCGTACTGCATCATTAGGGTCAACTTTGACCCTCTACATCACAGTCAGCAGGCACATTGTAGCCAATCAGGCTACACTCCCTCCTGGAGCCACCACCCCCCCCCCCCCTTATAAAAGGCAGGCAGCGTCAGGCATTGGACTCACTCGTATGCCTGCAGTAATTAGAGAAGGGAGAGCTGCTGCAGACTCTCATAGGGAAAGCTTAGTCCAACTCTTTTGAGAGCTAATGTTCTCCTGATGTGTTTTTTTTGTGTTGCCCACTGACACTGCATTATACAGCCCTATCTGTTGCAGCTTGACCTTGGTAATTGCTATTACTGTGCCATCCAGGCCCTGCCTAACTATCTATACTGGGACAACCACCTATGTCTACCTAACTACTGGGGCACCTACTTACTTATACGGGGACACCTACCTATGCCTACCTACCTACACTAGGGCACCTACCTATGCCTACCTACCTATACTAGGGCACCTACCTATGCCTACCTACCTATACTGGGTCTCCTACATATGCCTACCTAACTACTGGGGCACCTACTCACCTATATGGAGACACCTACTGATGCCTACCTATACTAGGGCACCTACCTATGCCTACCTACCTATACTAGGGCACCTACCTATGCCTACCTACCTATACTGGGACTCCTACCTATGCCTAGATAACTACTGGGGCACCTACCTATGCCTATCTACCTATACTGGGACACCTACCTATACTGGGACTCGTACCTATGCCTACCTACCTATACTAGGACTCCTACCTATGTCTGTCTACCTATACTGGGACACCTACCTATGCCTACCTACCTATACTGGGACTCCTACCTATGCCTAGCTAACTACTGGGGCACCTACCTATGCCTACCTACCTATACTGGGGCACCTACCTATGCCTACCTACATACAAGGAGATAATAAGGTCGTTGCTTCATTGTGCACAGACCAAATTCAGATCAGCTGGACAGTCACCGTTGTTCTATCATTGACCTACCACAGCCCGGCGACCATATGGGCTTGAAAACCGCTATCGCCATTATGCGCACCAGTCCAGCACGGCCGTCACTATGCAAACAGCTGTTTGCGGTGCGTTACACAGTGAGTTTGGTGTGTCAGTGTGAAGCAGTACTCTAATTACACTCCCTGATTGATGTATACACATGCAAGATGTTTTAAAGCACTTTAGATCTGCAATTTAGCATTCAATGTGATTTCTGCCCTTAAAACGCTGCTTTGCGTCCAATCCAGATTTTTCCCCGGGACTTTTGGCGTCTATCCCACTCATCCATGCCCCCCTCCAGGTGTTAGACCCCTTGAAACATCTTTTCCATCACTTTTGTGGCCAGCATAAATGTTTCTAGTTTTCAAAGTTCGCATCCCCATTGAAGTCTATTGCGGTTCACGAAAGTTCGCGCGAACCGAACCTTTTGTAGAAGTTCGCGAACCGAAAATCGGATGTTTGGACCATCTCTATGTACAACAAGTCCTTCACCCCTCAAGTTACAAAAGAAAAGGTCTAAATGCGTAATTAGAGGTTATAGCCTAAATGGAGGCCAGATAGAGAGGACCAATACAGTTCATTGAATTGCTACCAACTATAAAAGCCCTTTCGATACCAGGTTACTTCCTGTAAATATGACTGTTATTTGGTTTTGACCTTCCTGAAGCAATATTTGTGACAAATTTGACTTTAATCCTAATCTGAAGTGCTACACCACTTATAACATTCCTAAACTGTGTAAATTCCTTGCCTTGTTATGATAAAAGCATTTTGACTGTCTGTACTCCTACTTTAATGATAAATACAGCTCATTTGTGATTTTAACCATGCTAAGTGGGAAGGTACACATGTTTCTACATTCAATATTTTTTGTTTTTAGAAAAAAAATCACTCCACTAAACCACAGAAATATATTGGACCAGGTGAAAAGTCAGTGAAGTGAGTTTAAATCATTCACTCAAGACTTATATTGAATGAACAATCATGTTATGAATGTTTTGATAAGAAACTTTTTATTCCTTTGTGATTTTTACAGATATATTTAGAGCTGTTGCCATTAGCTTTTTATATAAAGTCATTTTATATTAGGTACTGTAGCCTTTTAAGTGATTAATCGCGGAACATGTAAGGTCACAGCTATGCAATCTCAGGCCCACTATTATTTGAACTGTAGCTTTATTAAACAATGGAAGTTTTTTATGCTTCTAGCACACCGCTTTCAGTCATTTATCAAATAAACTGTATAATAGAAGTACCAGATGCTGTGACAACAAGCAGGAAGAAACACGACCTTTCTGATAGTTTTCTGAGTCATAAACTACACCTTTTCTTTTCAAACTGTCACTTTCAAAGCCTGCCAGAATTCTCTCGTATGCTTAAAATTACCAATACAGTATATTTATTCCTATGTAGTAAAATGCCACAAGGCTGTAGATATTACATGTAAACTAACACTGGCACTGGGACACTGGAAACAAGGCAGAGCGTATGAAGAAATTATTTTTAATACAAACTTTACGCAAAAATAAGCAATAAACCGTGAGCATCTGCAATCTGTATCCATGGAACTACTTATTGTTTTTGCATTTGATTTTCCACTGAAATGAAAGACCAAATCCATACAAATCTCTTTATTTTGTTTTGGATAGTGAGAATAAGAACCTCTGAACCTTTTCACTTCTGTCTTTGTCCCTGCTGGTAATACTTTTACTCAGTTTTTGTCCCTGTGATCCAAATCCAATGGTCTGGATCTAAGTCTATGGTGTCAAAAAAGAAAAAGTAAGAGACAGCAGTTAACCACTTGAGGACTGCAGGGCTAAACCCCCCTAGTGACCAGGCCATTTTTAGCAAAATTGGCCACTGCAGCTTTAAGGCCAAGCTGCAGGGCTGCACAACTCAGCACAGAAGTGATTCCCCCCCCCCCCTTTTCTCCCCACCAACAGAGCTCTCTGTTGGTGGGGTCTGATCGCTCCCCCCATGTTTATTTTTTTTTTTAAATAAATATTATTGTTTGTTTTTTTTCTTTAAAAACCCCTTTTTCTTTAAATTTCTTCCCTCCCTCCCTCCCTCCCTCCCTCCCCACAGCCAGCCAATTATGGCGATCGGTTGTCATAGGCTTCTGCCTATGAGAGCCGATCGCTCTCTTGTCCCCCATGGGGACAGCCGTGTCGCATGGCTGTCCCCAGTGCAGCGCTGCTGCTCATCGCAGCGCTGCACCTAGTAAATAGACGGCGTGATCGCCGTCTAACAGTCTCCCGAGCGGCAATAGCCCCTCGGAGACTGAAGGCGGGGCGGAGCTCCGCCCTCCGAGCATGAGATGCGCGCGCACCATGCGCGCGATCTCATGCAAAACAGAGCCCCAGGAATTTGAGCCAATTGGCGTTAGGCGGTCCTGGGGCTGCCGCCGCGGCCACACCCACTGGCGTGATGTGGGCGGCAGAAGGTTAAAGTAAGTGTGAAGTTGAGTGAGGCTCACACTACGCATGATGCACTGCAATGCATTCATTAAGTATTATCTGCAGATACTATGTACCATTGTAGTGTCCATCACATGTCTGTTGTCTATTCACAATACACACCATTGGGTTTCTGCTCTGGTCCGCCAATTCCAATTGAGTCTGCCACCAGGGACAAGTGTCGCAATACCCATGGGAGCCTTGGCAAAATAATACTGCTGGGAATACCTACTGGTTTGAAAGAGACCAATATGAAGCCTCCCAGCCCAGGAGGGATTCATAAGTTCAACACTCAGTGAATCAATGAGAATCCTCCCTAGTTTAAGCTTAGCTAGCCCTCATGATAAGCATGTGCAAATAATAAGTGCAATGCAGTTCTGGATGGAGAAGGGTTTAGAAAATCTGGGGGCACAGTCACATTGCAGATGGTTTTTTGCCAATATGGAAATTGGCTCATAACATTTTAGTTTTTGTACAGATTAATAACCCAAAGCAACTGACATCTTCATTAGGCTGGTTATGGTAAACAGCTGATTATTACATTTTGTTTGTTTAGGGTGCTGAACATTTTTTACACTTTACTATTAAATACGTTTAAAGCAGTGTGACCGAACAGTCATAGTTTTGCAGGGACAAAATCAAATACTTTTTACCATGTTAACATTTATTAGTGGTTTATAATACAAATATGCAGTGCTTTTGAAAATCCTTCTTAACATCTTATTTCATGTTACAGTAAAGCATTTAATAGTTCAGTGAAATATAAAAATATGGTGCAGATGGGACATTCTCTTTCCAAGTGACTTAACAATATTGGCTCTTGTAAACAATTACATTTCTTAAATTCTAAAGGACTACATCGCCCTACATTGTGCAGAAATAATCATTATTCTTTGAGTTATTAAAGGGGCAGCTTTAGTCTACAGCCCAGGTTCTCAATATGTGTTAAGTGTACCCCAAGGGTTACTTTTGTTGGGTAAAGGGGGTACCTGAATGTATCACAGCCAGTACAGGGATTTTCTAGAAATTTAAAACATGATGAATCATACATAAACTAACCTCAATGAGCATTTTTATTCCATTAAAAGTATTAAGGAATGTTTGAAAAACAGTCCAGTAAAGGAATACATTTTCGTAATCTACGGTATATGTGGAAAAATACATCATAGTTTATATGCACATAGCCCACGTTTTGTTTTAGTCAGTATATGTGTCTAACAAATGAGTAAACATGTCTGGTTTACTTTATGTTTATAGCACATCTCAGTAAACCTAGCTGTTCATAGAGTTGCATTGGTCTAGATATGTTGGCCAAGTGCAAAATACCGGAGAGCCCTCAGTGATCTATAATGAGGGCAATAATAGAACTTCTATGATTAGAATAGCTGAAACCGCACCTCCCACTGAGACTGCTCTCCACAACCCTTCACCCAAGACGTACTAACGGGGATACATTTTGTTTTGGCAGCTAGCAGAAAACAAAGACAATGATGATCACTACATATAGTTACAGGTATTAGAAATTATGAAGAAAAGTATGCATTTGTAAAAGTTTGATTTCACTTCTTCTAGAAACATTGGGGTTGATTCGCTAAACTTTTATCATTCATTTTCCTGCCTAACCTGTTTTCAGCTTTTCCAGGTAAATCAGGAACAACTTTTTATTTAACAACCCTGCATGCCCATGCAGGATTGATCAGGCAGCCTCTGTACACACACTCGATTGTCGGCATTATACAGCCAAATGTATGGTTGCTGTGACAAACTGAAATTCGGTATTACAATAAAAATATAGCCAGGACTACAAACTCCAAAGAAAGGTCTGTGTCTTTAGCACTTAATGGAGTTCCTAGGCGAAAGCACTAATCTATTTTTTATTCATCTGGGGCTTCTTCCAGCCCCTCGCAGCTGACTATGAGGAGATGTACTTCGCCGCAGCCCCAGTCCTCCTCGGTGACCGCATTTGCCGCCCATAATGATGGCGACCCACCGTCAGGGTCGGCTCTTCTGTCCACGTCATCTGGTGGTGTCCCCGGCCAGCGTGGACACCGAGGAGGACCAGGGTTGCGGCAAGGGACAGAGATGGCTGCGAGGGGCTGGATAGAGCCCCAGGTGGATAAACAATAGGTTTGTGCTTTTGCCTCGGAAGTCCTTTAAGTGCTTTTCCAGACTAGTTGCACTGTATAAACAACATATGTAATACTTGAAACAGGTTCAATATTAATCTAAGATGCACTGTTAAAGATGAACTGTAAGGAAATATATTAGAATACAGTAAATTATTCATATATAAATATGTAGCCCCACCCTCCCACTGAGGTTTATCTTAGGCTGTTTATTATGCAGAAACATTTTGGAAGGCCAGCTACATTTTTTGTGCTGGCTTTAGTACTCTCAGTAAAGAAACATTCTGCAGAGATCACTTGCCAGTGCTATCATTTTCAGAAAGTAGATCAGGGAGAGGAAAGATTTTACAATGGGCAAACACTGACTAAATAAATTATAAATGAATATTGTAAAAAAAAAATTAAGCAATTTTATTAATAACGTTATTTCGTTTACAGTTCCTCTTTAAAGCCCTATTTGTCCTTCCTAGACTTTTCTAAGAAAAGGTGAGTAGGGATGTTTTCCACAATTCAAGTAATAGTTATATTTGAATCCCATAGTAAGAGTCAACCATATACCTCAGGTTCCATTTACAAAACTGGGAGTTGCAAGAAAAATGAATGTTTGCCAGCTAGTGAACAGGTATCACTGCTGAGGGCACAGCCACCTCATCGCTACAATGCTTATAAATTAAATCTCTGTGGTCATATCATGGCCGAGCTCTATACAAATGTGTTGCTAGTCTGCATGTTAGAAATGCTTCTGTTGCTATGGAGAAAGCAGAGGGTTGACGAGTGGCACATGATGGGTGTGAGGCTCACAAGGTGATCAGGGGCTGCTCATATGTTGTTAAGGGGTCAAAAGGCTGGATCTTTAGGCAAAATTGGGTGACCTGCTGTATGTACACTAGATGCATGCGATAAAACAGAGAAACCGAGAGCCCAATATAGTGTAGTATGTATTGGATCAGGGAGAGTTAGTGTGGAGTAAGTATTATACTTACAAACATGGGTTACCGTTTAGGCAACCACTATATAGGCAGGTGGGGAGATTAGACCTGTCCCCACTCAGGATTAAGATGTCGCTCTCTGAAGAAGGAAAGGAGAGTTTGTCACCCTTCCAACCACCAAGGGTGGATATCTTGACAAGTAGATGTACAGAGGCGCCAAAAGGATAAAATTTGCTAAAATGTTTAAAATATTCGGGTGGTGGCGGTGGACCGGCCACTCAGAAATAGACTCGATGCTGTCGCTTAAGATAAAGACAATTTATTCACATACTCCATGAACAGAACCGCAACGCGTTTCACGGGTATATTCCCGCTTCCTAGATGCATGCGAGATTCTTGCCCTAAACAGTCTTTATTGGCCACCTTGGCTAAGTTTAAAGTGGACCTCTACTACAGATTGTAAATTGAACCGACATGTGTACGTAGCTTTAACCTCTTACCAGCAGAGGGAGAAGGTGGTCTGAGCTGCTAACCAGGAAACAATGGCTTGTGCCCTTTGCCTGAATGCCTCACGTGGGTGATGTCAAGATATGGGAAGTAGTATGCAAATTTTTCTGTCAACTAAAACTGTAGTCATCTCAGCAGGAATTGGAATTACAGGTGTCAGCCAGGCAATGTTATTCTATTTACTGCAAAAAGTACAAACATGCAATGCACACAATATTGAGCATTGCTAACTGATGCACTTTATTAACACACACGCATTAAAAATGGGAGTCTGAATGAAGCTTTATGAATGCAAGTTCTTAGATACTGGAAGCAAGCGTGAAATATCAGATTCTGTCTACAATTATGTTAAAAATATCATTTGCATGAATCTGGAACATGCTCTTGACAAGATTTGGCCTTCTATGACATTCTTAAGCCTGCAGGGCAGAAAAGTAAAAAGGAAACATCTTGCAGTCATTTATACAACTACAGGGTAATTAAACAAATTGCATATAATTTAACAGTGGTTAAAAGCTTCAGGAAGGCAATATCAAAATTTCTGAAGGTTACTGCTATAATACTTGCAGAAATAACACCACAATGAGAATTTGAGTAGTAAAAAAGCAGAGAAAAATTCAAACAATAGACAAACAATCTTTCGATAACAGAAAAAACACAGTTGTGTGGTGACAATCATGTTATTATGATAAAGATTAGCATTGTTAGATAAAGCAGTCCTGCCCATCTACTGGGAGAAGCATGTCTGCTCTATCAGGTCCAGTGATAATGTAGTTAAAAGGAAACACTTCAGGACTTTCTTCATAAACTAATAATTTGCACACAAAAAAACCAACAACAACAACAACAAAAACTACAGATTTATTGTAAATTGGTGTCTATTATTCCTTGTATGTACATTTATATATCTCAGGGCAGCCATTAACTATACAATTCTTCAGGGGATCGATTCTTCGATCAATCAAATTAAAGGAATCAATCCGTTTTTCAGATTGATTCCATTAATCTGATCAAATTGAATAGCAGCTTTCCCTTCCATTAGTGGGTCGGAATGATTGTTTCCGATCGATGTTACGATCTAATCGGAAAATTGCTCGTCTAAAGCATTGTATTGTTAATTGCCAACTTACACATCTCTTTGACACATATGTGTTCATGAGCTTAATTAACAAAGACGGTTGTTAAAAGTCAGTTAATTCAGAAAAACGTCCTATATCTTTATATTGCTGTATATTGGTATGCAATCTCGGCCCTCCTACTGATGCCTATCCTATGCTATGGTGTTATGCACTCTTCTGCCGCAAAGCATTCTGGGGGATCAGGTGTTGTTTCTGATCACATCACAATACACAACAAACAAACAAAAACATTCCAGTGATGCACCTTGCCAGCAGTAAAGATGCCATCATCTTTGATAAACTGAAGAACGTAAATAAGGGTGAGGAAAGATTTTACAATGGGCAAACATTGATTGAATAATTTCCAAACAATCAGTGTACAAAAAACAAAACAAACAAAAAAAATTTCATTAACCCATTCGCGTTCCGTCGTTTTCACTTGAGAAATGTTCACCTCCCATTGATTAGCCTATAACTTTATCACTACTTATCACAATGAACTGATCTATATCTTGTTTTTTCTGCTACCAATTAGGCTTTCTTTGGGGGGTACATTTTGCTAAGAGCCACTTTACTGTAAATGCATTTTAACAGGAAGAATAAGAAAAAAACGGAAAAAATAATTATTTCTCAGTTTTCAGCCATTATAGTTTTAAAATAATACATGCCTCCATAATTAAAACTCACGTATTGTATATGCCCATATGTCCCGGTTATTACACCATTAAAATTATGTTCCTATCACAATGTATGGCGACAATATTTTATTTGGAAATAAAGGTGCATTTTTTCCGTTTTGCATCTATCACTATTTACAAGTTTAAAATAAAAAAAATATAGAAATATTTCATCTTTACATTGATATTTAAAAAGTTTAGACCCTTAGGTAAATATTTACATGTTTTTTTTTTTTTTTAATTGTAATTTTTTTTTTTTATATTAAACATTTTATTTGGGTATTTTTGGGAGGGTGGGATGTAAACTATAATTTTATAATGTAATTGTGTGTTGTTTTTAATTTTTTTTACTTTTAGTTGTAGTTTTACTTTTTGTCCACAAGATGGCGGCCATGAGTTTGTTTACATGACGTCACTCTAAGCGTAACACACACTTAGAGTGACGCAGAGGGGAGGCAACGGCCAGAAAAAGCACAGCTTCCGAGAGAAGCTGTCGCTTTTTCAGCAGGGGAGAGGAATCAGTGATCGGGCACCATAGCCCGATACATTGATTCCGTGGCTACCAAATCCGTGGCCGGGAGTGAGCGTGCACGATCGGCCGCGGTAGCGCGCATGGTTCCTGGACGTAGTTTCTACGTCCAGGAACCAAAATAAGTTAAGTTATTTTCAGAAAAGTTCTTCTTCAAGTCTATTTTAAGAAATCTGTCCATCTCAAATAACTGGTGGAAGCTATCCTTGCTGTTCAGGTTTGAGAATATGCGCATTGTTGTGAAGAACCGTGAAGTAGGGTCGGTCAGAGTTTGTTACAAATCTATCAATATCTGCGTGGTTTACATCAGCCATTATCTGACTCAATACCATATACTATTAACAGCGTGAAATATAAGAAAGGCAGTTTGTTGCCATCACCTTTGGATACACTGTTTATTTAAAACTCTGTGGAGAGTAAGCCTCAACTGACTGGAATGCTTTATTCAACCATGTCATTAAAAAATAGAATACCAGGCTAATCAAACTTCACACTACTATGATTTAATCACTGCCTTATTAGTCATAGCAATTTCACAATAAAGTCACAGCTGAGTTTTTGAAAAGAATGGCGTACATTGACTTAACAAACAGTTATCACTCCTACACTGCATGCCAACTAAATTACAAAGGAGAAATAGAGGTATAAATAACATTTTCAAATGTGTATCACTGTTAAAATACTGAACATACTCAACCAATTTTTGGCTTAAAAAACTCTTTTGACTAAAGACAGATGTCCTCACCTGATCTGCTTACTACCACACAGACTGGGAAAAGATTACATCTATGACCTAACTTTACCTGTGTACATGGCTCCAACCAAACCTGGAAAACACTTTTTTCAGCTTTTAGGATTGGTTTAAAGATACAAACCCAAGTCGGGAGACATCTTCATATTGCATAAAGCTATACTGTTGAAGGAAACAAAATGGGGACAAACCGAGTGCCCACTGTATGTAAATGTTCAAAGGTTATTTGAAAGTGCGAAGTAAGGAATAACACTCACAAGTGTGGCTAAACTCAAAGGCACTGAATGAAGTCCCTGTATGAACCAGTGGGGAGAACAAATCCAACCCCACTCGGGTTAAGAAGTTGCTCTCTGTAGCGCTGGAAACACGGATGGACTCCCCTCCACCAAGGGTGGACAATGAATACTGGTACAATCGATAAAACAGAGAGGCCAACAAGTATAAAATACACTAAGCTCATTTTTTAAAGTGAGGTTGCGGACGCGGTGCATTTACCTCCACAGGAAGGACAATCATTAACAAAAAAACTTAATTTGGGTACAACTACACTTAGCTTTGCAACTTCTTCAGACAAAAAATACATATGAACGTGTCTGAGAACCAGTCTTTGCAGGCTCAGTGCCAAAAGCCATAACTAAATCTATATTTTAATAGACTCTGGCATGGTAATAATCTTAAAGAGACACTGTAAAACCAAAAACGTCCCCTGGGGGGTACTCACCTCGGGAGGGGGAAGCCTCCGGATCCTAATGAGGCTTCCCCCGTCCTCCTCTGTCCCACGGGGGTCTTGCTGCAGCCCTCCGAACAGCGGCCCGACAGCCTGTTCAATATTTATCTTTCCAGGCTCCAGCGGGGGCGCTGTTGCGGCTCTTCTGACGGAGATTGGTGGAAATAGCCGATCTCCGTCGGGTCCGCTCTACTGCGCAGGCCGCGTAGACTTGCGCCTGCGCAGTAGAGTGGCCCTACGGAGATAGGCTATTTCCGCCTATCCCCGTGGGAAGGAGCAGATACTGCGCCTGCGCTGGAGCCAAAAGGTAAATATTTACATCGCCGCCGCTCCAGGAGGATTTTCGCCGCTGCCGTGGGACCGGGGAGGACGGGGGAAGCCTCAATAGGATACGGTGGCTTCCCCCACCCGAGGTGATTACGCCCTAGGGGAGTTTTTTTCGTTACAGATTTTCTTTAAGTCTTAAAGAGAACCCGAGGTGGCCTTGTATTACGTAAGTGGGGCACAGAGGCTGGTTGGGCACACTAACACCAGCCTCTGTTGCCCCATCGTGTGTGTCAAAGACCCCCCTGCTCGCCGCTATACCCCCGCAGAGCTGGCGACACGCAGCGTGTCGCCAGCACAATGTTTACTCTAGCGCTGTCTGTCAGCGCCGCTCCGCCGCCTCCTCCGCATCGCCGCTACCCGCCCTCGTCCCTTCCCTCCCGCTGATTGGAGGGAAGGGACGAGGGCGGGTAGCGGCGATGCGGAGGAGGCGTGGGAGCGGCGCTGACAGACAGCGCTAGAGTAAACATTGTGCTGGCGACGCGCTGCGTGTCGCCAGCACTGCGGGGAGTTTAGCGGCGAGCAGGGGGGTCTTTGACACACACGATGGGGCAACAGAGGCTGGTGTTAGTGTGCCCAACCAGCCTCTGTGCCCCACTTACGTAATACAAGGCCACCTCGGGTTCTCTTTAAACTGCTATCACAAATAAGTTTCAAGGTCAGATGGAATGGTTTAACTTTTATGCATCTATTCTTCATTTTTTATTTGTTTTGGGGTTTTTTTTTGCTTCTCCAAAAACGACACTCAGTATTGACTTGAAGTCATTAAGTATAATGAACACTTATAAAGCATGTATGAAAGTATTTTGTTATGAATACTGTATATGTTAAAAAGGAAATTAAAAGTTTTGTTAGCTTGTGACACTTTTCAGCAAAGGCAGAAAAAATAGATAGTAAAATAGTCTGCTTTAAAGCTAAGTTGAGCAAAGACAATGTCATTAATTGACAGGAAGAATCTCTCCCAGAGTAGACATGATAAAGTGACCCTGTAGTGACTATGTTTGTGACTATCTGAAAGCAAAACTTCAGGCTAAATAAGTTTACAACCTTAGCATCATTGGCTGCTGTCAAAAATAGGGCAATCATTACCACAACTGAGCCTTGGTGAGCACAATGAGAATCTGACCATGGACTCAGTTACTACCTCCCTCCCCAGCTAAAAGTATCCTGACTTTGGAACTAGTGAAGAGACCAAGAGATGCCATCACCAGGAGCTGGGAGGGTGAATGACAGCATAGAAGAAGCACAGCAAGGGTGGCCAGAGGACTTCCATGGGTTGGGATGGCAAAGCAAGTTTGGAAGAGGGCATGAATGGGCTTCCAAAAAAGAATGTCCGGCTAAAGACTGGAACTCAGCGGTGCTATGCAGAGCTTTGTTTGTGGCACCCTTCCCATTAGGTATCTGTCATGCAAACCTTTACTGCTTACTTCACAACATTTTTTTATAGTGTAACTTCAGATGAATACAAAAATTACCACATAAATTACAATAATACTTGATGCAAAGCCCAGCTAGCATTCTATCTGCATACATTTTCTTTTCTGTGAAGCTTTCCTCCAGGCAATCTAGTGTCCTCCCACAATGCAAACATATGTACTATTAGGTTACACGGCTGAATGACAAAATTGGGTCCAGAATGTGGTAGGGACAGTTAAATACATGAAATGTTGATGCTTTTAGTGTAGTGCTACGGAAAATCTTAAATGCTATTTAAATGAAATCAAAACAAAAAACTTACATTTTCTATGTTTTTTTTGAATAGCATTATCATTAAATTAAATTCACATAGTTATTTAGGTTGAAATAAAACGCCATCAAGTTCAACCTTCTGAGCAGCACTTTACCTTGATCTAGAGGAAAGAAGACCATGAGTGCAGAAACTATCTCAGTGACTTTATCAAGGTACCAACTCCCCACACCTAGCAATCATAGCTATGGATGCTCTTCGAGTTAAAGATGGTGTCAAAACCCCCTTTAAATGCAAGTTCAGAATCTGCCATCACTATTTCCTGTGGTAACATTATCCCGATAATATCCACTCTTATACTGAAGAACCCCTTTCTAAATAGGTGGTAAAAACTTATCTTCCTCCATGCTTAGTTCATGTCCTCTTTGTAGCAACAAAGGGATAGAAACTCATGGGCCAAGCTTTTCTTTTTCCTTTGACTGTATTTATACATATTTATACATGCCAATCAGATCACCTCTAAGTCATCTATTTTCCAAGCTAAATAAATGTGTCTAGACTTTCTTAGTAAGTGAGACCTTTGATCCCTTTGATTAATTTAGTTACCTTTGTGCCTGTTCTTCCTGTGGTGTGGTGACCCAAAATTGCATCCCATACACCAGATGTGACCTAACAAATGATTTACATAAACGGAAAAGTATAGTAGATTTTTTTTTTCCCTAGTAATACTGCTATATTAAAAGTGGATCTGTTTAGACTGTACAGCTGTCAAACCCAACTTCTGAAGAAAATTATATTCTACAGAAAGAACACAGAATGCACAAAAAAACCCAATTACGTTTTATTGGGAAAGGGGTGAGGTCATGAGTACCACAAACATTTTTAAGTTTATGCAAAGTACAACAAAGTTAGGGCCCACTATCTGAAATCACATTCTGTTTTTTGTTTTTAACCACTTCACCCCCCCAGTGCTAAATTTCTCCGTCCCTCTGCGCACCGCTTCACCCCCAGGGACGGAAAAAGGCGCACTTGTTTGTTTACTGGCTGGGAGTGGGCGGGGACCTCGCGCGCACACTCCAGCCAGCCAGCACAGCAGGTGACTAATTGGATGTTAGGAACAAGCGTTCCTAAATCCAATTAGATGCGCCGATTGCGGACACAATGGAGACTGCTTCAAACAGAAGCAGTCTCCATTGATAACAATGAAATGTAAACAAGCGTGCAGCGCGCGATCGCGCGCCCCCGCGACCCGCGCGCGCACGCACACACCCCCGCTCTGCAGTGCAATGATTGGTTATGGGGACCCCAGTCCCCAATAACCAATCATATCACTGAAAAAAATCAATGGAAGCAGCGCTGCAAAGTACAAATCGCGCTGGTGCTTCAGGGGTGAAACCCCCCCGTTGTGAAGTGGTTAAATGTGTAGAGTCTATCTGCTAGTTATTTTCCTTCTGCATTAGAATTTGAAGTTTGATCCACCGCTTCAGGATACGGGCGTTACAAATCCTGGTGAGGAAAACAAACTCTGCCACTTTGTAGTGGAATACACAGTTAATCCATTTTTCAACTACTTTGTGTATTAACCACTTGCCGACCGCCCACAGCCGATGGGCGGCGGCAAGGGCTGGGCCCAAAGGACCGCAATACGCCCATCGGCGGTGGCGACGGGCGTGGTTATGCAGCGATCGCGTCATTTGTGACGCGATCAGCCGCCGGTGACAGGCTCCGCCCCCTCACACTTTAACCTGCTGGCCGTTCGGTAACGCCGGCGGGTTACTAGCTGCCCGATCGCCGCTGACAAACCGTATAATAGGCTTTGTAATGTATACAAAGCCTATTATACAGGCTGCCTCCTGCCCTGGTGGTCCCAGTGTCCAAGGGACCACCAGGGCAGGCTGCAGCCATCCTAGTCTGAACCCAAGCACACTGATATCCCCCCCTTCCCTCTGATCACCCACAGCACCCCTCAGACCCCCCCCCCTGCCCACCCCCCAGACCACTGTTTGCACCCAATCACCCCCCTAATCACCCATCAATCACTCCCTGTCACTATCTGTCAATGCTATTTTTTTATGCCCTAAACTGCCCCCTGCTCCCTCCTGATCACCCCCCACCCCTCAGATTCTCCCCAGACCCCCCCCCCTCTGTGTACTGTATGCCTCTATCCCCCCTGTAATAACCCACTGATCACCTGTCAATCACCCATCAAACACCCCCTGTCACTGCCACCCATCAATCAGCCCCTAACTTGCCCCTTGCGGGCAATCTGATCACCCACCCACACCATCAGATCGCCCGCAGATCAGACGTCAGATCACCTCCCAAGTGCATTGTTTACATCTGTTCTCTCCTCTAAACACCCACTAATTACCCATCAATCACACCCTATCACCACCTGTCACTGTTACCCATCAGATTAGACCCTAATCTGCCCCTTGCGGGCACCCAATAACCCGCCCACACGCTCAGATTGCCCTCAAACCCCCCCCTTATCAATTCGCCAGTGCATAATTTACATCTGTTCTTCCCTGTAATAACCCACTGATCACCTGTCAATCACCTATCAATCACCCATCAATCACCCCCTGTCACTGCCACCCATCAATCACCCAGTCACTGCCACCCATTAATCAGCCCCTAACCTGCCCCTTGCGGGCAATCTGATCACCCACCCACACCATCAGATCGCCTGCAGACCCGCCGTCAGTTCACCTCCCAAGTGCGTTGTTTACATCTGTTCTCTCCTCTAAACACCCACTAATTACCCATCAATCACCCCCTGTCACTGCTACCCATCAGATTAGACCCCTATCTGCCCCTAGAGCACCCAATCACCCACCCACACCCTCAGAACGACCTCAGACCCCCCCCCCCAGACCCCCCCCACCCCCCTGTGTACTGTATACATCTATTCTCCCCTGTAATCACCTGTCAATCACCTGTCATTCACCCATCATTCACCCGTCAATCACCACCTGTCACTGCCACTTATCAGATCAAACATGCCTCTTACGGGCATCTGATCACCCTCCCACACCATCAGATTGCCCCAGACCTACCCTCAGATCACCTCCAAAGTGCATTGTTTACATCTGTTCTAACATCTAATCAACCACTGATCACCCCCTGTCACTGCTACCCATCAGATTAGACCCCTTTCTGCCCCTAGGGCACCCAATCACCCGCCCACACCCTCAGAATGCCCTCAGACCCCAGCCATGATCACCTCGCCAGTGCATTGCTTGCATCTATTCCCCCCTCTAGTCACACCTGAGACACCCATCAATCACCTCCTGTCACCACCTGTCACCCCCTAGCACACCTACCCATTAGATCAGGCCCTAATTTTCCCCATGTGGGCTCCTGATCACTCGGTCAAACCCTCAGATCCCCCTCAGACCCCCTTCTGATCACCTCCCCAGTGCATTGATTACATCTATTTTCCCCTCTAACCACCCCCTCAATCACTTTCCGCTAACTTGTGACAAAAAAAATCTATGAACTCACCATACTCCTAACAGAATACTTTGGGGTGTCTTCTTTCTAAAATGGGGTCACTTGTGGGGTTCCTATACTGCCCTGGCATTTTAGAGGCCCTAAACCGTGAGGAGTAGTCTTAAAACCAAATGTCACAAAATGACCTGTGAAATCCTAAAGGTACTCATTGGACTTTGGGCCCCATAGCGCAGTTAGGGTGCAAAAAAGTGCCACATATGTGGTATCGCCGTACTCAGGAGAAGTATTATAATGTGTTTTGGGGTGTATTTTTACACATACCCATGCTCAGTGGGAGAAATATCTCTGTAAATGGACAATTGTGTGTAAAAAAAAAATCTAAAAATTGTTATTTACAGAGATATTTCTCCCACCTAGCATGGGCATGTGTAAAAATACACCCCAAACACATTATACTACTTCTCCTGAGCATGGCAATACCACATGTCTGGTACTTTTTTGCAGCCTAACTGTGCTAAGGGGCCCAAAGTCCAATGAGCACCTTTAGGCTTTACAGGGGTGCTTACAATTAGGCACCCCCCAAAATGCCAGGACAGTAAACACACCCCACAAATGACCCAATTTTGGAAAGTAGGCACTTCAAGGTATTCAGAGAGGAGCATAGTGAGTCCGTGGCAGATTTCATTTTTTTTGTCGCAAGTTAGAAAAATGGAAACTTTTTGTTGTTGTCACAAAGTGTCATTTTCTGCTAACTTGTGACAAAAAATAAAATCTTCTATGAACTCACCATGCCTCTCAGTGAATACTTTGGGATGTCTTCTTTCCAAAATGGGGTCATTTGGGGGGTATTTATACTATCCTGGAATTTTAGCACCTCATGAAACATGACAGGTGGTCAGAAAAGTCAGAGATGCTTCAAAATGGAAAATTCACTTTTGGCACCATAGTTTGTAAACGCTATAACTTTTACCCAAACCAATAAATATACGCTGAATAGATTTTTTTTTATCAAAGACAATGTGCAGAATAAATTTGGACAAAAATGTATACAGAAATTTAACTTTATTTGAAAAATGTCAGCACAGAAATTAAAACAAAATCATTTTTTTTACAAAATTCATGTCTTTTTTGATGAATATAATAAAAACTAAAACTTGCAGCAACAATCAAATAGCACCAAAAGAAAGCTGTATTAGTGACAGGAAAAGGAGGTAAAATTCATTTAGGTGATAGGTTGTATGACCGAGCAATGAACCGTGAAAGCTGCAGTGGTCTGAATGGAGAAAAAGACTCTGGTCCTTAAGGGGCGAAAAGACTGTGGTCCTCAAGTGGTTAATAGTGTTTTATAGCAATGTATCACGTAATGGGACAAAACCAACAGTATAGTCCATTTCCCAGGCCAAATTTATCAGGATTTAACATTTATTTATCAGTCTCAAACTATGTGGCGTAACTATAGTGACCGTGGGGGCCTGCTCTTCCATCTTCTGCAGAGTAGAGGAGCAGTTTCCTATTTACCTGCTCCAGTGCTAATTCGAGTCTCCTCTGAAGTTCCTGACAACCACACACTCTATCCTGCATACCTCTGGCTCCTGAGGAATGTCACATGATCGAGTAAAGATGGTATGAACAGAGAAGACAAGGCATCACTAAATGCTTTCCTGCTCTGCTGCACTACTCTGCTATGTGTGAGGATGGTGTTGGGGGGACATGGTGAAGTATGGGGGAAGTATTTGTGTGTGGGGAGTTGAGGCATTTGAATCCCAGGTGCGGGCCCCATGCTAATTTTCTTTGGGGTGGGGGGTCTCATGGGCTACTGCTGCACCGTAGCTCAAACAGACAATATTTCAATCAGAAACACAGTCACTGGTGTGCCCCTCTGGATAGGAAGGTGCGTGTTGTCATTCTTTTACTGCCTACAATGATGTATATTAAAATGTACTTGAGGGCAACATAAAATGGCAAGAAGACCCATATTCGGCCCATGGGCGTTGAGTTTGACCCCAGTGGTCTGTAATATGGCAATCGGGATAATGGATATATTAGAAATATGTTTACTGTCACTAAATTACTTTTAAATAATGGAGAAGTATCAATTTTGTAAAAGTGTTGGTCCTGTATAAACGTGGCAAGCATTTAAGCTAATTTATAAATCTCCCATCTTTTAAGATATAGCAGCACTTTTGAAGCAAGCAGTCAGCCTTTGTTATCAACCAAAAATAACAGCAGGGCCGGCGCTACCATAGAGGCAAAGGAGGCAGCTGCCCCAGGGCCCCAGAGCTTGTAGGGGCCACCAGTGGCTACAAGAGGAAAAAAAAAATTTCAAATCAACCTTATAGTTTTTGAGAAAATCGATTTTAAAGTTTCAAAGGGAAAAAAAATACACATTTAAAAACCAGCCGACTTTAATGGTTAATAGCAAATCCACCTTAAATGCTAGAAACCCTAAATTTGCAGGATATGTTAAGGAGATCATTAGAAATAAGAGGAAAAAACAATTTTTCAATGACGGAAAGTTCTTCAACATCAGTCTACTAAAGTCAAGAACCAAACATTAGAATGTAATTGCCAGAGAACTCTTATATGCAGATGATGCTGCACTTGTCGCAAATTCAGAAGAGGAGCTGCAGGAACTTATTACAAGATATGGTCGTGCCTGTCAACTATTTTCTATGAGTGTCAACACCATAAAGATGGTTGTTATGGTTCAAGGAACCTACCAGCAGCCCAAGATCATGCTGGACAGTGCTACTCTTGAAGTTGTCGATCATTTTTGTTATCTTGGCTCCACAACAACATCTTCACTTTCCAATAGTAAAGAAATATACTCTTGCATCGGCAAACCAACAACTGCGTTCCCATTCATTCATCTCCCTTCTAAAGAACGCAGTGGCAGCAAGGGACAAATATCTACATCCCTGAGAGCTGTAGAGGGATTTTGCGGGGGGGGGGGGGGGGGGGGGTTAATAAGCTCCATAGTGTCCGGTGTACAAGAACATCATATTGCATACAAAACAATGTTTCTTCCCACTAATGCATTGTACTGCAGTGCACCATATTAACACAATGCAACACACAATTCTGTGCACTGCCCCACTCACTAAAAACAATTAGGCAATAGGTACTGGTGGCCTAAGGGAGTTGAGTAGGACTTTGACAATAACAGCACTTCATTAGTGAAGTTATCTCATAATTATTATAGCTTCCTATTTTTCTTTTTCCTTTTGCTAGATCCATTTATAAAGTTTTTTTTAGGTACCTAATCAATGTAAATAACCATGATCTAGTCTATATATACTGCTAATAAAAAGGGTAATCACAAGGGTACTTAGCCCATCAAGAGTTTTTCAGGTTCTTCTACATGAGCCAAGTTTTCAAGTGAAGACAGCCTGAAATAGATTTACCATGCATGTGTTTTATTTTGATTAGACTCAGAAAGAATAACAGTAAAGTGAATAATATAGTGACAAGCTTGATAGTTATGCATCCACAGCCAAAATCAACTACAGTACATTGTGTTGGTATAGCTGAGACTATATTAGTTTAAATGGCTTTGTGAATGCATCACACCATGAAAAACTTTTCTGAAGCTCGTACACACCTTGCTATTCAACAAACAGATTTACTTTCTTATGGCGCTATTGCTTAGATAAGTACATGCCGTGCTGTGAAAACTTCACATTGTAACAGCCAACTGGGCCCTCTGTTGACTTTGTATTATAAGACTTTTATTTACGGACCATGGAATTTTAATTTCAAGTAATATTTACCCCTCTGAAGTAATTGTTGATTTTACAGGATAAAGATTATATTGTGAACTGCTGGGGATCAACCTTATGTATTGGGTGTCACTTGTGACATGTCAACTTGTGGAAACAACCATTTCCCAACTCCAAAGGATTACTTGTAGATGAGACTATGAGGAAATATATGAAGCACTTGTTGTATCATGTTAGTCTGACATTAGTAGATTTCCATTACATCCTGAGTTTTATCTATTTGTTCCAGTGGGCTTGATTCTCTTCCAGTGAAATGTAACTAACTGTTCCACTTGAGTGCATATATGGAATCATCATCTCTACCATCCTCTCTACGCGTCATGCGGACGCGCTTTACGGCTCTTTATGATGGGGAATGCAGAAAAAGAGGATGCTTTGCCGGAGGACGACTGACAGTCGGCCGAAAACGAAACTTAGCCGTGGAGGGAGACCGGAGGGCACCGAAGGACCGGCGCGGGCACAGGACGGCTGCAGGAGGCTTGGGAAAGCCCCAGGTAAGTGAAATTTTGTTTGGGGCCCACAGTTAAGGTTCTCGCCACCTGCATTTACAGTGGTTGCCTCAGTGGTAGCTCATACTTGTTTTTGTCTTCCACAACAAGTGTTTACATACTACACCAGAGTGGGCTTTCAGTTGGCAACCTTCCCTCCTTTTTGTATTTAAGCTCATTTTCTCATTGTGTTCCAGTTACTTACAGTAGGAAGTAAAAAATATGACAGATCTGACAGATTTTGGACTAGTCTATCTCTTCATGGGGATTTTCAGTATTTACTTTATTCTTTAGAAAGGATCTATACAAAGATGCCTACTCATTTGCACACTATTTTGTCAGTTGAACCATGCAACTGCCATTCAGTAAGTGCTTTTGAAAATAAGGAAAACTCTGTGAATCCCCTATAAGGAGATGGACTAGTCCAAAACCTTTCAGAACTGTCAGATTTTAACTGCCAACTGTAAGCGCAGGATCATAGGAGAAAACTAATTTATGATTCATTTTAATCGGAGAAAAATGTATTTCTTATAAGTATGTGTGCACATGTATTTGAAAGTTTACTCCTTTACGTATTTAATGTGATAAATAAAGATTTTGCACACAAAAATTATTTATGAAATGAATTGTAAACAATGTCTGAGTCCTGCATCCCCACAAAAAAGTGCACCAGGTACAATAACGATAAACCCTGGTTCACATCACATCTTAGGAAGCTGCGCCTCGATAAAGAAAGGGCATATCGTACAGGCGATAAAGTCCTCTACAAAGCTGCGAAATACAAACTGCAGAGAGCCATTACCGCCGCAAAAAAAGATTATTCTCAAAAACTTGAGGAAAATTTTTCTAACGCCGACTCATCCACAATATGGAAATCTCTACATGAAATTACCAGCTACAGGAAGAAATCTCCTCCCCCCCTCACTACATAACCTGCAGCTTGCAGATGAACTGAATACATTTTATTGCAGGTTTGACACTACCAACAAAAGCCAAACACAACAAGTCAATTTGATTCTCTGCCACAGGCAAACTGAACACTCTTCCTGCCAGCCAACGTCTCCACCCCCTGCGGTGCCTCAGCAACTACACAACACAGGAGGCCAGACACAATCTATTGACCTGTCCCCAGATGTGCATGCTCTAACAATATGCCAATCAGATGTAAATGGACTCTTTAAAAAACAAAACACCAGGAAAGCAATGGGACCAGACGCTGTGTCTGCGAAATGCTTGAATCTCTGTGCCGACCAATTAGCGCCTGTATTTACAGACATATTCAAAGCATCTCTAGAACTCTTAATTGTTCCTGCCTGTTTTAAAAGCGCAACTATTGTACCAATTCAAAAAAAAAAAAAAACCTACATGTTTAAATGATTACATGCCTGTTGCCCTGACATCACTGGTCATGAAAGCATTTGAAAAACTGATAATGACGTATCTGAAATCCATCACAGATCCCCTGCTGGACTCTTTGCAATTTGCCTACAGGCCTAACAGATCCGCAGACGATGCCGTGAACATGTGTATGCATTATGTACTACAGCATTTAGATATCCCAGGAACCTACACCAGGATTTTATTTATAGATTTCAGCTCTGCATTTAATACCATAATTCCATCACTGCTGCACAGCAAGCTCTCCCAGCTACACATACCTGAATCCCTCTGCAAATGGATAACCGACTTCTTAACCGACAGAAGACAGCGTGTTAGACTTGGTAAACTCACATCAAGCTCTCTGACAGTCAGTACTGGTGCACCCCAGGGCTGTGTGCTTTCCCCACTGCTGTACTCACTTTACACCAATGACTGCATCTCCACAGATCCATCTGTTAAGGTTCTGAAGTTTGCAGACGACACAACAGTTGTTGGTCTCATTCAAAACGGGGATGAGTCTGCATACAGGCATGTGGTGGGACAGCTTTCCTCCTGGTGCAGCAGCAACAACTTGGAACTAAATGCTCTCAAAACCATGGAGATGATAATAGACTTTAGGAGATCTCCCCCCCAGCACCTCCCCTTAACCATAAATGGATCCACAATAACCCAAGTAGAGTCATTCAAGTTTCTTGGGTCCACGATCTCAAACGACTTAAAATGGGACAACAACACCGCCACTATTGTCAAGAAAGCACAACAGAGAATGTACCATCTGCGGCAGCTGAAAAAGTTTGGCCTACCTCAAAATCTAATGGTGCAGGTCTACACTGCAATCATCGAATCCACCATAACATCATCCATGACTGTATGGTTCAGCTCCTGCTCAGCATTAGAAAAGGGGAGGCTGCAGAGCATCATCCGATCAGCGGAAAGGATAATTGGCTGTAGCTTACCTTCCCTGCAGGATCTTTACACTAGCAGGTGCAGAAAGAGAGCATCCAAAATTGCCTCTGACCCCTCTCACCCAGCTCACTCCATCTTCCAGCGCATGCCTTCAGGAGTAAGATTCCGGTCAATCGCTACCAAAACCTCTAGACACAGGAACAGTTTTTTTCCTCAAGTGGTAGCCATACTTAATGCTGAACCACGTTAGAGCTGCTAGGACTGAAAGTAATCAGCACGGAACTAAACATGAACAATTCTCACATTGCTTACTGCCACTATACTTATAATGTCCTTAACTTGTAATATTCACACTGTCTGTCCTTGTATTGTTTTTGTTTGTGTTTGTTAAGCAACTGCCAAGACAAATTCCTTGTAGGTGCAAACTTACTTGGCGAAAATAAATTGATTCTGATTCTGAATCTTCAGGTGGGAAAACCCTTCTGGAGTATTTAGTATTTATAACTCTTAATATATTACAGTGGTGTATTCAATGCCTGGTAGTAACATGCAACACAATGCAATTTGGGGATGCAAGCTCTTTGGTGTACAACTGCAATTAAACCTTGACAATTATGTATCCATATCTATAAAACAATTTTAGGCTCCCTGCACACTGCATGCAATTCCGATTCTGATTCCGATTTTTAATCTTTTTTTTTTACATGCAATTCCGATTTTTAATCGTTACTGCATGCTGAGTTTTTGCTGCATTTTTCTGTTGATAGCATTCAGGGAAAAATCATAATTGCAAATCGGAATCAGACTCAAAATTGGAATCGGATTTGCAGTGTGCAGGGAGCCTAAAACATATCCTTTGACATTTTTAATCAACTTTATACTGTAAATTTGCACAAGAATCTTACGGCTCGGTTCACAGTGAGTGTGGTGTTCCCTATAACGGTAGGAACACAACTCAACAGATCTGGAAAGCGGCACCAGACATCTGCGTGTTGCATTGTATACAGTGAAGCATCAATGAAATGTATGCTTCCCCAAAACAGTTCTGTGGTAAGTAATACAGTGAGGATCGAATTTGCTACATGTTGCATGGAGGACTACATAAATAAACGCAATACGACCTTATGATTTGGGTCTCTTTCTGCTTCATGTGGTGCTGGTCCTGGGAATGTCAGGAGATTACACTAACAGAACTCACTCACTAAACACATACATATGTCAAATACACACTCAGCATTTATGCATACATTATTAGTATGCACAGACATACAATATCTACACAGAGCATATAAGTGACAAATAATTTTATATAATATAATAATATATAATAATATAATAATTTCACCATTTCAGCCCTTAGTCCTTTTTCACCTTATGCATCCAAGCAATTTTCACCTCTCATTCATTCACCAATAACTTTATCGCTAATTATCACAATGAATTGATCTATATCTTGTTTTTTTCCGACACTAATTAGGCTTTCTTTGGGTGGTACATTTTGAACAGAAAAAACACACCTGAATTGCAATGCGAAAAAACACTAGTTAACCCTTATTCGGAGAATGGTTAATGTTAATAAAACGTAACTTTTAATAAAGTTGGGTTAAAATAGATCATTCGAACAGATTATACTACCCCTTAGTGCAAAAAGTGATACATTGGGTTGTGGATAAAGTTAATTTGTCTGTCAGACTCTCCTCCAAACTCACAATGCATGTATATTAACAACCCCACACACAACCCTACATGTTTTGTTTCCTTAATTGGAAACTTTGTCAGGGGCAACCAAAGTGCTAAGTGCCTAGAGTGCCTAAAGTGCTAAAGTATATACATTATAAAACATCACATATTACACATATTAAGGTAGCTGAATAAATAGATTAGGCCACTACCAGCAGCTAAATGAGTCTCCAGTCTGTTCACCTCGCCCTTTTATAGTGGAGTGATGGCTCCAGAGGATGCTGGGAGGGGAGGGTGTGGGTTACTCCCACCAACACGACCCTTTGTTCCTCTATTATCTGTCAAAGGACCTATCAATCATGAGGTGGTCCAATAGGATTTCACACATTGCGAGTAATGATGATTAAAAAGGTAATAAATAAATCCCCTACAAGCCGAATGGAAAAAAAATAATTATTTCTCAGTTTTCGGCCATTATAGCTTTAAAATAATACATGCTACCCTAATTAAAACCTATGTATTTTATTTGCCCATTTCTTCCATTTATTACACCATTTAAATTATGTCCCTCTCACAATGTATGACGCCAAAATTTTATTTGGAAATAAAGTTGCATTTTTTCAGTTTTGCGTACATCACTATTTATAAGCAGCTGCCTCAGTTCCCTGCTCGGAGGATTTTTCAGTTCCACCGGCGTCTAGCACGCCGGGGACGGAATTGTCATTAGCACATAGGGTTGCTTTATCGCGCGGCCGCGCGCGTAGACAGGACCTTCATGCTGGGAGGAGGCACGTCAGCTGACCCGCTGGTCGGCTGACGTCAGAGGGGACTCACGCCGCTCAGGATTGGCTAATTGTAGTGGGCGCGGCTGTGAGGTCTCCTCTGCTCCTTAAGCCTGCGCGATTCACTCGCAACCTGTCTGCTGTTGTGAATACATACGTGTTAGCGTTCAGACCTCAGACTAGTATCCAGTGTGCTTTGATCTGGGAGGAAACCAGGGATTTCACACAAGACTAGGACTATTGTTTATTGTATTATTATTGATATTCTGTGTATGACTCTGGCTTATCTCTGACTCCGCTATTGCTTAACGTTTCTGTACCTCTGCCCATCTGATCTAGTTGCTGAACCTCTGCCTGAATACCTACTACTCTTTTGCCTACTGATTCTGTACTGTATCTGCCTCTCAGTTGCCGAACCTAGCCTGTCTGACCTCTCTACTCACCAGTGGGCCCTTGCCACTGGTGAGGTGCGTTTCTGATAGTACCCACCAGCTCCTCTGGTGAGGTCTCATTAAACTAATCAGTTACTGTTGCACCAAGCACATCTCACTCTGTGTTCCTGTTAGCTATACTTACATTATTGGTGATTCTGCAGATCACCACATAATCAGGTATAGCGTCTGTATTATTGGTGATTCTGCAGATCACCACATAATCAGATGTCTGTGTTGCTACACCATAACGTTATTACAATCATTACAATCTGAACTCAGAACATCTTCTCTGCTCTAAAAGATACACAACAGCATTATAACCTTTAAACAAAAAACATTTCTTTGTTACAGCTGATACAAATCCTAAAATAAATCTGCACGGTTTCTACTTCCTGATTGATGGAAGCAGACATATTGTTAAGAGCCTGTGCTTTCAAATGGGCTTATCTGCCACCTCTGCCATAGGCAGTCATGTGACACAGGGGAGAGATCAGATTACAACTTGTGATTAGACACAAATGAGGAGGAATTAAACAGGCTAAACTCTCCAAATACTTACAGGGTGCAATTCTCCATGTTTTCCTTTTGTCCTGTGCAAGAGTTCAGGTCAGGTCCACTTTAAATGGGTTTCACTAAGGCTTTAGAATGTTTTGTGTGTTTACCTTTATTACCATGAAAGAAGTATATATATATATATATATATATATATATATATATATATATATATATACACATATACAGTATATACACACACACAAACACACACTAGTTGAAGACCCGGCATTGCTCGAGTAGTATTTGGTTGTTGTTGGGTCCAGCCACTTTTTCTAACTTGACAAACAGTCACTCAATGATCATGTTTGTGAGCTTTGGGGTCCTTGGCATCAGTAATGTGTGAATGGAAGCAGTTTACATTTTTTTCATTGAAATCAAACAAACAAATCTGATTGGCTGTTTGTGGGTCCGCCACCTTTTCTGAATTTGTATGCTAGTCACCCAATGACCAACTGAAACAGGTTTGAGGCCTACGCCATTAATAGTATAAGAATGGCAGTAATTTAAATATTGCCCTTTAAAATCAATAGTTGAATTGGGGGGCACCTATATAGCCTATCTTTGGGGGCATCTACCTAGCCTATCGGGGGGGGCATCTACCTAGCCTATCTTGCAGGGCACCTAAGCAGCCTATCCTGGGGGCATCTACCTAGCCTATCTTGGAGGGCACCTAAGCAGCCTATCCTGGGGACACCTACCCAGCCTATCCTGGGGAACACTTACCTAGCCTATCCTGGGGGACACTTACCTAGCCTATCCTGGGGGACACTAACCAAGGCCTATACTAGGGGGCACTTGTACCTACCTAGCCTATACTGAGCAAAACCTGTACTTACCTAGCCTGTCCTGGGGGGATACCTGTACCTAGCTATCCTGTACTGGGGGCACCTAGACCTGGCTACATACCTACAATAATCTGCAGGGGATTCCAAAGACAGATGGGCACCACGCGGTGGGCGACACAGGACAGGTAATGTATAAATGCACACATGGGAGTACATTTTTACATTGAGGACACAGCGATGAGGCAATGGGTGCGGCCGATTCCCGAGCGATTTCATGTTGAAATTTATCGGGAATCAACCTGCGGTGTATGGGTAGCCAACCAATCTCTCTCTAATCAGATTTGATTAGAGAAAGATTCGTCTTTTGGTTGAATCTGCCTATCATCTCTAGATGTATGGCCACCTTTACTTTTTGTATTAGTGCAGGTTGAACAGCTGCAGCTTAGAAGTATAAATGATCAGAGATTTTGGGGAGTAATGTTGAAATTTAGTTTGGATTTTGTGTTTCAAGCTTTTATTGGACTCAAAATGTACACTAGACCTCTGCTTGACACATTTTGTTAAGTTACAGGAAAAAAGGTTATGAAAATTAATTGGATCACTTTTTGCACAGAAATCCATCAGAAACTGAACGCCGAGGACGTTATTGTGCTTGCTTGCCCACCAAAGGTGCAGTTTTGTCAGTAAGAACTTGGCAGCAAAATGGTTAAAAGCAAGTGGTACAATCTACTTTTTTGACTTTTTGAAGGCTGCAGATTAAATTCATCATTTACTACTCTATTACACTGGAGATTAGGAAATGCGCAGCAAACATCCCTCCCAAGAACAAATATGCATGTTGATTTAGCAGCGATATGACTTTATCTAACTCTACAATTTCAGTTGTATGTAAATACTTCCAAAGGTCACTTTCTGGGGAAGATTTGTGCTTTAATCTTTGCAGACTGGCAAGTCATACTTTGTGCCATTAGCATGCACTATTTAGGTTATCTAATAAATGCACTACATGATGGCTGCCAAAACTTTCAATGAAAGTAAAGAAAAAAAATATTGAGTTAAAATAATGGAAGTACAGATACTGCAGTCACAATGAATGAGGAGAATGCTTGCCAATTACACTTTCAAAGGGAAAGGTAATTACTCATCTAAAATGAGTCAACAATGCTTAGACACTTCCACTTTACCTTCAAGCACATTTTGATGTGTGTGTGTGGAAAACAGATAAAGTTCAGGAGGTTTCTGATGTTCGATTCCTATATAATATAATCATCAGCAGTGTGATGAATTATAGGGCCATGAAGACAACAGGCACAGATAAACGACCATAAATGTCTTCCAGCAGATGCTTTAGCAAATATTGCCCCTGACTCTATATAATATACTGAGTGCAGCCCAATTAATCGTTGTTCTTTTCTGAAGTACATACAGAATGGTGCTGACCAGCACATTATTAAAAAGCCTTTTCATTCTGAAAGGTTAAAGCATGATAGAAAGAAGCTGTATATATAGCAACAGGCTGCTGTTTCGGGCACACACCCTTCTTTGGCTGCACAGAACTTTGGCTGTACAGCTTGAAGAAGGGTGTGTGCCCAAAACAGTTGCCTGTTGCTGTATTCACAGCCATGTGTTATCATTTTTTAACCTTTTAAAATGAAAGAGCTTTTTATTAATGTGTTGGTCCACACCATTCCATTGTATATAGGTAATGGCCCCCAAGTGGTACTGAGAGGGGCTTTGATCTTGGCACAACACTTTTTCTATGCATGGGTGCTTTTCCAAATAATTATTTTGCTTTCTCCAGAAGTAACATTCAGCCATCCTTGTGAAGATTGCGTCACTAAAAGTGCATAGACACACACAGACATTGTCGCCCACAGGAATTGGGACTCAATCCCTTAGGCGACAGTTTGGTGCCCACTGTCATACAAATGCATCCCAAAGCTATAGCCTTGAAATGTGTTATGTTGCTGTAAGGTGGCTGAGGGATGACAGCAGGAAGCATGATGGTGCAGCTTCCAGCAGAAAAGGTAAGGAATAATGTGCGTGGCTGAGATGAGACATCACTCTGGATCTTTCGGCAACTAATCAGGGTGGCTGTACATATGCTACATTCTTGGCAGACAGGCGCCAACTGGCCACCTTGACCAAGACCACTCTAACATATGTACTGCCCTTTAAGTCGCATCTACACGAGTAGATGCGGCCACGATGCTGCTTATCAATCGAGCCGCTGATGCGGCTCGATTGATAAGATCCGACAGGACGGATCTCCGTACCGCCGATTCCCTGCTCAATCCCCGCGAGGGGACAATGGCAGGGAATCGTGCGGGAGATAAGCGGCGCCGGCAGGGACGAGCGGGCACGAGCGGGGAATCGAATGCGGCGCACGCACGGCGAGCGGGGACGCGGCGGGCACGCGGAAGAGGCGATCCGGCGGCTAATCGAGCCGCCGGATCGCTACAATGTCCCTCCGTGTAGATGGGGCTTTAGACAACAAGAAAGACAATAAGATTAGTTGTGGAGTTGGAGTAGGAGCAAGTTTTGGTTACCTGGAGTCAGAGGTTTCATAAACTGAGGAGTCGGATGATTTTTGTACCTACTCATCAGCCCTGTTTTAAAACGCAAGTATGATTTTATGATTATAGATTTTTGACCATCCTGTTTAATGTGCAACTCTTAATCACTATGACTAAAAATTAGCATTTAATTTCACGGTTCCAACTAAAAATTAAACATCTGATATAAGGTGTCTTACAAGCAGTCCCACATTATTGAATGTTAAAGAAAAAATATTTTCCAACTAACAAGATCCAAGATGGTGCCTGTGTAGGTCGCCATGGCATGCAGTACTCCGGCCCTTTTTTCCTCTCTCGCCCCTTACCCTCATGGCTCACCTACGTTAGGAGTTGGAGGGACTCCCCTTGCTTTCCTTGTCCCAGGGAGCCTGAGCACGCTGGGTTACGGTTCCTGGTGCCCAACGCTGAGCAGCAGCCATCTCTCACGCGGCTGGCCTAGAGACCACTCACAGGGGCCACTCCTCCGATGCGACGGGTCTGTCACTAATGTAGCCGCTCGGTGGAGGACTTGGATGTCAGGACACAAAAGCCGGATAGATACTGTTGCTGGCTGCTGCCGGGAGACCAAGCCACCAGATGAACAGGAATAGCGACTCCAGATCTGCCCGGCTCCTGCATCCACGTGGATGAACCACGTGGGCAGCCACACCGGCGCTGCCAACTGAACTGGAGGGCGCCGCATTTAAAGGTACAGAGGCCACTCCACCGCCACGGAAAGTTTTGATGCTGCCGCAGCTGCCTGCATACTCCGAGACCATCAGTTGCTGCTGCAGCTGCCTGCACTCTCCCCCAGCTAACCACCCCCGACCTTTCTGCCTGAAACTACCATCTTCCTCAGGGCTAGGCTACCCATGCAGAGGACTCTGCTGCCACCATCTGCCTCACTGCTCTCCATCAAGCTACACTCCACAATCTACACATCCAGCACAGGATTGGCCCTAACTGCAGGTCTAAGGCAGGCCCAGCCCAGCATGGAAGTGGCAGGAGCCATGGATCGACCTCAGCCACTTCTTTTGGACAGCACAATCCCTAACTTCGGGCACCAGTCTCTGCAGCACACATAATCCAGACAAAGCTCACTAATTGATTAGGTTATGCAGCAATCCTAAGGGGACTTTTTTACCACTGTCCTTTCAACTTCTCTCCTCCTTCCTCTTCTTTTCTCTCTGTCTCTCTCCTGGGGTTAGACTGGGGGCGTCTGATTCAAAGTATCGCTGCAGAAGCATTTTGAGTGCTTCCGACGGCAGCAGATTTCCCGCAGTCCATCTCCTGGGTTAATCTTTATGTATGCTTCTGTCCATGCTTTATTTATCTTTATGTATGCTTCTGTCCATGCATTATTTTCTATGACTGCGTTGCACTGTTCTCACTGGATGTATATACCTGCATATGCTGTATGTATCTTCTAATGTATGTACCACCACCAACCCTGTTGTGCCAAAACCAATTCTGGGTACAACTCTTGCTGTACTTGGCGAAATAAATTTGATTCTGATTCTGAATAAGTAATAGTAACTTTCAACCGACATTTCATCATCTTAATGAAAATCCTATTAAAATAATTTTGTTACTGGCACAATGGGCTATGTGCTTGCAAATGTATGCCTTCTTTGTGCCGGGGGGAAGCGGGGGGTGTAACAGGAAATTTGGGAGCCAAAAGGCACTGAGGAAGAGTGGGCGGTCCATAGCCGCGGGCACTTAAAATCCCCCCAATTGTCCACGGAAATTGTGGCTTTGTTGTGGGGGTGGTTAAGGTAATGCATCATGAAGGGGTGGGCTAGATTTAGGCATCAGTGGGCAGGTCGGTTAGGGTTAGGCATCAGTGGAGAGGTCAGTTAGGGTTAGGAATTGGTGGTGGGGGGTCAGTTAGGGTTAGGCATCGGTGGGCAGATCAATTAGGGCTAGGCATCAGTAGAGGGAGGGCTTGTGTGAGAATAGGGTTAAGTTTAGCAATAGTAAACATATGCATTATGAGGACACGGCTGTGGGCGGCAAGGCGACGTCACACGTCAATGTCACAAGGCTGACTGCCAAAAGATTTCATGCTGAAATCGATCAGAAATTGGCCTGCAGTTTATGGTGGCCAACAGATCTCTCTCCAATCAGATTTGATTAGAGTAAGATCTATCTATTGGTCATTCGGCCAAGCCATAGATGTATGGTTGCACGAAAGCATTACTGCTAGACTAAAGAAGGCCACTAACGGTCCAATTTCTAGCAAAAAAATCTTTACAGCGATCAGAAATTATGATTGAATTGGTTGTGAATAATCTTCGTTGATGGTCGCAATCGATTACGAACAATTATAAAAACAGTCGTCCGATTGGATTTTTGTCAAACCAAAACTTAGATTTTCTTGTTGGTTGTAATCATTTGATCGATCGAACTATTTTTCGCTAGAAATTGGATCGTTAGTGGCCACCTTAAGTTGAATCAAACAAGATCATCAGATCTGAAGCTGATGATACAATTCTGCCATCTAAATTCCTTATTTACAACTCATTATGATATTTGTACATAAATTATTCCACAGCCATCTTCTTCTTTGGACAGTTGCTCTTGAACACTTAACGTTTACGCCATATATCAAGGTACATGCTTTATGAGAAAGAAAGTTATATGTGTTCATTTTACGAAACAGCTGTTTAAAATATGATTACCAGATGTATAGTCCTACTTAGATATATGACCTTTTTAATGGTCTGTCAGAGCATCCAGATCGTGAACAAATTACCTGTTTATCCTGGATTCAGACATTCAGTCTCCCAGACCATATTCCCCTGGGTTCCACATTAAAGCAGAGCTGCCTTAGGTGTAAACATCCCCTTTCATTGTTTCCTTGACTCCTTAACCAGTATATCCTCCCTGTTTTTCATGGTCATTCATCACAATAAGCAAAATATGACAGTGTTCATTATTGGAAAAGGCGTTACAGTGGTTTGGTTAGAGCTGCACATAAAGGTGCATAACACACATGCTTTCCAGCCATGCAAATCTCATATTACTTACAGATCGTTCAGACAGGCAAGTGACACCACACAGTTACTATGCAGTTCAGCTGTCTAGCAACCACCAGTCCACCCTTCCGCAGTGGTCACACTAAATACGTAATCTGCACAGGTAGTAAAATCAGTGGATGCTGGGTGATGATGAACTGCATGGTTCAAAACCACAACTTATAACATCTGGTTCCCTTTAACAGTATTTTTATAAAATGCTATGTTGTAACCTTCACTGTTTTCTTCTGTAATACTCTTGCTTGATTTCAAAACACTGACCTAAGATCTGTACTCATTGCAATCCCTACTACAACTTACTGGGAACTCCACCATCAGGATTTCTGTAATCACTGCAAATGTGTCCCATTGCTCCAGACCAATGAACCAATGGAGATCCTTGTGTTTTGTTCGGAATTTCAAACTTCAAATTTCTATTGAACACTGCTCTATATAGCAATGTGATAACCTGACCTATGGTGCCCATACACAATACAATAAAAACGTTTGATCTTCCCGTCTTTCGATCTAAATGATCGAAACGAATGAAAGTTGAAAATATTTTATTTTTTTACCAAGAAATTCGATTAACCTGTTTTTTCGAGAAAAATCTGATCGGACATGCTGGAAAAATCTTTATATTCGATCTAACAGAATAATCAAACTAAATTATCTAATCGAAAAAAAAATGGAAAATTGTACCATGTATGGGCACCTTTAGAAAAAAAAATTCTTGTCAATACAGCTGGATTTATCCTTTAAATCAAGTGTTCTGTGGCTATTTTACATACTAGCTAGCATGGATTCTCTCTTTTCCATGAGTAACAGGTGGGCACTTATTGCTGTTTAGGCAACACTCTGACATCCAAACATTGTTGACAAAGTGTCAGTGCATCACTAGTCACACCATCATACTTGATTTCAACAGAAGGAGCCTCTGTAACTAAATAATATATTATGCGTTTTTTTATAGCGCAGGGAAAATACTTACCACTTTTGCACACTCTTTTGGTAGTAGAGGTCTCTCGATGTTTACAAAAGTTGTCAAGAAATTTAGTTTTGGCATTTTTCAAGCTTTTTCTCAACCTGTAGTTTACAGCATATATAATTAGCTAGGCAGTACAGGAGCCCTCGCTACTCATTTTTAACACTTGCACTAAACAGGCTTTGGCAAGGAGATTTCCCACTCCCATTACAGAATCTCTGTTAGTAAGTGGAATTGCTGTTTTTAAGTACAAAAAAGAAGACACACTTCTGTCTGCTTGTGTGCATTTTTCAGCACTGCATATCTGTCTGTAAAATTGCTAAAATTAGCAAAAAAGCAGACATGAGTGTGCTAATGTGTTCAGGCTCTACGTGTTTGCCATTCAGCCTTACCATTCATAAATCAGAGCTGAATGAACAACTCATTGCTCAATAAAAATGGAGTTTCATCTTATCATTTTCTGAGCATAATATAGAGATTAGGCATTCTCACTTTGCTCTTGGTTTACTTGCTGCTGCTTGCTCTAGGTGTGCAGCCCAGAAAACACTGCAGCCAAAAGATCGGTGTGACAACCAGGTATGTTCTAGAATAAAATAGGGATGACAACCACCATATCCCTCCCAGGTAACTTTCCAGTGGAGAAGTTGCAGAAGAGATTCATTATAATACTTGTATTTTACTTGTATTTTAATCAGAAATCCTCTTAAAAATTGTCAGTTTAGAATGTCACAGGTCTTGGCAGCAGCATTGCATTAGTGACTGAGCCAAGAAGGTTGGTAATAGCATAGTTATAAGCAAAAGAGCCTGTAACTATTTTCCTGTGAGCCCTAATTATTCATAATGAGCTTTATAACAGGAAAAATCCAGGTAGGCACCCATACGCAAATTTGCACCAAATCAGTCTTTACAAGTTTTCTACAATATACTTTTTTCTAGCTAATTTGGCTAATACATGAAAAAGGGAGGAATCCTTGGCATAGAACAAAATGAAGGATTTTGTTAAAGTCATTTTACATTTTGTAAAGCAGATTACCAACCCTGGAATGCAATGAAACCTACACCATAGCCATAGTTATTCTAACAGAGCCAGCCACTGAAGCAGAACATTTGCCTCTTTGAACTGGCACGTTTTTCAATAGAAAGAAAAAAAATCTAGAAAAGAGGCTGCAGAGTCACTCCTTACTGTTTATTTTTCTTGATGGTCTATAATTAGCAGATCTCACATCTAATTTCCTTCTACTTGTCTGTCTGCATGATTTCTGTTACTGCAAACTCTCAATAACTGTAATTTCTAGATGTAGGCCCTCCCTGCTTGTTTTTCTTTAAACTAGGCAACAATATCAAATGCTTGTGCTTGGATGTTTTACATTCTGACATGGCTTAACCTTTTCAGCTTACTGAAATGAGCAGCTATATTAATTGGACACTGGATAATGGTTTAATTGGTGTGTAACGTGCATGCTTCATAGGTACTGCTATTATTATTGTCTCACAACTAATTTACTGAGGCTGGACTAAGTAATGTGAAACAGATGGGATAATAGTATATTGTCCACATGATGAACGGTTCACAGCTGAATTGGCTAAATGAACATACTTCAAACAGAGCCAACTTTATTCCACACACTGGACTATGACAAAGAGCAGCGCCAAGTTTCTGTGTTGTCAATAAGCAACACCTATTCTTATTCTGTCAAATACCAGGCTGTGAGCACTGCTTCAAGAGATTTTCTTTTGAAACCATTGGCTTAGATACATGCAGTGATTCATCCAGCTTTATCTGGCATGGCCTTTACAGTATACACATGAATTTTATATATCCTATTGTTCCCTCTGATCCATGTCTATCTCATTTTTATTGAGATGTTATCCATATACACACAAGGATTTGTTTTGAGTGAATCATTTCAGAATAATCTCTCATTTGTAATGAGCTCACTTGTGACATCTCACACCTCTTTAGTGACACAAAGGTTATGAAAGTCCATCATAAAGGTGAGACAACCATGCCATAAAAAAAATTGTCTAGGGGGACTCATGTTTGTGAGACATGACAAGCCAAGTTACAAAGCCAAAACATCTTGCCTAAGTAAACGTTACAGAAATGGCAAAAATATACATATTTTTCAGTAACTGGAATAGTTTTTTTTTTCCTTATTATTTCATAAACTATTATCAAATTTAACAAAAAAACATATTACAGTCTACCACTCTTTACCAGGAAATAAAACATGGTTTGCAATGTATATTAGTGATTAAGAACAAACAATTAAACAAGACATAATTCAGTTTAACTACTTTCATACCAGGCGACTCTGGCCCCTTAAAGAGAAACTGAACAGAAAAATAAAAAGTCAAAATAACCATACACAGGTCATACTTACCTCATGTGTAGTCTACTCCTCAAACTCTTTCTCCTCTCCTGCGTCCCATTTGTCCACCGTGATCAATGGAATTCTCCATCCTCCTTTTTAAAAATGGTCATTACTCCATAACAGCTTCCTGGTCAGCACACTGTTAAACTGTAATATCACCCACTTGAGCCGTAGGGAAACATGGACATTTCCTTGCACATTCAGTTGTAAATGACAGCTGCTGATATTTAATTGACAGCAACTGGTGTATTTCAGTTCTGACAAAATACTGTCAGAACTGGAAGGGATCACTGTAAGAAGAAAATGGTAAACTTCTGAGAGGAACCGAAGGTGAGGTTAGTATGTAATATTCATTTGCAGCTACGTCATGTATTTATTTTAAATAATTTTACTCGCTTCAGGTTCTCTTTAAGGACCAGAGCAGTTCTCTTCCTATTTTGCACAGTGGTTGCAGTGATTGGCTCACAGCATCATGGAGTCAGGAGCCAATAAAATCTGCTCCTGACCAAGATACGGAAGTTCTGCTGTCAGCACAACAGCAGAGCAAGCAGGTAAAGCATTGCAAACAGTGGCGTGAACATCAAGAGTGACGAGACAGGACTGCGAGGATGATTGAAATCTATGCAATGTAGAGTAAAGAGGTGGCACACCATTGGCTTGATGCAATTAGGCTTGTATTGAGACAGGTTTACATGTTACAGACTATTCCTCCTTCATCAGGTTTACAGGAGTCTGCAGCAACCGTGGGTCCTTTATAACAAGTATGATTGAAATCTATGCCCTGACAGGAATAACAGGACACAAACTGAATGTAGATTTTCAAGGTTCAGAACCAATTAACTAAAGATGGTATAATGTCTGTTGTTTTCATTTTTACTTTTGCTGCATACAAAAAATATTTTTGTTAAGAAATATGAAATATTTAAAAGGAATACTTGGCATTTGTTATTAATTATAATGTAAAGTAGCCTGCTGCCAATCACCCCACATTCCCTTCCACCTGAATGAAAGGTTGGGATGGAGGAAAGCCTCTTGTTGTGAGTTACATTGAAGTAGCATGACTTAACCTCACAGCAGAAACGGTTTTTCAAAGTATTGCAAAGCTTGTGGACTGTTCAGACAGATCACTGTGGTAAATATGTAAAAAGTATCCATAAAATTTCATCTTTACTTGATTGAAACATTTTAGACAAACATATTTAAAAATTGGCACAGCTTGTAACACAGTATAAAGTAAAACAAATGTGCACTCCTTTTAAGAGATAGCTGTACTTATAACATGAAAACATGATTGTCTGCAAATGTTAAAAAAAAAATGTAATGTATGCCATTTAAAAGTTTGAAAGAAGGCCCTATTTCCACTAAGCCCAAATCCAGGCCGAATCTGCAGCGGTTCCCACCATACGAGAGGGGCGGGGAAATACTGCCTGTCTAACCTATGGCTTGCCGCCCAGATCACCCTGCATTGTAAATGTGGACAGCATGCTGCAGTTTTATGAAGCATAATTAGAGAGATGTGCATGCATAATTAGAGATTTGAGCTTCGCCTGCGCAGAATGGGAGCCAAGGCTGAATTGGAAACTGGCATGGCTCCTAGTGGAAATCATCCCTCACTTATTAGACTATACTCCTTTCCCCAGCTCCAACTGCTGATATGTGTTGCAAGAAGCCACCAACATCCTCTCCATTTATCTATTAGTGTGTAGAGAAAGAAGACTGTTCTTTAAGTGCTTGACGTATGCGTCTACCCCAGCATAAGTGATTTACTGCATATTTATCCCACCCTTTCCCCATGCTCATTGCTGTCTAATCAGATTAGAGAATTTAGAGAGTGAAATTGGAGGTGGCTATCTCCAGCTTGTGGCTACAGAGTCAGGGCTGGTTCACACCGATGCCCCATGTTTACATCGGTGTTCAGGACTCGCCATTCAAGTGAATGGGAGCATTTGTACCGGGCTTTTACTGGCATTGCGTGAACACGGCGTTCTGATCCCATGTAGCGTCCAGGGTCAGTTAACCGCAGCAGCTAGTGTGCCTCTGTGGGGACAAAAACGGTTTTCACGATGGAAAGCCCCGGAAGCCTGATCGCACTGCCGCAGAGATGCCGCTGAAAGAGATGCTGCTGGAAGGCGGGCGGACGTCCATGTGAAACAGCCCTTACTACCCTAAAATACTCTTCCACGCTGCGTTGTCCAATTGTAAAAAAAAAAAAAAAGGCATGACAAAGCAAGAATGTCATCACTACAGGCAAAACATCTATCAAAAGGGGAAAAAAATGTAAATGTAGTCAGCCTACAGCATGCTTTGGGGAACAGTGCTGGGGGACACTGCCACAGAGGCTAAATGCACACTGCCTGCCAAGAGGAAATAATCAAAGTTAAAGCACTTTCATTGCATCTGTTTTATAATTGCCCCATATCCTATTAGGTATTTTCATTCCCTTTAAAGAGGAACTCCAGTGAAAATAATGTAATAAAAAGGTGCCTAATTTTTACAATAATTATGTATAAATTATTTAGTCAGTATTTTCTCATTGTAAATTATTTCCTCTCCCTGATTTACATTCAGACATTTATCACATGGTGACATTTTTACTGCTGGCAGGTGATGTCACTGGAAGGATATGCTGCTTGCTTTTTTGGCAGTTGGAAACAGCTGTTATTTCCCACAATGTAACAAGGCTCCCACAGTGTAATGTCAGGACCTTAGAGCTGTGAGGCATTAACATCACACTGTGGGAGAGGTTTCACAAAAAATCAGCCATACAGAGCCCCTGGTGATCCGTTTGAGACAAAGAAAAGATTTTTTATGGGAAAGGGGGTATCATCTACTGACTGGAATGACATTCAATTCTTGGTTATGGTTTCTCTTTAAGTCTCCTCTTTTCTTCACTTAGATTATGGAACTAATCACAGGACTAACACTGATCACAATCTACTGTACAAACCCAATGTCAACTTTAAACTACCATGGTGCAATTTTATATCAACACACATTTTGGGTATTGAAACTAACTTATACAGTATAATGATATTTCAACTTGTTTAAGCACTGCAAAAGTGAGCTAAAATATGTATTTATATTTCTGCCTATAACTGTCCCTTACCTTTCTTAAAATATTTATTTTTGCGTTCAATACTTCTTTTTGAGTTGGGTTACAAAAGGTTACTCTTTAGTTTTACGTGTAGGCTCATCCTCTTAACATAAGGACCAAAAGCAGAACTTCACTGAGCATTCAGCACCAAAAACTAATATATATTTTCATGCACAAATCTTGTATTTATAAAAATTAGCAACTCGAGCTCGACATTATGACTACACAATCCCACAACAAGCTGTTACAGCAGACTGCATGGAAGAACTGTTTCATTTATGACTACAAAGGTCCTGTGTGCTTGGTATTTCCATGATAAGAAATAAAAAGAAAAAGCATTTGAGACATGACTATTTCACGCATGCTGATGCAATTGCAAAGAATATTCTTTATATAAAGAGGTCAGTTGATATTTATACATAAAAATGATTAAATTGTAAGCTGGGTAGTTAACATTTACATTCTCTGATAAGATCAATGCTTGTCAACATATCCTCTTTAAAAACATTGGGCCATATCCTATTTGGAATGATATGTAGCTAGCAGCTTGCAAGCAACTTATCACTTGACTTTTGCACAAGGTTCACCAGCAACTCTAATTGCTGGCTTTACCCGTGTGATGGCCGAGCATTACTCAGGCAAGTAGCTCCTGTGTGCCGGGTGAAGGGGAGCGAAGGTTTTGCTGTTGAGCTGTCTTCAGCACCATGGCACTGTTCCCTCACTCCACTAAGAGAAGCGAACAGACCCATGGTTGTCACCCAACGTGTGCAGCTATCCACCCCTAAGGACACAAAGGTCAGCTGCATTTACCAGACTTCTGCAGCTGCATGTAATGTTTTCCAGGCCCGATCGCTTTAAGTCGCTCTGTGCTGATCAGCTGGACCAGCTAGTAGAGATGACTGAACGGTTCGCCGGCGAACGGTTCCAGGTGAACTTCCATGGTACGCGATCGCGGAGAACCGCAAACTTTTCGGGAAGTTCGATTCGCCCCCATAATGCACCATTAGGGTCAACTTTGACCCTCTACATCACAGTCAACAGGCACATTGTAGCCAATCAGGCTACATTCCCTCCTGGAGCCACTCCCACCCGTATAAAAAGGCACGCACCGCCGGCCATTATACTCACTCGTGTGCCTGCGGTAAATAGACAAGGGACATCTGCTGCAGACAGAACAGACTCTCATAGGGAAAGATTAGTTAGGCTCTTGTAGGCTTCATAGCTTGCTCCTTGCTGATTCTTATTGCTAAAAAAGCACAACACAACAGCTGTTTTGAGAGCTAATCTTGTTCTTGTGATCTTTTTTTTTTGTGTGTGTGTCCCACTGACACTTGTATTGTATAGACAGCCTTGCTAATTCATACTGTGTGTGTGCCACTGCCAGCCAGGCCCAGCACATTCAGTGACTACCTGTGTGTGTGACAGGCAGCTGCACATTGTAATATCCAGTACTGCATATACCTATCTACCTGTTGTTCACAGTGCACCCACCTACCTACGTGAGCGCATGCAGTGTCACTGTCCGCTACCTGTCTGTGTGTGACAGGTGCACATTGTAATACCCATTTCTGCATATACCTACCTACCTGTTGTTCACAGTGCACCCACCTACCTACGTGAGTTGAGCGCACGCAGTGTCATTGTGCCTGTCCGCTATCTGTCTGTGTGTGACAGGTGCACATTGTAATACCCAGTACTGCATATACCTACCTACCTGTTGTTCACAGTGCACCCACTTACCTACATGAGCGCACGCAGTGTCACTGTGCCTGTCCGCTACCTGTCTGTGTCTGACAGGTGCACATTGTAATACCCATTACTGCATATACCTACCTACCTGTTCTCAGTGCACCCACACACCTACGTGAATTGAGCGCAGCAAGTGTCACTGTGCCTGTCCTTCACCTGTCTGTGTGTGACAGGTGCACATTGTAATACCCATTACTGCATATACCTACCTACCTGTTGTTCACAGTGCACCCACCTACCTACGTGAGTTGAGCGCACGCAGTGTCATTGTGCCTGTCCGCTATCTGTCTGTGTGTGACAGGTGCACATTGTAATACCCAGTACTGCATATACCTACCTACCTGTTGTTCACAGTGCACCCACTTACCTACATGAGCGCACGCAGTGTCACTGTGCCTGTCCGCTACCTGTCTGTGTCTGACAGGTGCACATTGTAATACCCATTACTGCATATACCTACCTACCTGTTCTCAGTGCACCCACACACCTACGTGAATTGAGCGCAGCAAGTGTCACTGTGCCTGTCCTTCACCTGTCTGTGTGTGACAGGTGCACATTGTAATACCCATTACTGCATATACCTACCTACCTGTTGTTCACAGTGCACCCACCTACCTACGTGAGCTGAGCGCACGCAGTGTCACTGTGCCTGTCCGCTACCTGTCTGTGTGTGACAGGTGCACATTGTAATACTAATCTCTGCATATACCTACCTGTTGTGTTCAGTGCACCCACCTCATCACTGCATATACCTACCTGTTGTGTTCAGTGCACCCACCTACCTACGTGAGTGCACGCAGTGTGATATACCACTCCGTGCATACCTGTTAACTGCACCTGTGTGACTGCACATTGTATTAGTCAAGTCAGTGCATACCTTTCACTTCATCCCCCCGATATGGACACAATGGACAAAACAGGCAGAGGTAGAGACAGACCCAGAGGAAGGCCACCCGGCAGGTCTGTGCGAGGTCGTGTTGATGTGATTTCGTGTGGCCCTTGACCAAAGTACAGTGCACAGAAGAAGGCACGTCCCATCAACTCCCAAAATTGTCAGGACGTGGTTGACTATTTAACACAGAACACCTCATCTTCCGCAACCACCAGCGCTACAACAAGCACCACATTCATTGCATTTGACACTTCGCAGGAGTTAATTGGTGGGGAATTAACTGATTCTCAGCCATTATTGTTACAACCAGATGAAGGCGCTAAGCAAACCACCTCATATGTATGAGTTAGGCGGCGACACTATGGACGTAGCGTATGAAGATGATGAAGTACCTGCTGTTGGTGCAGTTTTTGAGGTGTCTGAGGCAAGCTAAGCTGGGCAGTATGATTATGATGATGACGATGATACAGATCCCATGTATGTTCCCAATAGAGGAGATGAACAGGGGGACAATTCAGAGGGGGAGTCAGAGAGGAGTAGGAGGAGACAAGTTGCTGAAAGAAGCAGGGGGAGCTCGTCGTCAGAAACAGCTGGTGGCAGTGTCCGGCGCCATGTATCGCCACCTATGGACAGCCAGCCAACATGCTCTTCAATGTCAGCTGCTGATGCCACCATAGTGCCATCACCCCAGGAAGGCTCAGCGGTTTGGTAAATTTTTTCATGTGTCGGCCTCAGATCGGAGCAATGCCATCTGCTGTCTCTGCCTCCAAAAATTGAGCCGTGGAAAGGCCAACACTCACGTTGGGACAAGTGCCTTACGAAGGCACATGGAGAAAAGGCACAAACTGCAATGGGAAGAGCATCTGAGCAAAAACAGCACGCAAAAGAAAAGCCACCCTCCTTCTCCTCTTCCTCCTTCAGGTGCAGCATCTTCAGCCGCTTTCTTCCTTGCACCTTCACAGCCACCCTCCTCCACTCCTCCTCTGACCTTGAGCAGTTTCTGCTCCTCTGACCACAGCAGCCAGGTGTCCGTGAAGGAAATCTTTGAGCGGAAGAAGCTAATTTCTGCCAGTCACCCCCTTGCCCGGCGTCTGACAGCTGGCATGGCGGAACTGTTAGCTCGCTAGCTGTTACCATACCAGCTGGTGGACTCTGAGGCCTTCCGTAAATTTGTGGCCATTGGGACACCGCAGTGGAAGATGCCAGGCCACAATTATTTCTCTAAAAAGGCGATACCCAAACTGTACTGTGAAGTGGAGAGGCAAGTGGTGTCATCTCTGGCACACAGCGTTGGGTCAAGGGTCCACCTGACCACAGATGCCTTGTCTGCCAAGTGCGGTCAGGGTAGGTACATAACTTACACAGCCCATTGGGTCAACATGGTGACCGATGGCAAGCAGGGAGTACGTGGCTGTGCAGCGGACCAACTTGTGACACCTCCACGGCTTGCAGGCAGGCCTCCTGCCACCTCCTCTCATCCTGCTACATCCTCTTCGCTGTCGTCGTCCTCCTCCTCCTTGGCTGAGTGGCAGTTCAACTCTACTGGTGCTGCGATCTCCTCTCCAGCTACACAGCACCATCTCCCCAGGGCCTATGCTGCATGTCAGGTACGAAGGTGTCATGCCATCTTAGACATGTCTTGCCTCAAAGCGGAGAGTCACACTGGACCAGCTCTCCTGGCTGCTCTTAACAAACAGGTGGATCAGTGGCTGACCCCGCACCAGCTGGAGATCGGCAAGGTGGTGTGTGACAACGACATCAATCTCCTTTCCGCTTTGAATTTGGGAAAGCTGACACATGTACCCTGCATGGCACATGTGCTGAATCTAGTCTTTCAAAGATTTGTGTCAAAGTACCCAGGCTTAGAGGACTTCCTGAAGCAGGCCAGGAAGTTGTGTGGGCATTCCAGGCGGTCTTACACGGCCATGGCACGCTTTGCGGAAATTCAGCGGAGAAACAACTTGCCGGTGAGCTGCTTGATATGTGATAGCCCGACTCGCTGGAATTCAACCCTGGTCATGTTCTCTCGCCTGCTAGAACAGGAGAAAGCAGTCACCCAGTACCTCTACAATTTCAGTAGAAGGACACAATCTGGGGAGATGGGGATATTCTGGCCCCTGAACTGGACACTGATGCGAAATGCATGCAGGCTTATGCGGCCGTTTGAGGAGGTGAGCAACCTGGTGAGTCGCAGTGAAGGCACCATTAGCGACTTGATCCCGTACGCTTACTTCCTGGAGCGTGCCGTGCGTAGAGTGGTGGATCAAGCTGTGGAGGAGCGTGCAGAGGAACAGTTACGGCAGAAACAGTTGTGGGAGCATTGTTCATCAGAATCAGATGTTTCCTCAACACCTGCGGCAGCACAGAGGGGGGAGGAGGAGGAAGAGTCATGTGGGGAAGAGGAGTCAGACTCGGATGATGAGGTAGGTGTTTTTTTGAAGGAGGAAGAACAACCGCAGCAGGCGTCGCAGGGGGCTTGTGCTGCTCGACGTTCCCATGGTATTGTTCGTGGTTGGGGGAGGAGGAGGACTTACCTGACGTCACTGAGGAAGAGCAAGAGGAGATGGAGAGTACGTCTGGATCCAACTTTGTGCAGATGGCGTCTTTCATGCTGTCCAGCCTGTTGAGGGACCCCCGTATAAAAAAACTCAAGGGGAATGAGCTCTACTGGGTGGCCACGCTACTAGACCCTCGGTATAGGCACAAAGTGGCGGACATGGTACCAACTCACCAGAAGGCAGAAAGGATGCAGCTCATGCAGAACAAGCTGGCAACTATGCTTTACAATGTGTTTAAGGGTGATGTCACAGCACAACGCAATAAAGGTACCACTGCCAGTAATCCTTCTCCCATGTCCACGCAGGCAAGGACAGGACACTCCAGCGATCTCATGGTGATGTCGGACATGCGGACATTCTTTAGTCCAATGCCTCGCCTTAGCGCTACCGGATCCACCCTCCACCAACGCTTGGATCGGCAGGTAGCCGACTACCTGGCCTTAAGTGTGGATGTAGACACTGTGAGCAGCGATGAACCCTTGGACTACTGGGTGCGCAGGCTTGACCTGTGGTCAGGGCTGTCCCAATTTGCCATCCAAACTTTTGTCTTGCCCTGCCTCAAGTGTCCTGTCAGAAAGGACCTTCAGCGCAGCTGGAGGCATTGCCACTGAGAAGAGAAGTCGCCTAAGTCACAAAAGTGTTCAGTACCTCACCTTTATCAAACTGAATGAGGCATGGATCCCGGAGGGCTACTGCCCGCCCGAAGACTAAGTCAGTCCCCACACACAGCATCTCTGCCTGCACGCTGTGTGACTGGCTGCCTGCCCCAAGACTAAGTCGCTCCCCACACAGCACCTCTGCCCACAGGCCGCCTGACTGCCCTCTTCACCACCACCAACAGGGTCCAGGACTCCAGGCGGATTCCTGAATTTTTAAGGCCTCTGCTAGCAGCGGCCGCTATAATAATTTTTCTGGTGTGTGTACATGCCTGCCTAATTTTTCAGGCTGCACTGCGGCTGCAACAACAAAACAAAAGGTATGTACATGAGCCCATTCACCTTCGTGATCATTACCTTGCCGCGGTGAAGGGGCTAGCGTATCACAATGAAGCAATGACCAACGGCTAGATGAGTATTTCAGGGGGTGGAACACCAAAGATAATAAGGTCGTTGCTTCATTGTGGACAGACCAAATTTGATCAGCTGGACAGTCACTGTTCTGTCATTCAGCTACCTTAGCCCGGCGACCATATGGGCTGGAAAGCTGCCATCACCTGCACTCTTGTCATGGTGCGCACCAGTCCAGCACGGCTGTCACTACACAAACAGCTGTTTGCAGTCACTGCATACCTTCCACTGCACATTGTATTATACCTGGCAGTCAGTGCATACCTTTCACTTGAATGGATGGCAGACTTGCCCTCCATGACAGACTCTCGTTAAAGGATTTAAAGTTTATTCATCTCATATACAGCAGGGCCTCGAAAGTCCTCCTGTATTGTTATTTTTGGTCACTACCTCGGGACGCGCATGCCATGCCTGCTGCCTTCCTTGGATGTGTGGTAGCCGTTCCTGCTCCTTTGCCCACAGCGTGCCTGCTGCCTTCCTTGGATGTGTGGTGGTGGTAGGCGTTTCTTAGGCTCCCACTCCGGACCGGAATCGAACCAGGATTCCCCCGCCATTACCAGTGGTCACTCGCAATGGCAAACTCCATAAAAGATGTAAGCTTTAACAATTGTAGAGAAAGAACCGTCGAAAGTTGATAAGGCAGTCAGACATTGCCTGACATCACTGAGTGAGGAAGAGCAATCTCGCCATGGTGCGCACCAGTCCAGCACGGCTGTCATTACGCAAACAGCTGTTTGCGGTGCGTTGCACAGTGAGTTTGGTGTGTCAGTGTGAAGCAGTACTCTAATTACACTCCCTGATTGATGTATACACATGCAAGATGTTTTAAAGCACTTTAGGTCTGCAATTTAGCATTCAATGTGATTTCTGCCCTTAAACCGCTGCTTTGCGTCCCATCCAGATTTTTCCCTGGGACTTTTGGTGTCTATCCCACTCCGCCATGCCCCCCTCCAGGTGTTAGACCCCTTGAAACATCTTTTCCATCACTTTTGTGGCCAGCGGTGAAGGATTGCGGAGAAGCAAAGCTGACCCCAGCTCAGCAGATGATTGGTTGATGGGAGCTGGGCGGCGCTGAGGAGCGCTTCACTATATATATCTCTTGCTGTTCAGTTGCTGGTTGTCTGGCATTGCGAATACCTATGTGTTAGCACTCAGACCTTAGTCATATCCTTCAGTGTGGTGGAACCAGGAGGACCTGGGAATCCACACTTAGCCAGTTTACTGTGTATCATCTGTATTATTCATTAGACCAGTTCCAGGGTGTAGAGACCACGGACCTCACACCCCAGACTAGGAATACTGTGTATTATCTGTGTCATTCATTAGACCAGTTCCAGGGTGTCGAGACCACGGACCTCACACCCCAGAATAGGAATTTGTGTTATCATTCTGTTATACATCAGACTAGTTCCAGGGTGTAGAGACCACGGACCTCACACCCAGACTAGGGAACTTGTGTTATCATTCTGTTATACATCAGACTAGTTCCAGGGTGTAGAGACCACGGTCCTCACACCCAGACTAGGCATTGTTTGATATCTGTTATGACTTTGCTTTCCTGACTATTCCTCTGATCTCTGATTCGGTACCTTGCACTTCTGATATTCTGTTGCCAACCCCTGCTTGCCTTGGATACCGAATCAGCCTTCTGTCTTTGTACTTTATCTGTCTGTGTGTTGTCGACCCGGCCTGCTTGACCTGTCTGACTGTCACCCACCCCTTGGGTGCTCAGTCCTCCCGCAGGGGTCCCCTGCTTCTCAGAGGGGGCACTGCTGCAAACCAGTCAAGGTCTGCTCCCTCCTGGAGCCCTTGACTGCAGTAGAGTCTGTTTCTACTTATTGGACCACCTGCTACCCCGGTGGTCCGATCCACACCAAACACACGTTTCAGGTGCCCAGAGGTTAGCGATATATCTGTATTAATCGGTGATTCTGCAGATCATCAATAATCAGGTATATATCTGTATTCTTGGTGATACTGCAGATCGCCAATAATCAGATTCTCTCTGCGTGCTGACACCCATCGTTACAGAACGCCAGACCAAACCAATATGGACGCACTGAGCAGTCGTCTTGACACACTCACCACTTCGGTGGAAAATCTCATCAGAGTAATGGACGGTCAGCAGGCCCAGATCTCTGCTTTATCTGGGTCTCTACAAGTCCTTCAGACGACTGTAAATACAGTGCGATCCCCTCCAGTTACAGATTTGAGAATGTCTGTACCCGAAAAGTTTTCTGGCCATAGATCTGACTTTCAGAATTTTAAGAATCGTGTAATGTCGTATTTTGAACTAAGGCCTAACCTGTCAGGAACAGAAGCACAGAGAATTATCTTTATTAAGACCTTACTCTCAGGGGATGCTCAAACCTGGGCGTATAATTTAGAGTCAGGGCATGAAGCACTCAGGTCAGTTGAGGAGTTTTTTAAGTCCATGGCCATAATTTACGATGATCCAGACATTTCCTCTACTGCTGAGCGGAAGTTAAAAACCTTGCGTCAAGGCAAGGATCCAGTCGAGGTTTATGCAGCTGAGTTCAGGAAATGGTCGGTGTCGGCTAGGTGGGGGCTTTTGCATTGCTAAATTGTTTTCTATCAGGGTTATCAGACGCAGTTTCAGGATTGATGTTGGGATACCCTAAACCTAAAACCATTGAGGAAGAAATCTCTTTGGCAGTACGGGTTGATCGTCGGTTACGATATCAAAAACAAACCCGTGGTAAAGACCGGACCAGATATGTCTCCTATGCCACACCTCCACCTGCCTCGCCGCCACCTGAGCCAATGCAGATTGGTCAGTCCAAATTGACGCGGTCAGAAATGAATCGCAGGAAAACAGAACAGCTCTGTTTATACTGTGCAGAGGAGGGTCATAGAGTGCAGAATTGCCCCAGAAAGTCGGGAAACGCTGCCGCCTAGGACTAGTTAGAGGTAATACCCTAGGCGCGCAGTCTTTACCTCTACATGACAATCATCTGTTACTTCCCTGTTCTGTCACATAGGAAGGTCAGACAGTTTCCACTGAAGCTTTCATTGATTCCGGTTCCTCGGCTAACTTCATTGACTACGATTTTGCTAAAAGATTGGGAATACCCATGCTCCCCTTAGATCAACCGATCCGGGTCACTGCTGTAGATGACTCTCCTCTGCAGAGTAGACATCCGTTATCCCGTACTCCTAATCTACAACTCAGTGTACGGGTCTTACATGGGGAGAGTCAGCAATTTCTGGTTTTGCATATGGCAACCTCTACCATCATTCTTGGCATGCCCTGGTTACAAATTCACTTGCCTCAGATAGACTGGGTTTCAGGTCAGCTAACGAGCTGGTCGTCCCATTGTTATCATTATTGTTTAGCGAAAGTAACCATGGGTAATACCAATATTCAGGTACGCAGAATTTGCTGACGTCTTCTGTCCTAAGTCAGCGGACAAACTTCCCCCCCATCGTACCTACGATTGTCCCATCGATCTGAGATCTGGTTGTATGCCGCCCAGGGGTCATCTGTATAATCTATCTGGACCTGAGAAACTAGCCATGCAAGAATACATCAGGGAAAACTTGGTGAAAGGGTTCATCCGTCCCTCTTGTTCACCAGCAGGGGCAGGTTTCTTCTTTGTAAAGAAAAAAGACGGAGGCCTCCGTCCTTGTATTGATTACCGAGGGCTGAATAAGATCACAGTGAAAAACCGCTACCCGTTGCCTTTGATTGACGATTTGTTCACGCAGGTGACCAATGCCAAGATTTTTTCCAAGCTGGATCTCAGGGGTGCATACAATCTAGTCCTTATCAGGGATGGTGGCGAATGGAAGACGGCCTTCAACACACCCGACGGGCATTACGAGTACCTAGTGATGCCCTTCGGGTTGTGCAACGCGCCGGCCGTCTTCCAGGAGTTAATCAATGAGGTGTTCAGGGAAGTGTTGGGGAAGTTTGTTCTGGTTTACTTGGACGATATACTGATCTTTTTGTCCAGTCTCTCTGAACATCGCCAGCATGTCAGATGGGTTTTAAAAAAGTTAAGACAGAATCAACTTTATGCAAAACTAGAGAATTGCCTCTTTGAGGTAGAGTCAGTAGCCTTCTTGGAGTACATCATCTCCACATCTGGTCTCTCGATGGACCCAGGGAAGGTTTCGGCTGTCCTGGAGTGGCCTCAGCCTGTGGGGCTGAAGGCATTTCAGAGATTTCTGGGGTTTGCCAATTACTACAGAAGGTTCATTAAGGGGTACTCAACCATCATCGCTCCTCTCACCAGCCTCACCAGGAAAGGGTCTGACACGCATCACTGGTCACCAGAGGCTCATGCGGCCTTTTTGAACCTAAAGAAACGGTTTTGTCCTGCCCCGATACTGAGGCATGTTGATGTCGCCTTCCCCTTCATTGTGGAGGTTGATGCCTCAGAGGTGGGGGTGGGAGCTGTGTTATCTCAGAAATCAGGCTTGCAAGGCAAGTTGCACCCATGTGCCTATTTTTCTCGCAGATTTTCACCCGCCGAGAAAAACTATGACATTGGCAACCGTGAGCTCCTGGCCATCAAATTGGCATTTGAGGAATGGCGACACTGGTTAGAGGGTGCAGAACACATTATTACTGTTTATACAGATCACAAGAATTTGGAGTATATTGAGGGGGCTAAGAGACTTAGCCCTCGCCAGGCCCGGTGGTCCCTGTTTTTTGCAAGATTCAGATTTGTAATCACGTATACTCCCGGAAGTAAGAAGGTCAAGGCCGATGCTCTCTCCAGGTGTTTTGAGCCCAAGTCAGTGCAGCCTGCAGTTCCGGAAACCATCATACCCCCAAAGGTAGTTTTGGCAGCCACTGAGACATGGAGATATTGGACAGCCACGTTGAGTCCCTACCAACAGGATGTACCAGAGGGAAAGCCTGAGGGGGTCATGTTGTGCCGTTGCCTTTCCGCTTGCAAATCCTACAATTCTTTCATTCTCACAAGAATGCTGGTCATCCTGGAGCCACCAGAACTCAGGACCTACTAGCTAGATGTGTCTGGTGGCCTACTCTGCCTATAGATTGTAAGGAATTTGTAAGAGAGTGTGCTGTATGTGCAAGAAGTAAACCCTCTCGTCAGGCCCCCGTTGGCACTTTACAGTCCTTGCCAGTCCCCAATGAACCCTGGACTTATATTTCCGTGGATTTTGTAGGTGAACTTCCTCGGTCTGAAGGCAAATCAGTCATTTGGGTGGTAGTGGACAGGTTCAGTAAGATGGCACACTTTGTCCCTCTGAAAGGACTCCCCTCAGCCCAGGAATTGGCTGATCTCTTCATTCTGCACATCTTCCGGCTGCATGGCATTCCAGAAAATGTAGTGTCAGATCGGGGAGTCCAATTTGTTTCAAAACTTTGGAGGGCCTTTTGCCATCAATTAGACATGGAACTCGCATTTTCATCAGGCTACCACCCACAGACCAAGGTCAGACCGAGAGAGTTAACCAATCTTTGGAACAATTTCTCAGGTGTTATGTTGCTGATGCGCAAACCGATTGGGTAAAGTTTTTGCCGTTTGCAGAGTTTGCGCACAACAACCTGAAGAGCTCTTCTTCTGGGTTCTCCCCATTCCAGGTGGTGTCAGGGAGATCACCTAAGTTTGCTCCGTTTTCAGTCGCTTCCACTCCTTTCCCAGCTCTGGAGGATTGGAAAAGGGCTCTGAAAGATATTTGGGCAATGGTTAAGAGGAACGTAGAGAAAGCTTTTCAAACCCTGAAGAAGCTGGCAGATAAACATCGGTCTGTAGAGTGGATATTCTCTCCAGGAGATTTGGTGTGGGTGTCCACTCGTCACTTGGCCTTAAAGCAATTGTCACCCAAGTTGGGCCCTAAATTCATAGGACCTTTTCCAATAATGTCACTTATGCCATTGATCTCCCAGCCAGTATAAAAGGGGTGAGATCATTTCATGTGTCCCTGTTGAAGCCAGCAGTGCAGGTGGACTCCTCTCCAACCCCCCCCGCCCCCCCCCCCCCCGTGTTGGTGGATGACCAACCAGAGTATGAGATTGAAAAGATTCTGGATTCTCGCCTGGTACAGAATTCGGTACACTATCTGGTCCACTGGAAGGGATATGGCATAGAGGAGAGATCTTGGGTGCCAGATTGTCGCATGCATGCGGAAGAATTAAAGAAAGAGTTCCATGACTTACATCCTGGGAAGCCTGGTGGAGAGTGTCCGGAGTCCACTCCTCGGGGGGGTATTGTGAAGGATTGCGGCGGTTTCCTCACAGCAACATGCGTCTGGGTTATCTGGACCTAGTAGTGCACACAGATGGAGAGCTACGCGCGCGCGTGCCGCAAGACAGGCTCTTTATGCCAATAGGAGAAGGGTCAGCTGATCGGGACGGTCAGCTGACCCCAGCTCAGCAGATGATTGGTTGATGGGAGCTGGGCGGCGCTGAGGAGCGCGTCACTATATATATCTCTTGCTGTTCAGTTTCTGGTTGTCTGGCGTTGCGAATACCTATGTGTTAGCACTCAGACCTTAGTCAGATCCTTCAGTGTGGTGGAATCAGGAGGACCTGGGAATCCACACTTATCCAGTTTACTGTGTATCATCTGTGTTATTCATTAGACCAGTTCCAGGGTGTAGAGACCATGGACCTCACACCCCAGACTAGGAATACTGTGTATTATCTGTGTTATTCATTAGACCAGTTCCAGGGTGTCGAGACCACGGACCTCAAACCCCAGACTAGGAATACTGTGTATCATCTGTGTTATTCATTAGACCAGTTCCAGGGTGTAGAGACCACGGACCTCACACCCCAGACTAGGGAACTTGTGTTATCATTCTGTTATACATCAGACTAGTTCCAGGGTGTAGAGACCACGGTCCTCACACCCAGACTAGGGAACTTGTGTTATCATTCTGTTATACGTCAGACTAGTTCCAGGGTGTAGAGAACACTGACCTCACACCCAGTCTAGGCATTGTTTGATATCTGTTATGACTTTGCTTTCCTGACTATTCCTCTGATCTCTGATTCGGTACCTTGCACTTCTGATATTCCGTTGCTAAACCCTGCTTGCCTTGGATACCGAATCAGCCTTCTGTCTTTGTACTTTATCTGTCTGTGTGTTGTCGACCCGGCCTGCCTGACTGTCACCCACCCCTTGGGTGCTCAGTCCTCCCGCAGGGGTCCCCTGCTTCTCAGAGGGGGCACTGCTGCAAACCAGTCAAGGTCTGCTCCCTCCTGGAGCCCTTGACTGCAGTATAGTCTGTTTCTACTTATTGGACCACCTGCTACCCCGGTGGTCCAATCCATACTCTTACACCAAACACTTACACGTTTCAGGTGCCCAGAGGTTAGCGATATGTCTGTATTATCGGTGATTCTGCAGATCATCAATAATCAGGTATATTTCTGTATTCTTGGTGATACTGCAGATCGCCAATAATCAGATTCTCTCTGCGTGCTGACACCCATCGTTACACCAGCATAAATTTTTCTAGTTTTCAAAGTGCGCCTCCCCATTGAAGTCTATTGCGATTCGAGAAAGTTTGCGCAAACCGAACTTTCGTGGGAGGTGCGCGAAGCGAAAATCGGAGGTTCGGGCCATCTCTACCAGCTAGTACTGCCTTTCTCTGCTTCTTCTTCTAATAGAAAACACTGTGGCCACTGCAAAAGTATCTTCATAGCTCCCACTGGATAATTCTCATTGATCCACCTAGTGGGTTCCATCGAATAGTTTTTGTATTTGAATCAGGCAACATTATTGTCAACTGATTTTAGGACTCGTCAGCACTTAAAGAGACACTGAAGCAAAAAATATTAATATATAATGAATTGGTTGTGTAGTACGGATGATTACTAGAAGATGAGTAGCAAAGAAAATATTCTCATATTTTTATTTTCAGTTATATAGTGTGTTTTATAACACTGCATCATTCTTTAATATTTGCAGTTTACACACTACTCAGCATTCTAAATGATTTTTTCAGAGCAGTTTTGTGAACTATTGATCTCTCCTCTGGCAGAGAAAAATAAGCTTCTTCACTGACAGCTGAGATAATAAACTGCAGAAGACAGCCCTCTCTGCAAAGTCGTAGAGCTTAATGGCTTTTTTGCATAGAGATATCAACTGGAGTTTCTTAAAGGGAAGGTTCAGGGAGGGTAGTGAAAAAATAAAAATCAATTTCCACTTACCTGGGGCTTCCTCCAGCCCGTGGCAGGCAGGAGGTGCCCTCGCCGCCGCTCCGCAGGCTCCCGGTGGTCTCCGGTGGCCGACCCGACCTGGCCAGGCCGGCTGCCAGGTCGAGCTCTTCTGCGCTCCAAGGCCCGGCACTTCTGCGTCCAACGCGGGCGTGCTGACGTCATCGGACGTCCTCCGGGCTGTACTATTTATTTTATTAAGAGATTTTTTATTTCTTTTTACCTAAATCTAAAAACGTCCATGTCATCCTGAAACTGACTTACTAACAAAACCTATTACCGGTATTTCAAATACCAGAAAGCAATTTACTTGAGGTGTCATATTTTTCAGCTGTCCTTCTGTCTACTTTTAATTCACTGAGAAATCACAACTTTCCATATTAAAAGTACAAATTCCACTTAAAAATCGTATGAAAAATATTGGTGCTACGTGAGCTAGTTTGTAATTTAATGTCATTATAAATTCCTTCCATTTTAATTTGAAGCCAACTAAAAAAAATTAAATTGCCAAAAAGTTCAATCTTTATTTTTTTTTTTAACCACAGCAGCAAAACACTATTTGATGCGCTACTCAGTGCCCCCAAATTTCCACATCCATGCATGAGTAAATAGCTGAACAAAACAGGGAGCTTTACTGTACTGTATTGGCACAAATGATTAGAAGTGATTACAGTTGTATCTATAATAATACCTATTGCAGTGGTTAATATTTCAAAACTCCTAACTCCTCCTATAATAGCAGAGTAAACTAGAGTAAAATCAAGATATCACCTTCAGCTTCTACATATTAAAATTTGAAGGCAGTAAAAATTGTAAATAACAATGATTCTGCATATGGCTAAAACATGCACAAACCAACAGTTCACACAGTAAAGTTATTAACAAGTGCTCATATTGGGTATTTTTTGTGTGTGGTTGTGAATGTTATTCATTGGGGTTTTTTGCCATCACAGAACAGCAATTTTCTCAAAGCAACTGTAAAAACATATGTCATCTATACCAAGCATTACTTCTAAAAATATTTATAGCATTGTAATCAAATTAAGCATTATGTGCCAAAAATGTAATCTTCTAAATCATCCAGCGAAGGACATAATCTACTTTTGGCCTAATATCATACCCTCCGTTAAGCATCCGATTATGTACTACTGAGTGATTTATAATAATTGGCACAGACTGCGTACTATGCAGACATATTATAAGTATGCAGACACTTGTTTGATTGTAGGATATCCACTAACAGTTAGTCCACTTTAGTTTACCTTACTTTCATAGTACTGACTGCAAAAGGAAAGGCATAAACCTTAGATATGGCCCATAAATGTGTCGTTTTTGAGAAAATCTATTTTAAAATATCAAAGAAGAAAATGTTTTTTTAACTTGGTAAAACTATATTTTGCTGAGGGAACCAGGGTGCAGAAGTGACACAGTAGGAGGGCAGAAGTGGCACAAAGGGGGACACTGCAGACACTGAGGAACAGAGGTGACACAGAGGGGGATAATGGAGGCACAGGGGGCATAGGGGAAATAAAGGGAACAGAGATGGAACAGCATTTCGACTCAAGAACGGATTCAGGTTAAGAACAAGCCTACAACCCCTATCACAATCGTTAACCAGGGAATATCTGCATTTGGTTCTCCAATGTCAAACTCAAATGCTTTTAGGGAACAGTCTACCAAATGATCCATATTTTCTGAAAATCAAAAACTCTTAAGAATTTCCTAGCTTGAAACCCACAGGCCTAACAAAACAGCAATTTACATGCATTCTGGCAAAGCAAGTGATTGCTGCATCCTGAAAACCTATTGCACTGACCTTTGAACAGATTACGTTCCATCTTATAGTATGTTTACTGCAGGGCTGTGGAGTCAGTACAAAAATCATCCGACTTCAACTCCGATTCCGACTCCAGGCACCCAAAATGGCTTCGACTCAAACTCCTCGACTCCGACTCCTTAGTCTTATACCTACCAGGGCTGTGGATTTTGTACAAAAATCATCCAACTCCATCTCCTGACTTTTAGTTTATGAAACTACTGACTCCAGGTACCCAAAATTGCTCCAACTCCGACTCCGACTCCACAGCCCTGGTTTCCTGACAAATGAAGAACAATACTTGAGGACACCTTACAAAGCTTCAATGATATCTGGAAAACCTTTTATGCTGGGCATAGACGGGTCGATCCGGCGACCGATTAGCCGCCGGATCGACCCCACCTGCGTCCCCGCCTCGTCCCCGCGGATCGATTCCTGCTCGTCCCCGCCGGCCGTCCTTATCAGCCACTCGATTCCCTGCCATTGTCCGCCAGCGGGAATCGAGTGGGCGCAGGTCGAGCGGCTTGATCGGGCCACCTGAATATTATCAGCTGGCCAGATCAGCTGGTCGATACACGGTACACAAGCGTACTGTGTATCCCCAGCATTACACCAATTACTACAATCCACCCCACTGCATTACTTACGTCTGTATAGTTGCAGCCTTTTTGATATTAACATGCATGCCTCCCAGATTGCTCCCTTGAGAAATAAAGACACAGCTTCTAAAGAGCAAATGTTAATTCTGACTTCTGACTCTGTAGGCCTTAGTTCTTACTGTTAAATTATTAAATCCTCACCGATTGACGGCTCTCCCTGCTGCCGCTAAACTCCCCGGTGGCGTTAACTACTATTACCCCTCTGAGTCATCACAACTCAGATGGAGGTGTAATTCGGGGTCTAGCAAATGCTGGAGCCCCGAACTACTCTTATGTGCCCCGTGCAGCATAACATTACGCATGGCACTGAGTGCCCTGCGCCGAAACCACCGACTTCGCAGAAGGAGATGCAACTTATGGCAGAATCTGAAAGCCCTCTTTAATATCCCAGGATGGATTGAGTTTAGAGGTACAATATTATTCTAATAGTAATACTAATAGTAGTATGCTAATAGTAATATAGTAACACAGGAAAACAGTGCTGGACTGTTCAGAAGTGGCATTCTATAAGCCCTGATTTGTATCCTATCTAACATCCATAAAATGAATTGAAACATGCAGTCGAGAAAAGGCACACTTCAAACCTGACATAACTGGAGCAGTTTGTTTGGAAACATCAGTCAAAATTCCAGACATGCAGATTTCTCTATGTCTAAAGTTTATACAAGACAATAACAAGTGAGGGGGGGCCATCATTTTTTCTGCCATTTTCATTTGTTATTATTAGTAACACTCTGTTGATCCACAACTCTTGAGCAAAGTCTGATTTTTGAAATAAACAATGATGTGTCCAATTACTTTTGACAGCTTAACGTTATTTCAAAGACAACTGTGTGTTCTTCTATTTCTCTAAGGCTAGTTTCACGGTGTGAACTGCAATGTAAACTGGACATAGACTTTGATACAAAGCCTGCATGCAGTGCGTTAGAAAAATGTGATCAGTTACAACACGGTGCTACATAAGATGTCAGTGCTTTATAAATACTTAATGCTCGTTTGTTAAAAAAAAAAAACAGCCTGCAAGCTCAGATTACTGGCTGGCAGGCTGATGGTAGGGGCCTGCTTTTTTTTGTAACAAAGTCGGCATCAAGGCCAGAGCTGTACCATGTAAATAAATGCTACTTCTCTGTCACTGTTCACAGAGGAATTATTTACTGTTTGTTTCTGCCCTGTCCACACACACTGCTTTCTCACAGAGAAATGAGAGATATGAGGACAGCTGAGAGATTTTTCAGCTACAGAGAAAGGATCTGAAGAGAAGTGCCTGTACATTATTCCTGTACTTGCATGCTTACACCAACCATTCATTTTGAGCTCTTCCTGGCTGCAATCTCTGTTTACTTTAGAAATGTGTGGGGCAGAGAGACACAGGAACAGCTGATGAGTCATTTAGGGCCCATTCACACTTGCATTTGCAAAACGCCAGTGAATTTTGCTGGCGTTTTGCAGGAGTGATTTTTCTGCTGAACACTGCGGCGATTTTATTATAAAAAGCGCTATCGTTTCAGCGTTTTGCCGAAATCGCGGCAAAACACTCTAGTGTGAATGGTCCCTCACACACTATTTGATGCTATATTTCTGCTTTCTATCATTCTGAAGACATTTCAGTCACAGGATTGCAGACAGTGAGGACTGTTTCTGTGTGTTGGATGTGCTGGACATAGTCCTCCATAGTAATGCACACAGTGAAAACTGTTCTCTGTAAATGTCATATTTTCATCACATAAAAATGAAAAGATGACAAAGCCTTTGTATTCCTATTTGCTAGTGATTAGTTAAAATTTATGTGGCATTTAGAATTTTAGTTAACTTTGATAGTTGTCCTTTAAGTGATATTCTGGTCTTGTTTAGCTGATCATTGTACTTGCAGCTGGTGAGAATTTTTCTCTTGCGACTGAATCGAGCCAACTGGGTAAAAGGAACAGGGGCTCATATGCAATTAGCTTTTACTCCTGACTTTTCTCCTAGGTAATATTTTCACTACTTGTCAATCAAAGGGACTCCGACCAGTACTGCAAAGTACTTAAAGATGCATATCGTTCTGTAACTTATGCTCTCCTCTTTCCTTTGATACCTGAATCGCCATCCTACACCAAATACTTTTTTTTTTGTTCATTTTAAAATTTGCGGCTGCCATCTTGGCTATGTTATAACTTCCGGGTCACCCCCGTCCAGAGGAGTAAGCCTCTCTGTTAGAGAAGTGCATCACTGAATGAAGCAGGAAGAGGAAGTGACACGCATGGCCATTGAACAAGTGAAGGAAACAGGAAGAGGAAGTTACATGCATGGCCATTGCAAAAGGCTCCTCCCAGAGGGGTCATTGCATGACTTTGTATGAAGTCGTCTGGCCCCATGCACTTTATAGCGGCAATACCAGGGGGAGTTTGGATAAAACAAGTGGCTGGTAAGTGTGCTGACACACTCAATTGTTCGCGGGTATTCTTAAAGGCATACCCATGAGAGGTGCTCGGAGTCCCTTTAAATGCCTTTTAAACCTCAAGCAAGCAAGAATATACTCAAAAAAATTTTGATAGTCATTCATCTCTATTTTTTGATGCTTTTTCAATTGTAAAGTGGTGAAAAATTATTTTAAGAGAAGACAAAAAATAATCTCCTAGGAGAAAACAAGGAGAAAAATGTATCAGCATATGGACCGGAAAGTGATAACAAATGGAGAAAAAACTATTAAACTAAAAATTCCTTATGCAGCTTAACTAATTAATTTAGTCTGGCAGAGAAACAGGAATCAAAGCTTACTGGAGGGATGCAGGAGAAGCAAATCTCTAGACCCCAGTTTGGTTACAGAGGGAAAGGACAAAGGAAGGAATAATGTCAGTTGGAGAAGATGGGAAATACAACAATGGCATAACTTCTTTGCTGTACCCTATAGAAGAAGCTTCATGATCAGACGATTTTAGTAACACATGCTACTAAAATTATGGAGAACTCCAAAATGCTTTGTAGTAGTAAAAAAGGAGCCTAAAGGTTTTGAATGTAAATACTACCTGGTAAAGTACAGTTTTGCCTCTAGAAAACAAAATGTGATCACTGACCATTAACTTATGTTGAAGAAGCCTATACCATGCATAGACGAAACATAAAAAGGTGACTTTCTTAGATTACTGTTCATGTAAGAAATGTTGCACTGTAACATGTCTATACACATGAGAACCCTAAAGTAGGACTCCATGTTCATGTTCACAGAAGAGCGCAACTACTGTATCAGTGCCCTAATATATTTGAAATGAAAAATACTTGATTCAAACTGATCAGAAATGCTGGATTGTTGGATTGTGAGAGGCCTTTGCAATCATCATGTCACAGAGAATATTTTTTTTTTGCAAGCAAAATACATATGATTTGTTCTGAACATCACAGAGTCCATGGAACAAGAAGACACAAATATATGTCCTCCAAACTCGAGCAGTTCCAACTATACATTAATTATTTATTCCTAGTTTTTGTATTTGTCTTTTCTACTACTGAAACAAATATGCAATATCATGAATAATTTAGAATATAGCACAAGAGAGACTAATTTATAACTTGAAGCATCCTAAATATAAATCCCCTGCAGGTATATATGCACATTGTGTTGCACAACCCTTTTGTCAACGTTCTACAGTAGTAGAGCTTGGTTTTACAATTGTATTATCCCCCTTAGAACTCCAACTAAGGTAAGATGTGTCAGAACAAAAACAAAACAACAAAACTGTGTTTGCTTACTGATCCTACACCAAAAGAAAACTATTATAACAACATGTATGAGAGTAAAAGATAGTAAAAGATACCTGGGGTCCACTAGCAGTGCTTTCAGTGCGCTTGGTGATCACCAGCAATTGTAACCCTTTGAGGGTAATTCCACTACAGTGCATGCAATTTGTATTAAACCTCAAACCTAGCATTTTCTGAGCAATAGCAATTAAAGAAGTGCGGCAAAATTGTACATTCCTTCAAAATCGCTAGAAAACTTGCTTGGAAAAATCTCAAACAAATTGCAAATGTCATTGTTGACAGGGAACTGGATGTATGTATCAAAATCTTTCACCAACAAGCAAGTGGAAGTCTGTACTGGCCATTTTTGCTAAACGTAACTTCCGTTAATGCATTATTAACACGTTTATGGAAGTCTAATTAAAAACACTAATTATCATAGTTCAATACATTAAGCATACCTTACTATAATTAAGGTATACGATCTGTTGAAATGAATCTGTGAGGATGATAGTATTGGAATTGACACTGCTTACACTATTAAAATCCAATTTCAGGAACAATTGTTCAATCAATAGCAGAGCATGATTATATCAGTACCTAAGTTCCTTGGTTAACTCATGTCACATAAAACACCTTTTAAATTACCTGATAAGGAACCTGTTCAGCAGTCATTTCCTAAATAGTCTTCCATGAAGCCCTCATACAGCTTTATCAGCCCCCTGAATGACAAAATGTTCAGAGTAGTGGCAGCAGCCCTACCTACAGAGCCTGATACTTACTCCTTTAACTGGGATGCTTCAGGTCATGTGCATATTTTATAAATCTAAATGTTTATTTACAAAATCTTCAGCATAAACAGCAAAAACTTAACTCAACCACAGTTTACTTACAATGCTAAAAATATGGTTAATTTAGGGGCGTAGCAATAGGGGTTGCAGAAGTAGTGACCGCATTGGGGAATTTTACCACGAATTTGCGGGCGTTTTCGCATATGTTAGTAAGTATGCGAATTTAACCATGTCAGTACCTGTGTACTTTTACATTGATTTTATGCGAAAACGCCCACAAATTTGCGGTAAAATTCGCATACGAAAACGCATGCGGATTGGTAAGTACATTGTATGCGAATCAAATTCTGATGGCTTTGCAGTGCAGATTTTTCCTGCACACAAATTCGCACAGGATTTCTGACAAGTGGAAACAGGCCCATCCACTTGTATTGGTTATGCGAATCTGCATGCAGAAAACGCATGCAGATTCGCACAAGTGGAGACGGGCCTTAACACACTGTTCCCCATCCCCTTCTTGCACCTCTAATACTTTAGATGACCTTGTTAGGTTTTGTTGCGCCATATCAAGTGTTACTTATAAAATGCTTGGGGGGGGGGGGCAATGTAAAACTTGCACCGGGGCCCCGGGCTCCATGGCTAAAACACTGGGTTAATTTGATGGTCACAGACAACTACCTTAAACTTCCAGTAACACATAATAGCCAGGAAAACAAATAAGATGGCTCATGAAAGACAGCAGTAAACCTCTTTATCAATGGTATGTTGTCTACCTAATGCTTAGCTTCCTAGTTACTGAAATAGTTGCTTGAAAGAAACATGTTAAAGCCCAACTAATCTCAACATTAAATAAGGCAAATTGTAATAACAACCGGGATAACTAAATATAAACACTGCATAGCATCAAGGTAGTGGACTGAATAATTTCATAGGCCGAATGTGCTTGGAAATGCAGTACAACTTGTTTGTTGCCCTCTCTGGATTCAGCTGCTGGAGAAGTCAGTCAGGAGTGACAATGTGAAACTTCAAGCATGGATAACTATATTATACCTTCCAGCATTTTCAAGATTCAAGATTATTGGAGTTGTACTTTTGTAGTAGAAAACTTACGTAAATTTAGGACAACCTAGTTTGAGCAATTTTTGCATGCTTCTGGCTGAAAAGGTAGTCACTCCTGAAGTGAGAGGAATATGAAGGCTGACATACAGTGGATTGCAAAAGTATTTGGCCCCCTTGAAGTTTTCCACATTTTGTCATATTACTGCCACAAACATGAATCAGTTTTATTGGAATTCCACATGAAAGACCAACACAAAGTGGTGTACACATGAGAAGTGGAACGAAAATCATACAGGATTTCAAATATTTTTTACAAATAAATAGCTGCAAAGTGGTGTGTGCATAATTATTCGGCTCCCTTTGATCTGAGTGCAGTCAGTTGCCTATAGACATTGCCTGATGAGTGCTAATAACTAGAGTGCACCTGTGTGTAATCTAATGTCAGTACAAATACAGCTGCTCTGTGAGGGCCTCAGAGGTTGTCTAAGAGAATACTGGGAGCAACAACACCATGAAGTCCACAGAACACACAAGACAGGTCAGGGATCAAGTTATTGAGAAATTTAAAGCAGGCTTAGGCTACAAAAAGATTTCCAAAGCCTTAAACATCCCACGGAGCACTGTTCAAGCGATCATTTAGAAATGGAAGGAGTATGGCACACCTGTAAACCTACCAAGACAAGGGCATCCACCTAAACTCACAGGCCGAACAAGGAGAGCGCTGATCAGAAATGCAGTCAAGAGGCCCATGGTGACTTTGGACGAGCTGCAGAGATCTACAGCTCAGGTGGGAGACTCTGTCCATAGGACAACTATTAGTCATGCACTGTACAAAGTTGGCCTTTATGGAAGAGTGGCAAGAAGAAAGGCATTGTTAACAGAAAGCATAAGAAGTCCCGTTTGCAGTTTGCCACAAGCCATGTGGGGGACACAGCAACCATGTGGAAGAAGGTGCTCTGGTCAGATGAGACCAAAACGCTATGTGTGGCGGAAAACTAACACTGCACATCACTCAGAACACACCATCCCCACTGTCAAATATGGTGGTGGCAGCATCGTGCATCTCTTCAGCAGGGACAGGGAAGCTGGCCAGAGCTGATGGGAAGATAGTTGGAGCCAAATACAGGGCAAACTTGGAAGAAAACCTCTTGGAGACTGCAAAAGACTTGAGACTGGGGTGGAGGTTCTCAACTTTCTCTTCACAATATCCCACAGATTCTCTATGGGGTTCAGGTCAGGAGAGTTGGCAGGCCAATTGAGCACAGTAATACCATGGTCAGTAAACCATTTACCAGTGGTTTTGGCACTGTGAGCAGGTGCCAGGTCGTGCTGAAAAATGAAATCTTCATTTCCATAAAGCTTTTCAGCAGATGGAAGCATAAACCCACTTTTGAACCAGAAACAGAAGCAGAAGCGCCTGACTTGGGCTACAGAGAAGCAGCACTGGACTTTTGCTCAGTGGTCCAAAGTACTTTTTTCGGATGAAAGCAACTTTTACATGTCATTCGGAAATCAAGGTGCCAGAGTCAGGAGGAAGACTGGGGAGAGGGAAATGCCAAAATGCCTGAAGTCCAGTGTCAAGTACCCACAGTTAGTGATGGTCTGGGGTGCCATGTCAGCTGCTGGTGTTGGTCCACTGTGCTTTATCAAGGGCAGGGTCAATGCAGCTAGCTATCAGGAGATTTTGGAGCACTTCCTGCTTCCATCTGCTGAAAAGCTTTATGGAGATGAAGATTTCATTTTTCAGCACGACCTGGCACCTGCTCACAGTGCCAAAACCACTGGTAAATGGTTTACTGACCATGGTATTACTGTGCTCAATTGGCCTGCCAACTCTCCTGACCTGAACCCCATAGAGAATGTGTGGGATATTGTGAAGAGAAAGTTGAGAGACGCAAGACCCAACACTCTGGATGAGTTTAAGGTCGCTATCGAAGCATCCCGGGCCTCCATAACACCTGAGCAGTGCCACAGGCTGATTGCCTCCATGCCACGCCGCACTGAAGCAGTCATTTCTGCAAAAGGATTCCCGACCAAGTATTGAGTGCATAACTGAACATAATTATTTGAAAGTTGACATTTTTTGTTTTAAAAACACTTTTCTTTTATTGGTGGGATGAAATATGCTAATTTTTGAGATAGGAATTTTGGGTTTTCATGAGCTGTATGCCAAAATCATCAATATTAAAACAATAAAAGGCTTGAACTACTTCAGTTGTGTGTATTTGAATCTAAAATATATGAAAGTCTAATGTTTATCAGCACATTACAGAAAATAATGAACTTTATCACAATATGCTAATTTTTTGAAAAGATCCTGTATATAACTGAAAATAAAAATATGACACTCTTTTCTTTGCTACTAATGTTCTATTAATTATTCGTGCTACACATACAATTCATTATCTCATAAGTTTATTTTCACTTCAGTGTCACCTTAAAGGCCCATACACACGTCGGATTTTAGCGAACGACCCATCGTTTGAACGTTCCGTCGTTCGGACGTTTTCGCGTCAAATCCGACGTGTGTACAGACTATCGTTCGGGTGATAAGACTGGTTACCAGCGATCCGCCCGGCGGATCGTTGGTAACCAGTCTTATCACCCGAACGATAGTCTGTACACACGTCGGATTTGACGCGAAAACGTCCGAACGACGGAACGTTCAAACGACGGGTCGTTCGCTAAAATCCGACGTGTGTATGGGCCTTAAGACTGACTGCATGCTTGTTTCAGCTGTGTGATTCATACACTACTGCAACCAAAGAGATCAGCAGGACACCAGGCAACTGTTTTTTTTTTTTAAATAAATAAATATGGCAGCCACCATATCCTTCTCACTTCTGATTCCCTATAAATAGGCATTATAACACCTCATGAGAGAAATCTCAGGAGAAAGTTTTAATTGAATCAGATAAGATACTCTACGCAATATCAACATTATTGCATTGCGAATTTGGATTATTTAACTGGAGTTTAACAACTGTTGGTGTACCACCAGAAATGGAATAGAGACAAACACCAAATGTGTATGTGGCTTGATTTACACTGGTTCCACCACTGTCCAGCCTTTTAATAGAATGGGAAGAAAGGGGGGAGGGGGGGGCAGATTAAATAATAATCTTCTGAGGGCTGCCTCAAAGAAATCTATTTTTGACATCTGTTTTCTATCAACACCAGAGAAACCAAACAGAATTACTTTTTTCCCACACATCAGAAGAATGACACTCTGAAGTGGCAGAGAGCTCTGCAACAGATTCCTGGAGTGGTACAGTATGTCCGCACTATACAGGTACAGTACTGTTCCTGCTGGGTCTGTTACATTAACCCCTTTGGGACCGGCTGCCTACCCCTCCCTTAAGGACCAGGTATTTTACATGCAGGGGGGGGCGCATTTGGGGGGTTCAGGCAGCCGGATCCCTAATGTGGGCACTTAGCTTTGGTCCCCCCTGAGTGGCCAGGTGTCCCCCGTATTGATGGCAGCCTTTACTCACCTCCCGAGCTCCAGCGATGAGCTGCTGTGGACCCCTCCTCTCTCGCTGGCTTCCCGGCTCGTACTGACACTAAGTCCCGGGTTGCGGCTTGATGATGTCATCAATCCGGGACCCGGAACTTAGCGTCAATACAGCATGGATGCCAGCCAGAGTGGAGGGGAGCGCCGATTGTCAGGGGAACAGCAGGAAGGTGAGTGGATCCTCTTCCTTTCCCCCCTACCATCGCAGCTCTGTAAGTGATCACTATGATCCGCTGGCGATCATAGTGATCACATGATTAGCAGCCATACGCGATGGCTGCTGATCACTGAGGGGAGACGTCAGCTGTCATATGACAGCTTAATCTCCCCTCTCCGGTACGCACGATCGCGTCAGGACGGTTCTTTAGCCCGGACGTTGAATCAACGTCCAGTCAGGGCGGCAGCACCACCTGCTGGGCGTAGATTCAACCTACGTCGGTCCCCAAAAGGTTAAGAAGTAGGTCTTCAAGAAATCATGTAGAAAAAACAGCTGGTATTGAATTACTTCAAAACAACATGAGGACAAAACACACATTTTTTGGATGCTATATAAAGCTGATGGCTGAAATTGTAAAAAAAAAAAAAATGTTATTGCCCACAATGATCACTGAAGTACTATGATGAACATAAGCAGTTCCCAGCCAAAACAACTTGAGTTGTCAACAATAATCAGGTCGCCAATGTCACGTTTAATAATCACTTCACAGCAAACAGTACAGTTTGTATAGGCTACAAATCTCAGCTGAATGATTAAGAACATGTTAGAGCTGAATGCCAAACCACATTTCCTAGGTGATGCAGCATACATCACGCATACTTGTATACACAACTAAATTGTGCCGACCACAGTAACACTGGGCTGCTCAAAATCAAGCACATATGGAGTTATCACACAAATACCAAAATAATATACCTATGTAATAATCAGATTAATGAATATAACTAGTATAAAACTCTGATTTAAAGAAAAAACTGAATAGTTTCTTAGCTAACAGCTGCAAAAATTATAAGGAAAATAGCTTACTACCGTATCTGAAGAAGGCAGGATAAACCTTGTCACAACAACAATATGTAACAAACCCAGAGGGGTCTTAGAAAACCACCATGACCTAATTGGGTACAATACAATTCTACTCTCTAAGGCCACGGGAAAAAGATGACCAGCACCGGTCGTTTCTTAAAAAGCAGGTTGTTTATTCACCAAAAATGTGAACAAAACATCGCCATGACATCCAGAAACTTCCAGAATGTAACTATAGCTCAGTTGTAGTAATAGCTCTTTGCTGCATACAGATGGATGAAGGTCCCCTCAGACATAGGTTATGCCTTCATTGCAGCCCAATCTGCCCACACAACGGACAGTCGCCGTTTCGAACGGATCAACCGTTCTTTGTCAAGTGATAGCATGCTGAGGGGACCTTCATCCATCTGTATGCAGCAAAGAGCTATTATTATAACTGAGCTGTAGTTACATTCTGGAAGTTTCTGGATGTCATGGCGATGTTGTAATGCTGGGGGGGCATACTTTCTGGCCACCTAGCACAACAGGACTAAGAGCTAGATAATGGAAGAAGCTACACAGGATGCCCAGAGCAACTGCAGCTCTGGGCTTCTGACAAGACACAATGGCAGAGCAGTGCGATGTTGCGCTGCTCTTGCGATAGCAAACATTAAGACAGATACAGGACAGAATGGAGTGAGGTAGCCAATAGCAACCACAGCAATGGCTACCTCGCAAGGACAGAACTAGGAGGACAGAGGCTGACAGAATGAATGCTCACTAAACTAGTCACTGCCTCAGTGACAGAAAGCATTCATAAACAGGACAGACTGGAATGAGACATCTTATCGCGACCGCAGCGATGGCTTACTCACAAGAACAGGACTGGAAGGATTCACTACTCTTCCGCAGGAGATAGCACAATCCACAAGGAAAGACAAAGGCAGAGCAAGAAACAAAAAATACACAAATATATACAGTAATCCACGTCGCAATATATGGAAAATAACAAACGCGCTAGTATGCGTATATATTGGCAATGAACCAATATTAACACTAACTAAGAAGCAATAATCCGCGTCACAATATGGAAAATAATAAACGCGCTAGTAAATGAACCAATATATGACGCACGACTAGCAAAATAACAAATCTAACTGAGATACGAATATACCGGCGAACCAATATATATGCACGTATCAGGAACTAACTACGGTCCCGAAGGACACACATAAACAAGGACTGAGACAAACGGAATAAACGCTTGCTAATCCAGTCACTGCCTCAGCGACAGCAAGCGTTCATACGAACACACAGGAGTGAGATAGTCAATAGCATCCGCAGCTATATGACTAATCTCCAGGAACAGGACTGGAAGGATTCACTGCTCCACCGCAGGAGCCAGTGCAATTCACACGAGAAACACGAGAACCAGGAACAGAGGCCCAGGAGTAACAAACAAAAAGAACAATGCAGGATATCTACCTTAAAATATATTAGCTCTGTCTCACCTATCAAGCACTTGTATATACTCCGAAAGAAATTATAGGGAGCCTGAGCATAAGAAAGTATTCCAATTTATTCCAATTTATTAATGCCTATTAACCTCTTAAATAGCAAACAGTGATAACACCTTAAAATCAATTCAAAATCTCCTCAATGACTATAGCAAGCAACAGGATGCCGGAGCAAAACTGCAAGACTAATAGGTGCACCTATTTATTACTACCGGTAATTTGTATTATGTATTGACTACAGCAAGCAACAGGATGCCGGAGCAAAACTGCAAGACTAATAGGTGCACCTATTTATTACTACCGGTAATTTGTATTATGTATAACATATGTATAACATAATACAAATTACCGGTAGTAATAAATAGGTGCACCTATTAGTCTTGCAGTTTTGCTCCGGCATCCTGTTCCTTGCTGTAGTCATTGAGGAGATTTTTAATTGATTTTAAGGTGTTATCACTGTTTGCTATTTAACCACTTTCCCCACCACTACAGTATATCTACGTCAGCTGTGGCACCCTCCAAGCCACAGCGACGTAGATATACTGACCTGGCTGCAGCCCTGCTGTGCACGGTCGGGTGCGCTTCAGAGCGCACCCTCTGGCACTGTCAGCTGCCTTACTAATTGGTGGAAGGGAACATGTTCCCTTTTGGCCAATTAGTCCACCCACCTCCCATAAATGATCGCTGCAGTAGTGAACTGCAGCGATCCTTCATCTGTCCCCCTCGGCGCACAAATAGTTAAAAAAAGTTATCCAGCAAGGAGCCTCACTCACCTACCTCGTTCCTGCGATGATCCTGAAGCCTGATCTTACGATCACCGCTCTGCATTCAGCCACGTATTGCCGGTGACCCGGGTCCCAGCTTGATGACGTCATCAAGCTGGGACCCGGGTTACCGGCAATATGCGGCTGACTGCAGAGCGGAGAACAGAGGATCGGGCTTCAGGACAGTCGCAGGAACGAGGTAGGTGAGTGAGGCTGCTTGCTGGATGATTTTTTTTTTAGGAGTTCTGCACGGAGGGGGCTGCATCATGGGGGGGGGGGCATCTGGCTATCGATCCTGGGGGGTGGGGTAGGATAAATAAAGGGGGGTTACATATTTGTTGGGGGGCATGTAATTGACTAAGGGGAGGGGGGGATTTACTAATTTGGTGCATCTGGGCAACTGGGGGGGCAGTAATCATATACTGGGGGCACATTTGGCTATAATGGGGGGGCAGCACTAATCCTGGGGGTACATCTGGCCATAATGGGGGTAATCCTGTTTCGGGGACACATATGGCCATGAAGAGGGGCACTATTCCTGGGGGTGCGTCTGTCAATCTTTTCTGGGGCTTTCAAACGCAGGGGACATTTGTGGCTATGCTAGGGGGGCTGATATTGGGGACACATCTGGCTATACTGGGGGAGGCGGTGATACTGGGGACACATCTGTATATCTATACTGGGGCAACTTTAACTGGCGGCACAGTTTTTATGTCAAATCGCACTTTTTATTTCCAAATAGAAATTGGTCAAAATGTAGAAATAATGCATTTTTTTAAAATGTTCCCACTTTGTCCCATTAAAATGCATAGAAAAGAACATTTTACTTCATACCAAATACCCCCCAATGAAAGCTTAGTTTGTCTTGAAAAAAACGATATATAGATCATTTAAGTGGCACGAGTAGAGATGAAGTTATTGCTGATTAAAAAGGGACACCGCTAAAGCGTCAAAACTGCTCTGGTCAATAAGGGGAAAACAAGGTCTGGATGCGAAGTGGTTAAGAGGTTAATAGGCATTAATAAATTGGAATAAATTGTAATACTTTCTTATGCTCAGGCTCCCTATAATTTTTTTCGGAATATATGCCCAGGAGTAACAGCTTAGACAGACTGAAACTGAAACTATGACGGGCTGGGAGCACAGCAGGAAGCAACTCTTTATACTGAGGTCATCAAATGGAAGTGACCATGCAAATTTCCACACAGGTGAATGGTAATCAGTCACAAGCTGACAGCAGGAAAAGGCAGACAAAACTATGCAACCTGCATGAAAGGAATTGCAGCTCAGATGCAACAGGCAATGTTTAAATTCACAAGAGCATCTCAAGCTGCCATGAACTGCAGAGCTATTGCAGATGGAATCAACACTTAATGTGAGTGCAAGCAAAGCTATGCAAGCAAATGCATGTAAAGAAATCAGAACTGCTTGGCTGCAGTACAACTGCAGCCAGCAGTACATGCTGCAAAAGCGATCATGACAGATGTTTTGTTCACATTTTTGGTGAATAAACAACCTGCTTATTAAGGAACGTCCGGCGCTGGTCATCTTTTTCTTGTGGTTTATGTCAAGTCCGTGCTAGCCACACGGACTAGACCCGGCACTGCCATTGAAGCCAGAAAGGTGTGCTGTCCGAGAAGTACAAATACCCTCTTAGGCCAGAGACCCACTGAAGTGATATTGGAGTTGCTAGTGCATTGTGTTAGCGCTTTGTAAGTGATTTGGAGTATTGCATTGGACCCAAATACATCACAGGTGATTGTCAGAGCTACAAAAATGCTCAAAAAAGCACTCTATTGGGTCCCAAGCCTTTCTCTTATGCAATAGAACCATGGACTTCCATATCTAGCTCTGATGTGGGTCAATAGCAAGGAACAGCTGTATACAAACTGGATCAATGTTTCTGTACGTTTATGGCTGTATCTCTGTTTCCAAGTTATGTTCTGGAAGCGGTGACTCAGGATAAGACAATGTTTCATGTAATATCAGTTTCACATTAAAAACAGGCTTTTATTATCCCCAAATTTCCATTAAAACTTTATATTTCACAAGTTTTTGAGTAAATGACCTCTTAGGAATCCATGGAAATTTCCTCATAAGCAATGCATTTAAAGGATACCTGTACAACAATTTAGCGAGATATACTGAAAAGTAAACAAAAGATATAACTACTTTATCTGGCTGAGGAAACAATGATGATCATGTTTTAGTGCTATATAGTTCAAAGAGTCATTACTCCTTTTTGTTTTGCAACTAAATAATCGTTAAACACCCCTATTCAAGTGAATGGAAGAATTTATACCAGGCTTTTACCGGCATTTGTGCAAACTCAGCATTTTGATTCTGATTTTCTCTGTCGTTTTAAGGCGTCCAGGGTTGATTAACCTCCACGTTTAGTGTCCCCTTATGGGGACTAAAAAAAGCCACTGAAAGCCGTTAAAATCCCAAACGCCACGCCACCGAGACAATGCCAGAAGCCTGGCGGACGTCTGTGTGATCCAGCCCTAAAGCAGATTTTTCATCATACTGTCATGCCTGCTGTTTGAAATTAAAAATTCAGATCTTAAACTGGGAAAAAAAACTGTTCTATGTTAATCATGTTCTACAGTATTTACCATTAGTACTGCACATACAATTATCGCATACATTAATTTTCAGTTTAGGTTTGCTTCAATCAGAACTTCTACTCAATCAATGCTAATTAAACTTATGACACTTCCGAGTTGGCAGCACTAACTGCCCTATAGATGTGGCCCTATAGATGTGGCCCTATAGATGTGGATCATAACAGGTTTTCAGAAGTGCGGAGTGTGAGCAGAGCAAAGCAGAACCTTTCCAGGCTCCTGCGATGAAATCACTGTCCTTCCTCTTCAGCATCCCAGTCTCACAGCACCAGTGGCATCAATATTCATGTGACCCACTAGCACCTGATGTGAGAAACAGATGGACCCACAGAGACCGGTACTTTGGGAGAAGAAGGATGGTGATCTCACCACGCTCTGCATAAGACAAATCTCTGACTACCTAATTCTTGGGGGTACCTTTGGCTACCTATACAGAGAGCTTTTCAAATTGAGACCAAACAGGTACACACTGATGTATAAAATTAGTAAGGAGACATAATATGTGACCCCTCCTCCCAAACAAACATTAGATTACGAGGAAATACAGTCTATGGGAGTATGGGGGGAATGGTAGGTATTAATAGTCAAAAGAAAGGTTGCATGCCACCATAAACATAAAACCTTCAATTTTTGTTTAAACAAGTTAAAACAACTATAAAAAACATGATAAATATAGTATGATGAACCCAGAACTTAGCTATTGCAAACAACAAATATGACATACATTTAATGTCCCTACCCACAACCATAAGTGGGATAATCGATTGTCTAAATGATTGAGAGCAAGAAACTCTGTTAATCACTAGAATGTAAGTAAATATATATCACTGGTATATCTCAAGGCCAGGCATATACAGGGGGGATACCACTGGCTGACTACACTGAGGTTCACACCTTTGGCTACCTATATGGGGGGGGGGGGGGGGGGATACCACTGACTACCTATACTGGGGGAGGGGGGTATTAGAGAAGACACCTTTGACTTTGACTACTGACTACCTATACTGGGAGAAACCTCTGGTTATCTATAGTGAGGGCACTATCACAGACTACTGATACTGGAGGCATCTCTACCTAATACTATTTGGGGAAAACATATGGCTGCTCTGCTTTTAAAGGGAATCTTAACTGAGAGGGATATGGATGTTTCCTTTTAAACAATACCAGTTGCCTGGCAGCCCAGCTGATCTCTTTAGCTGCAGTAGTGGCTGAATCCACACCTGAAACAAGCATGCAGCTAATCCAGTCTGAATTCAGTCAGAGCACCTGATCTGCATGCTTGTTGAGGGGCTGAGACTAAAAGTATTAGAGACACAGGATCAGTAGGAGAATCAGGCAACCGGTATTATTGTAAAAGGAAAAATCCATATCCTTCTCAGTTTAGGTTCCTTTTAAATTCCCTTTCACCTCATCCTCTTGCCATTCAAGTTGGGTGGGTTGGTTTTATTTGAGGGTCATGCTTTTTCACTTAATTAAGGGAAAAGTGAAGGAAATGGCTTGTCCATAATTACATACAGTTATTAGGAAACCCCATTTCTAAAGAGAAAGATTATAATAAAACAATAGAAATACTTTGTACAATCAGTATCCCTTGAAAGTTTGATAGGGTGTTGCAAAGATCCCAAAATATTCAGAGCGTATACATGTAAAAACGGTGCTGGGAAATTATGGCACAGGGTGAAGCCGAAAAAGACTCACCCTGCTCCTGCAAAAGTCCCGGTGGCGTTAATTACTATTCCCCCTCCATGTCGCCATGGATAGTACGAAAGACGTAATTCAGCCACCAGCTGTTGCTGGCAGCTGAATTACTCTGTTTTTAAAGTAATTTGAGCTCCATCCTTTGACGGCACCCAAATTACTGTCTGAGCGCCACAATAGTGTGGCCAAATTTTCAGCTGTGGTTTGCGATGTTACAGAGCACCTCTGGGCACCAAAAAAGCAGATAAAAAGCAGTTCAGTGTGCTATGGTGAGCAGTGCATGTGTCCATAACATATAGTGGTATAACATAGAAATACATGAAGCTAAGTTGAATGCAGTAGCAGGGCTGTGGATTTGGTACAAAAATCATCCGACTCCAACTCTGACTCCTCAGTTTATAAAACCATCGACTCTGACTCCAACTCCGACTCCAGGCACCCAAAATTGCCCTGAATTTGACTCCTCGACTCCGACTCCATGCCAGTGCACACCAAAAACCTCTAGCAGATCTGCAAAACGCTACAGGTTTTTGAAGCAGATTTCAGAGCGATTCTAGGCATGTTTTCTAAACATGCCTAGCGTTTTTTTTGGAGCGTTTTTGTGTAGCACATTTCAAATATTGTTACAGTAAAGCTGTTACTGAACAGATTCTGTAACAAAAACACCTGGAAAACCGCTCTGATCTAGCGTTTTTCAGAGCGGTTTTCCACTTTCCTATACTTTAACATTAAGGCAGAAATGCCATCTAAAAAATGCTGCAACCCCGAGTTTGCGTGTATGGAAAAAACACCCCACTCTGGTGTGCACCAGCCCATTCACTTTCATTAGCCAAGCGGTTTTCCCCCTGCTAGCGTTTTAAAAAACACTCCAGAACCGCTCTGGTGTGCACCAGCCCTCTGACTCCGCAGCCCTGTGCAGTAGGCACGGTAGTTTTGTGCCACATGCCCTTTACTGAAAAAATGTAAGCACAACAGACAAGTTATTAAATATGCAATTACAAAAGAAATATCACTGTTAAGTTAATCGGGAAGATCTATTCTAAATGATTTTTTGTTTTTAAATTGCTGAAAAGTTATTTTATAGATATGTAAGAAACAGATAGGAATAATTTAGGAGATAAGTTTTGTGAGTCAATTGTAAGTTAAGGCACACACTGTTAAATATTTATTATAGTAAAATAATAATAATGATGCTATATTCAATTCTGTATTTAATGTATTGCTACTGACAGGTGAATTGCAATGAGATGAATTGCAAATGAAATATATCAATTACATGCAGAAAATACCAACAATAGGTACATTGAAAACACATGCTCATAATACCGTGAACAGGCAGATGCCAATGACATACAGATAATGTCATGGCAGGCGGATATTTTGTAACAAGTAAATATCAGAGACATGGCAATAGTACCAACAACAAGTAGATATTATAAAAGGTAGTCAGAAATCAGTCATGGTCCTCTTCCTCTAGAAAAACACAATCGCATGCAAAATGGCATTGTGAAGTGATCGCACTACCTTCTATCCACTACCGCAATTATCAGATCAAAACGTGTGTAGCGAAAAAGGGCCCTGACATGCTGATAATCCAAACTGCAGGCAGATATTACCAAAGACAATCAAATATTGACAACAAAAAACATAGACATGCAGATATTAGCAATGACAGGAAGACTTCAACAACACACAGTTATGTACACATTTCAACACAAAACAAATTCCACACACAGGAAAATGCTGCAATTGCATTTATTTAGATTTCCCAGTGGCAACCAGATTCTAGTTACAGGCGGGTAAGTGACAGACAGATAGCTGGCAGACAGATAAGCGGCATGCATAAGGTGTTACGTAGTGTTAACTAGAGAATTGCTAGCTAGATAGCTGACAGATACGTGCTTGACAGAGAAGTAGAAGGTAAATAAATGACAGGCAGGGAAGTGAAAGATACATAAGAGGTTGGCAGAGAACAGAGAATGAATAGATGGCTGACAGACGGGTGGAGAGTATATACGTACCAGGCAGGGAAGCAGAGCCTGGCTAAATGGCTGAATAAGGAGTAGGGGTAGATAAGAGGCTGGAAGAAGAGTAGAGGGTAGATACATGGCTAGCAGCAGACTTCTAATACATTAAATGCCTCCTTGATGACTGAGGGTCTTTTGGCCATAATATAGTAACCAGCAGACCAAAGCAAGGCAAATCAGAAGATTACCTCGCCAACCTGCATTCCCACACTGACCCTCAGGCCTCTAAATAATCAGCAACCACATCTGTCCCTGTACACTGTGTCCTCTGCTCCCTGCAGTGTCATCAGTAAGTGGCTACCAGTGCAAGGGAGAAGGGGCCACAGCGTACAAAGTCAGCTCCTGACCCAGTGCTCCCGATCGGCATTCCAGCTGAGCTCCTTCAGCTTAATGTAGTGGGAGAGAAGGGATGAAGGGCATGTCTCAGGCTTAGATGGCCTGTGCCTAGAAATGCCCCTACATAGGAAGCAGGGGAGGGTATGTAGTTGGACTTTCCTGAATAGCAATGTAAATATGAATAGTAGAGTCCTGGTTTACAGTACATGTCTGCCAGTACTGACAGGGTGATAAGGCTGCCTTGCATGCAGCCTAACAACCTGTATATTTGAGCCTGACTTCAGGATTACTTTGCTGGGAAAAAAAAAAAGAGTATTTCATATGACTGATTTTGCAGCACACGGTTTTCTTATGTAATGAAAAGAGGATATGTTAAGCACATTTGCTGAGAATAATGTAAAACTCAAAAAAAGTGATGTAATGTACAAAATGAGCAATTGTTCAATGTTCTTTTTAAAGCATTGTGGAAAAAGTGTCAGAGCTAAATAAACATGTAAAATAAATAGTCTGTGACTGAACATAAACTAAATCCTTCCTTTTCCCACTTCCATTGTGAAACTATTTTACCACTAACAACAGTGATAATACATTTCATTTTGGAGGCAAGGAAAACACAATTGTGGTGTTTAGCCCTACAAAAATAACTTTAATGTATGATCCCAACTATTTGAAATATTTTAGTTTTAATTTTTAACCACTTTTCTCCTTTTCTACAAAAACAAAAAAGGATTGAGAAGTCAGCTTTGGGCAGGTCTGAAGAAGTGATGGCAGCCTTAAAGGGAACCTAAAGCAGCGGGATACAGAGGTAGCCATATTTATTTACTTTTAACCGCTTGAGGAACACAGGTTTATACCACCCTAGTGACCAGGCCATTTTTTACAATTGCTTGGTCATACAACATAGCACCCAAATGATTTTTACCCCTTTTTCTTCTCACCAACAGAGCTTTCTTTTGGTGCTAAGTGATTGCTGCTGAAATTTTTTTTATTATTAATTAAAAAAGCCCTACATTTTTACATTTTTTTATTTGCAGCAGCATGGGGGTTGAGCCATCATTTGGCTCACCTTGTGCCCAACTGACTAAATGGGCAAAACACACGTATGCTTAACTTCCTCCCAACTGCCTAATGCCAATCAGCGGCAGGAAGGTGCTGCCCCTAAGACCACCTAACACTGATCGGTGGGGAGGGATGAAAATTAAAAAAAAAAAAAAGGAAATTTAGAAAAAAAAAAAAAAGAAAATTAATAAAAAAAAATGCAAGCAGCAATCAGATGCCACCAACAGAAAGCTCTGCTGGTGGCAAGAAAAGGAGGTAAGATTCATTTGGGTGGTTATGGACGTTGTATAGCCGTGCAGCACACTGTTAAGGCTGCAGTAAAAAAAATTGCCTGGTCACTGGGAGGGGGGGGGGGGGGGATGTGTAAGCCTGTGGTCCTCAAGTGGTTACTATAGATCCACCATGTATATATGGGTAGATTAAATCACTATCTGACCATATTAACATGGTCCATATACTGTATATGGTGCATATATAGGATTGGGAGACTTAGGTATGAAAATATTGGGGAGGAATAGCGTGGAAGTGGACATGGAACACCTGACCAATAAACCTCTGAGACATCCAAAGGCTCCCCATTTCTGAGGCAAGTAAAATCTATAAATAATCTATAAATTTATAACCTGAAAATATATAATGTGTGGCTACCATTATATAAGGCTGCTTTGTCTGTATTCAGAGGGCATGTTGACTTGATAAAGAGAAGAGCTCCTCTCGAAACATCATCGATACTTGCCCTATTTGCTGTATCCCGATGCCCTAATAAAAGAGCTTGAATTACTGAAGACGTTGCCAGGTCCATGCTCTTAGTACTAAAAGAGGTTGTTTGTGTGGTCACCATCACGTTGGTTATCACATATCTAGACTTGGAAGCTAGGACTAGGTTTAGCATTCAGCTAAACAGGAGAATTTTAACAACAATAGAGTGGTTTTAGTCATGTGCCTTGTAGCAAGGGTTAGGTTTAGAAAAAACAGCATGGCAGAAGCACATTCTCTGCCCATGACCCTACTTTACTTTGCAGTGTTCACAACCAAAAAACGTAGCCGCTAACCAGGAAGTGATGTATGTATATGTATATATATATATATATATATATATATATATATATATATATATATATATATATATACACATCACTTCCTGTTTAGCGGCCAAGTTTTTTGTTTGTGAACACTGCAAAGTAGAGTATATATCAAATATATCATGTTACAGTATACTACAAGTTTTTATTATATAGTGAATTTTCTGCACTCCAGTCAGGGATTCTCATAGTTTCTCAGCATGAGAAGCTCCCTCCTCCCTCAGACAAGCTGAAATTGAGAGCAGAGGCATGTCTGTGAAGGATAAACAAAGCACACACACAGAGCCTGCAGGGGGCGTGGAGGGGACATGCATAACTTTTCCCTATCACAGTAGAGGCAGTGCATTCCTCTCTGGGTCGACAAAGCTTGACAAAGAAAAGAAGATTAAATATATTACAGAGACAGTGCAACCAGAAAAGGCTGCAGTAATCCAGACCACATTAGAACAGGTATAGGAACGTATAGGATAGAAGAAATGAGGCTGAAAATGTTGTTACAGAGTCTCTTTAAATATGCAAAGGAAAAATGGTTTTTTAACTGTCACTTTTCAACGTTTAAAAACCATTGCCTTTTTAAGATTGATTTTCAGAAAAACTTCAAGGTCTTTTTGAGGGATCGGTTGAAAAGGGCGCCCGAGCTGCCTGTATGAAAAGGGCGCCGCCATAGACATCAATGTTATTTCTGGAAATATGGGCTACAAGGTGTAGAAAAGGGCGCCCAAGTTTTGATATAGGCTACAAGTGGGCTCCCCTTTGTAGCCCATATTTTTTCGGCTACAAGGTTTTCGGCTACAAGCGGGCTCCCCTTTGTAGCCCATATTTTTTTCGGCTACAGTAAGGTGCCCCTCTGTAGCCCATATTATTGACTTTTTTTTGTAGCCAAAGTTTTTATATGGGCTACAAGCACTGTAAGCCGAATTATTTCATTCCCCCACTATCCATGGCGGCCTGGAGGGGGAATAGTAATTAACACATCCCGGAGTTTTTTTCTAGCTGAAGTTTGTATATGGGCTACAAGCGCTGGAAGCCGAATTATTTCATTCCCCCCCTATCCATGGCGGCCTGGAGGGGGAATAGTAATTAACACATCCCGGAGTTTTTTTCTAGCCGAAGTTTGTATATGGGCTACAAGCGCTGGAAGCCAAATTATTTCATTCCCCCACTATCCATGGCGGCCTGGAGGGGGAATAGTAATTAACACATCCCGGAGTTTTTTTCTAGCCGAAGTTTGTATATGGGCTACAAGCGCTGGAAGCCGAATTATTTCATTCCCCCACTATCCATGGCGCCCTGGAGGGGGAATAGTAATTAACACATCCCGGAGTTTTTTGTAGCCGAAGTTTTTATATGGGCTACACCAGGCGCCTTGTTTTTTTTGTAGCCGAAGTTTTTATATGGGCTACACCAAGCGTCTTTTTTGTAGCCGAAGTTTATATGGGCTACACCAGGCGCCTTTTTTTGTAGCCGAAGTTGGTATATATATGGGCTCCATCAGGCGCCCTTTTTTACCGGCGCCCTTTTCATGTAGACCCCTTTTTGAAAAAAAAATATGGCAGCTTCCATATACCTCTCACTTCAGTTGTCCTTTAACATACGTAGCACATGCTATTAGTGACAATAGCATGTATGAGGGCTTTGCTATTAACTGCTAAAATTAGCAAGAAATTACACGAAAATTATGAATGGATTACACAAAATCATTTGATCTTTTTCTGTAACGCCCTTTTTCTGTTGTGTAGATTTTTACCTTCCTACTTTCTGTTGACACCTCTGTATTGTTGCACTAATAAAGGTTGACATGATTATCAGATGTCTGGAATGGTTCTGCTTTTTGCTTGATCATATCGGGGAATCTCCGCTGTCCATGAGGTGTCATAAAGAGCATCAGGAAGGAAGTTACAAAATTGAGAACTGATGTCAGAATACCGGTGCCATGTATTTATAAAAAGCATAGCCACCCGTGTCACACAGCAGCAGAAGCGTGTGTTCAGATCCTTTGGGTGTGTTCACACTATGGGCTTTATCCAAATAACTTTTCTCTTGTCTTTTCTCCAAAGAGATTTTTCACCTTTTCTAAAAAAAATAAAAATAACTTTTCCTCACCTATCAATTGAAAGAATACTCAAAACTAGGGAAACAAGTGATATTAAACTCATTTTGAGTAATTTCTTGCTTGGTGAGAGCTTTATTATTTAATATTTAGGTATTTTATTGATACGGTTTGGAAATATCTGCTTGGAGAAAACTCATGAGAACAGTTAAAAGGATATGGGCCTATTTATGTTCCTGCATGCTGCGTTACTGGTGCTTTAAAAATCAATAATAATAATACAATTGTATGGTCACATTTCTGCTTTGTAATGGATCCCATTATCCAAATGCACCTTCTATAGTGTATTTCTGCATTAAATGAAAGATATCATACCTGTTACGTAGCAATTCTATAGGCTATGAAAAAATGTGCATGTTAAAATGTGCAGAGTATGCATTGCATTATGCCCATGTTGTAGTGTGTGTTATGCAGCGCACACAGGCCCATGTGCAATTCACTTTTTCACCTGAGTCTTCTCCTTGGTGATCTGTTCACACCTTACCAATAAATGTCCCTTTAAATCCCCAGAAAGAAAGAAAATACTCAAAATAATTTTGATAGTACTTTCTCGCCCACTTTTTTGGTACTTTTTTCCCGTGCAAAGTATTGAAAAATTATTTTAAAGAAAATATTAAAAATTATCTCCTAGGAGAAAACTCAAGAGAAAAAGTGAATTGCATATTGACCATAGGGAGATTTAACTTCCCGTCCTGATGGGACCTAAAATGCATGGAAGTTCTTCAAAATGAGCCCACATACAGTGGCTTGGAAAAGTATTCGGACCCCTTGAAATTTTCAACATTTTGTCACATTACTGCCACAAACATGAATCAATTTTATTAGAATTCCCAGTGAAAGACCAATACAAAGTGGTGTACACGTGAGTAGTGGAACGAAAATCATACATGATTCCAAACATTTTTTTACAAATAAATAACTGCAAAGTGGGGGGGTGCGTAATTATTTAGCCCCCTTTGGTCTGAGTGCAGTCAGTTGCCAGTAGACATTGCCTGATGAGTGCTAATGACTAAATAGAGTGCACATGTGTGTAATCTAATGTCAGTACAAATACAGCTGCTCTGTGACGGCCTCAGAGGTTGTCTAAGAGAATATTGGGCGCAACAACACCATGAAGTCCAAAGAACACACCAGACAGGTCAGGGATAAAGTTATTGAGAAATTTAAAGCATACTTAGGCTACAAAAAGATTTCCTAAGCCTTGAACATCACACGGAGCACAGTTCAAGCGATCATTCAGAAATGGAAGGAGTATGGCACAACTCTAAACCTACCAAGACAAGGCCGCCCACCTAAACTCACAGGCCGAACAAGGAGAGCGCTGATCAGAAATGCAGTCAAGAGGCTCATGGTGACTCTGGATGAGCGGCAGAGATCTACAATTCAGGTAGGGAAATTTGTTTATAGGACACCTATTCGTTGTGCACTGCACAAAGCTGGCCTTTATGGAAAAGTGGCAAGAAGAAAGCCATTGTTAACAGACAAGCATAAGAAGTCCCGTTTGCAGTTTGCCACAAGCCATGTGGGGAAACAGCAAACATGTGGAAGAAGGTGCTCTGGTCAGATGAGACCAAAACGGAGCTTTTTGGCCGAAATGCAAAACACTATGTGTGGTGGAATACTAACACTGCACATCACTCTGAACACACCATCCCCATTGTCAAATATGGTGGGGGCAGCATCATGCTCTGGGGGTGCTTCTCTTCAGCAGGGACAGGGAGGCTGGTCAGAGTTGATGGGAAGATGGATGGAGCCAAATACAGGGCAATCTTGGAAGAAAACCTCTTGGAGTCTGCAAAAGACTTGAGACTGGGGCGGAGGTTCACCATCCAGCAGAACAACGACCCTAAACATGAAGCCAGGGCAACAATGGAATGGATTAAAACAAAACATATTCATGTGTTAGAATATCCCAGTCAAAGCCCAGATCTAAATCCAATCGAGAATCTGTGGCAAGATCTGAAAACTGCTGTTCACAAACGCTGTCCATCTAATCTGACTGAGCTGGAGCTGTTTTGCAAAGAAGAATGGGCAAGGATTTAAGTCTCTAGATGTGCAAAGCTGGTAGAGACATACCCTAAAAGACTGGCAGCTGTAATTGCAGCAAAAGGTGGTTCTACAAAGTGTTAACTCAGGGGGCTGAATAATTACGCACACCCCGCTTTACAGTTATTTATTTGTAAAAAATGTTTGGAATCATGTATGATTTTCGTTCCACTTTGCACGTGTACTTCACTTTGTATTGGTTTTTCACATGGAATTCCAATAAAATTGATTCATGTTTGTGGCAGTAATGTGACAAAATGTTGAAAACTTTAAGGGGGACGAATACTTTTGCAAGCCACTGTAGCAATAAAATTAACCCTTTGGCTAAGTTCACATGGCATACATTGCGATAGGCAGGGCTGTGGAGTTAATATACAGTATAAATCCATCGACTCCGACTCCAAATTGGAGTTTCTGGTACTCCCGGCACGAAAACCTCGACTCTGACTCCTCTGTAAGGAATGAGTGAGAGGTAAATTACTGTATTTTTGGGACTATAACATGCACCTAGGTGTGGAGGACAAAAATCAGGGTAAAAAAAAAAAAAAGTATACCAAACCTAGTGCATCCATGGTGCAGGGGTGTCTTGTGGAGCCCCCCCCCCCCCCCCACTCATGCTAGTACAGTTAAGTTGTCCTGTTCCATAAGTAAATTGCTAATAAGTACAAGAGTAGCTACTGTCAATATGATCCATCGGAGAACATTAATCAAACAAGGCTGCAACAAAACCATCTGCTTTACTAGTGCATATAAAGCATGCATGTTCTCTTTCATTTCTCTCACAATGGATGGCAAGTTAAATTCAATTCACCACAGAAACTGTCAAATCTGTACGAAGTGCCTAACGAAGGTTCTTATTTTAACCCCACTATTCCCCTTTACGTATCAGCCGACACAGTACATCTGTTTTGAACTTATTGCAATGTGTTACCTGAACAATGAGGCAACCAGCAGTGCCTAATTGGTGGGTTCCCGATGTCAAGAACAGGTGCTGCATCTTTAGGCTGTTGTTTCCCGCCCACTGCTCAAAGTCCCATGACGCACCCAGCACTGCCCACAGCGGATTGCTGAGTAGATCCTGCAGTGTCCCGGATGGCGTCCTTCCAGGATACCGCAGCCCACGTCTACAGTGCCCGCTTGGAGTACGCCATGAGAGAGAGGCCACCATGCTCCATGTGGTCCTCTCATTGCTGATGTTCATGACCCCGGCCTAGCCCCTGCCAGGTCTCGGAGTGAGAGAGCGTCAGGACTGAGGAGGGAGTGTATCCAGAGCAGATCCTGCTGTGTCCAGTGCCTTCTGCCAGCATTCCGCAGTCCTGTGAGTCCCTGGCAGAGAGGCCACCGTGCTGCTTCTGGCCCTCTCACTGACGATGAACATGCGCCGCCAGGTCACAGAGGGTGCACTAGGATGGAGGGTGGAGCATGTCCAGAGCAGATCCTGCTGTGTCGGGTGCCTTCCGCCAGCATCCCACGGTCCTCGGAGTCCCTGGCAGAGAGGCCACCATGCTGCTTTCGGCCCTCTCACTGCCGACATGCGTAACCCCGCCCCCAGGTCACGTAGCGAGAGAGTGCTGTCCTGTAGTGTTGTCCGGATCATGAACGATTCGGATCTTTGATCCGAATCTCTTTTGTGAGTCGAATCATCCAAATCATGAAAATGAGTGATTCGGATCGCAAAAGGGGCGGGGCCATGAGCGACACGCCCCCTCTCAGCGGGCAGCGGGGTCCTGGAAGCAGAGCACAGATGGATTGCTCAGTTGGAGGGGAGCCAGGGACAGGTAGATGAGAGAGGGGACATCGATGCCACTGCCAGATATGTGTAGAGCACACATACTGGCGATAACGTGCTGCTCATTACAGGCTGTCTGTTCGTAGTTGTGCACAGTGAACACATTGGAAGCTTTTGATTCAGCTCAGCACAGCTCAGTAACTTTGCAGGCACTGTGATTGCAGGGCAATATGATCCTCCTGCACTGCCCTAAACAGCTGCACTTATCTTCTGGGAATGCTTTGGGGAATGCTTTCTTTCACTGTGCTACTTTACATTCAAAGTGTACAGATGAACATATAGGTGAAATATATGTAAAGCATATGATTGCAGCATGTGGGTATTGTGTGCAAACAAACATTTCTGCTCTCTGCTCGTCCCTCCTCCCTTCTCTGTCCACTCCCTGCCCTCTGTCCATCTTCTCCCCTTCTCTGTGTTTCCACCCCGCTCCCCTTCTCCTGTCCTGCTAGTCATTTCACCCCCGAATGCTTCCGTAGTAAAATGATCCGAGATTCGGATCAAAGATCCGGATCTTTTCAATGATCCGATTTGAATCATCCGGATCATTGAAAAGATCCGAACTTCCCATCTTTACTGTCCTGTGCATCACGCATATCGTATATTGAGACAGAGGAGGGGAATTTGAGCGTGCGATCAACAGCTAGGTAAGCCTGGCCACTCTGCAACCTGCTCTGCATAGTGCGAATCTGTATATTGACTTTTTCCCCTCAATTTTGGGGGAGAAAAAGTGCTTCTTATAGTCCCAAAAATACGGTAGTTCATGGAGAATTATGCAATTTGTACGCAAGTGGCACTGTTTGATTGGTCTAATTTCAATCTGCATACATTTGCATAAACAATTGCATAATACTGCATAAACTCTGACTAATTTGCATCTCATTGGTCATTCCTGCTCCTCTGTATTTAAAGCAGATCCAAACTCTAAAGGTGCGTACACATGCGACTATAGTCGTTTGAAACGATCGTTCCCCGATCATTTCAAACGACGATCGTTTAAAAAAAAGCAGCCACTGACCATTAAGTCTAACGATGGACGAGCTAGATCGTTGAAAACGAACAATCTAGCTTGGCGGATTTTTTCCAACGACGATCGTTTGCAAAAGTAGTACATCGTTGGAAAATGGTCGTTCGTACTAGGCTTGACATGCGCATTTTGCTATTTCTCCATGGAACTTTTCATTTCTATATAGTTTCTTTCTTAGTTGCTTTACGTGATGTAACGTTCGTTCTAACGATCAGATCAGTACACACCTTTAAAAGCTAACTTTACTTACGTCGTTCTTTCATCAATTAAAAGTTTGTTCGTCATTCACAACGAACAATCGTTTTCGTATGTGTGTACGTAGCTTTAGTCCTTATTCCACATATAATTGCTGAAAAAATGCACCGCTCTTTGTTCTTTGGATGTTCTTCCAGATCAAAGTGTCTAACAAGTTCTTATCCGCATCTGTACTGTTCTCCCTGGGCTCTATTAGCCGGGTGCTCCACCCGCCTAATTTTGATGAGCACCCGGCTGTCATCGGCTCGCCTTGTCATGCTCCTTAAATGCTGTAAGCAGAGTTGCCTTGGCCCCGCATTCCCCCCTCACATCCCAACCGGCTACATTTTCATGCCATCCGGCTGGGAAAAAATTCTGAATGAACACTGATCTGTGAACAGACTGCAAGAGTTCTGCAGAGGCAGCTCTACCCATACAGTAAATACAGAAGCTTAACCTTTTCAGTGCTCCCTGCAAAGTGAAACCAAATTGTAAACTTTTTTTTTAGGATTTTAATACATTGTTATGAAGATTTTTTTTTTCATGAAGGTCATCATGCTGTGGCTAATCTTTTAAAGCAGAGAAAACTCTTGAGTTTACTTCCACTTTAAAGGATGCCTAAAATAAGAGGGATATGGAAGGCACATTTATATCTTTTTCAAGCAATGTAGACCACCTTGCTGTTCTGCTTCTGCTGATTATCTCTAATACTTTTAGCCATAGACCCCGAACAAGCATGCTCAGTTGCTCTGACTCAAGTCTGATTGCACGTAACAATACATGTTGTCTGAAGGAAGGCAACATGCACGTCATTAACCACAAAAGAACTACTGGCTAACAAGCTGACGCTCTACTGTTTTGGCCAGTTTAAAGTGTACCCAAGCCAAAGCTACAAAATCCCATACAGTATTTACCTAAATAGAAGGAAGCCTCTGAATCCTAAAGAGGCTTCCCACAGCGTCCTCCGGTCCCCTGCTGCTACTCGCGGACCCTCAAAAGATTACCAGCAAGGGCTTGTCAGTAATCTAATTGGGGCTGCACATTTTATCAAGCATGAGCGCAGGTGTACTGCTTCTGCACAAGTACGGCAATGCCTGTGCAGTAAGCCGGACCCGCTCGTGCATGTGCGGTAGCATGGAGCATGCACAGCACAACCACACTCATGCCAGAAGAGGAGCCTGGACCTTCCAGCTGACCTTCCACAGCACAACCGGACTCGTGCCAGAAGAGGAGCCTGGACCTTCTAGCTGATAGGGGACCAAAGGACGCTGTGGGAAGCCTCATTAGGATCCAGAGGCTTCCCTCCTTGCCTTAGGTTAGTATGTATTTCTAAACACAAGCTTCAACTTCACTTGTGCATTGGTCAACAACACAGGGGACCATGACTCCTGTGTTTGTGGCCACTGCGTTACCAATACCATTCGATCACACTTAACGGGATTGCGCAGCACTACGAACTGAAATGCATGCAGCAGTGCGTCTTCGGGATGCACGACTGCATAGCGCTTCAGTGTGAACATCAGACAGCGCCTTGAGGGATTTTTCTGATGTCTATGCGGATATCAAAATGTGCTGCATTTCTGAAACAGTTGAACTTCACACTAATAACACAATTATGCACTTGGCTTTATTCTTACAGCAGAGAACTTCATTATGACTATTTTTTTGTGAGATAGAATATTTGAATTTGCTGTATTTTTTTTTTTTATTACAGTTTAAATTTATTTGGAGTCATACATGTTTTGTCAACTTCAGCTGCAGGGCCTAAAAATGTATCTGACTCCACAGCCCTGGTGATGGGCATGTATGGAATATAGTAACAGATTTAAAATTTAATATCTTTGGATAATGCATACAGCGCAATGCACAGTACCACCGCATTCGTTGATAACTTAGGGGTGCATGTGCCATGCCTAGCACGCAGCTCAGCTTACGTTCTTACGATGAAATCCGACACACTGCAGTGACACGCAAGTGTGAATGTGCCCATTGTCCGATCACTGCAGTGTGTTGCTTTGCGAATATGACTTATACTATGATGCAACCCAAGGTGCATAGTGTGAAAGCGCACTGTCACGTTCTGCCTAAAGCTAAATGATAAGGTTTTGGGTTGATTACTTACTAAAGACAGAAAACCCAGTTCTTTCTTTTTCTTTCTTCTTCTTTTAAATCAAGAAAACTTCATATAAATGTGAAGTAAATTGCACCTACAGTGATGTTTCTAATCCATAACAACTTTTCAATAACATTAGTTTCCATTTCTATTTTATCACTATGTTTTGTGGTTAGTACTAATACTTCAGCAACAATATTACTTTGGGGAGGGGGGTTATCTACCATATATAATTATGACCAGTGGCGTAGCAATAGGGGATGCAGAGGTTGCGAATGCACCAGGGCCCCTGGACCAGAAGAAACCACTAGGAACTCTTCTTATTAGCTTTTCAATGGTGCTATGCTGATATTGATCACCTCATCTTTAACAAACTATTTCCTTACTTTAAATACACCTCCCTGACACCTCCTTGATAAGTTTTGTGGCTCCATATTAATAGAGTGCTGGGGGCCCCCTGTGAAACCAACACTGGGGCCCTAGGCTTAGTTATGCCACTGATTAGGACGTATATTAGCAAACTACTTTTCGGTCACAGATCAGTTTAGAACACAAGCAAAACAAGGAAGACAATGATGAGGATAGGGCCTCTTTGCATGTTCTATAGTTACAAGCACAGACTCCTTAATCTGTAAGTAAAGTGTACTTTTGTAAACTATGTCTGCTTATAAGTACAACCTAAAAGGAAAGGAAAAAAAAAACTTTACGGATTACTTTGGCATCATGTATTACTGAAGGTACTCTATTGAGCTAAAACACCAATAAAACATATAATGGAACAGGATAGCACATCCTGTTGAGCACTGGAGAATGGAACCATATATATGTGCCAAACCAAGTGTCCAGGTGACCTGTGTTTTGGTCACAATGTTCTGGAATGACAGTCCTATTTACACAAATACAATTGACACTCTTTCCAATTGCACAGAGCCTGGGAACCAATCCTCATAAGCTAATATGGAAGCAGGCTTTCTATTGCCTGCAGTTTTTCAAAATGCAGCACCTATTTACACATAAGGTGATACAAACCATTTCACATTAGCAAAAAAAGCAAACCGCTTACCCACTGCTCTATGCAAGGCAACCATCGTGCGCACGAAGCAACCCCCTGAACATTACACAACACACAAGACATGTGAGAATAGACTTATAAAGGATCATGTTCTGTACATGGAGCAAGTTGTCTGAGCTCTGTTAGTGTGGACATAGGAAGCCCAGTAATGCAGCTGGGAAATTCCTGCTTGCGGAATGTATGGGCATCACGTTAGAGCTGCTGAGCTCGTCTGGCTTGTGCTCGCTTGTCTGCGCTTACCTGGCACGGCTGAAAGTTACCAGCTCCTCTTCCCGCACGCAGCCAACAGACAGTGCGAGCTGCTAACTTGTGCCTGACTGTTCTCCTCGCTGGACGCTGCGTCTCGGCGACCGTCTCTCCTCCACTCTTCCCGTCTCCTCTTCGTAGCTCTCCTGGCTGTCCCTCTGCAGCTCCCACTAGTGATTGAGCAGCTGCCTGCTAGCTGGTACTCCCAGCCCACACAGCCACTACCGTCTACCAGCACAGAGCGGCTCCCTGCACAAACCTCAGCCCTGAAACTTATTGCTGCTAGACGCTGAGGAGCAGAGGGAGGGGAGGGCTCCTAAATCCTACACAGATATCCTCTGCTGCTTAGCTGTGGCACCTACTAAACTTTGTCCGACACCTGCCTGATCAGCAGATATGGAATTCATAATGTGACCTTTTTAGTTCTTGAAGTAGCTACATATTAATTTGTCTGGACAACTGTTAAAGTGTCAGTACCAAATGTATTAAAAGGATAAACTTTCAGAACTTTCACAACTTTCCTTACATCTCATGAAATAAACAGGAAGTTTTGAATCAGAATGATATAATTTATCCGTTAACTTAAAATAATAGGAGTAAGCTTTCGGCTGTTCAGCCTTAATCAGACTCAGTCCTGTTTGTCTGCTGAAGGCTGCACAGACGAAAGCTTACTCGTATTCTTTTAAAGGGAATGGGAACCAACGTTAAAAAAATAAAAAAGCCAGATACTTACCTAAGGAGAGGGGAGGCTCTGGGTCCTATTGACCAATTTGGTCAAATGCTGCTGTCTCCGCCGCCGAAGGGAGTCTTTGGAAGTCTTCTAGAGCCTGAGTGCTCCCAGAGACGAGCCGCTCCATACTGCGCACGCCCGAGCGCTATCTCTGGTGCACTCACGCGTGCGCAGTATGGAGCCGCCTGTCTTTGGGAGGACTCGGCTCTCAAAGACTTCCGAAATCCACTGCAGTGGGGAATTTGAACGGAGGAACTGCCGCCTAAACAAGAGCACGAGGAGAGGAAAGGTGCTACAGGACCCAGAGCCTTCCCTCTCCTTAGGTAAGTATCTGGTTTCTTTTTTTTTTAAACTAAGATCCCATTAGCTTTAAGTTAGCCAATAAATGGTATCAACTTGATTCAAAACTTCTTGCTTTTACTGATGGTTAACACAATACAATACTGCTACTACTATTAAATAAAAAAGGCATTGTAGCACATAAACACAATCTGAGAAATGTGGGTGTCCATGGCCAAAAGGAAACTTTTACAATAGTAAAACAATAAAAGTAACAGTAATGGCCGGAGCGACGGAGGGACAAAAAGCGTCTGAGATTGAATCGTGGATAGTAATCGGGGTAAGTTATCAGGTTAGTGTTAGGAGTAGGTAGGGGTAGGTTAGTGTTAGGCTTACATAGAAATAGGTTAGTGTATTTAGGGTAAGTTAGTGTTAGGTTACAGTTAGGAGTAGGTAAGGGGGGTTAGTGTTAGAGCCCTTTTACCCCATATTAGTTGCTCTCAGTTATAAATGAAAGGACAACTGATTTTCAATGTAATGTCCATGTTTTCCTATGGCTCAGTTCAAACTATACGCATTTTAACTGAAAGTTTTTTCACAATGCACTGCTATGGAAAGTTAAAACTCATCAATTTTTCAGCATATAGTGTAAAAGAGGCCTTAGGCTTAGATTTAGATTATTTCAGTATGTTAGTGTTAGGAGTAGAGGGAGGAGGGTTAGTGTGAGAAGAAGGTTATGTAAGGCAATAACAGAATATCAGTAAAATTACAGATATTCTATTTTCATAATAAGCCAGCTAATAATAAATTGGCAGCATTGCTGATGTTTTACTTGCGGCTTCACCCTGTGCCCGAAATTCCCTGGTGTCCTTCTTTGATAGAAGCCATAAATGAGGAATGCAGAGATTGCAACAACACCTGAATGCCTGGACCAGAGGCCCATTTAGGGCTGTAATAACCCCTTCATTGGTGCTCATGATTAAGGCTCCAATTCAGTAACAGTTTCTCTTGATTTTTCTCTCAGATTTTTTTTTCATTACATGTACAAGATACGTTTTCATCAATTAGCTTTTAAAATAAATTAATTAATAAATAAAGCAACAAACAAAACAAAAAACAAAGCATTAAAATATTGGTAAGAGTAGATTAATGATGCTTATTAAAGAGAATCTGTACTCTAAAATTCTTACAATAAAAAGCATACCATTCTATTCATTATGTTCTCCTGGGCCCCTCTGTGTAGGAATGCTCGCTGGATTCCATGGAAATCTAAATTCCGTGATTCCGGCCGGAATTGGGTCTAATTCCTCACTTCCTTTCCTCCCTCCTCCTCCCGGAGGGAGGAGGGTCTCATCTTCCAGGGAATTGTAGTATTTCAAATCCAGCTTACATACCATGGCTGGGAATTGAACCCAGGTCTCAGTGTGTGGTAGGTAACTCACTTAACCACTATACCACCACCAACACTGCATGCTGAAGCCAGCCTACCATGTATCATTATGATCAATCCAAGAGAAAAATTAGCTTGCTTAAGGATTTGTAGCATGTCAAAAGCCAACTCACATTGGCTGGGAATTGTACCCAGGCTGGGCTGGGAATTGAACCCATGTCTGAGTGTGTGGTAGTTAACTCACTTAACCAGTGTACCACCACCAACACTACATGCTGAAGCCAGCCTAGCATGTACCATTATGGTCAATCCAAGATAAATATTAGCTTGCTTAATGATTTGCAGCATGTCAAAAGCCAACTCACATTGGCTGGGAATAGAACCCAGGCTGGGCTGGGATTTGAACCCAGGTCTGAGTGTGTGGTAGGTAACTCACTTAACCACTGTACCACCACCAACACTACATGCTGAAGCCAGCCCAGCATGTACCATTATGATCAATCCAAGAGAAAAATTAGCTTGCTTAAGGATTTGTAGCACGTCAAAAGCCAACTCACATTGGCTGGTAATAGAACCCAGGTCTGAGTGTGTGGTAGGTAACTCACTTAACCACTATACGTCCACCAACACTACATGCTGAAGCCAGCCTAGCATTTACCATTGTGATATACCCAAGAGAAAAATTAGCTCTCTCTCTCTCTCTAGGACTTGATGCCATTAAACTGCATTTTCAGCTTAAAACCATCAATGGATACCGGCAGAATTTCACAGGCAATTTCAGAATTCCGCCAGATTGAAAAAGCAATTCCGTTCCAACCAAACAGAATGGAATGACCAATTTTCGCCTAAAAATTCCAGAAAATACAATTCCGCGGAAAGCGGTGACCATCTCTACGAGAGAGAGAGAGAGAGAGAGAGAGAGAGAGAGAGAGAGAGAGAGAGAGATGAATCCACCTGGCTATCTGGGGTTCTCTTTGGACAACTGTTGAACACACTAGGCAAGGCCATGCCTGGGTGGGCTTGAATCACCAACCTTGCAGTTAACAGTCAAACGCGCTAACCAATTGTGCCACACAGACTGTGTACCACAAAGACTGTGCATGCAGTTGCTGTTGAATGATTTTATGGGGATGTATGTGTGTCTTTTGGAGGTAGGTAGTAAGTCTGCTCCAAGAAGTTTCAGCATGTAGTGTTGGTGGTATAATGGTTAGGATAGCAGCCTACAGAGCGGTAGGCCTGGGTTCTATTCCCAGCTAATGTGAGTTGGCTTTTGACATGCTATAAATCCTTAAGCAAGCTAATTTTTCGCTTGAATTGATCATAATGGTACATGCTAGGCTGGCTTCAGCATGTAGTGTTGGTGGTGGTATAGTGGTTAAGTGAGTTACCTACCACACACTCAGACCTGGGTTCAATTCCCAGCCCAGCCTGGTTCTATTCCCAGCCAATGTGAGTTGGCTTTTGACATGCTACAAATCCTTAAGCAAGCTAATTTTTCTCTTGGATTGATCATAATGGTACATACTAGGCTGGCTTCAGCATGTAGTGTTGGAGGTGGTACAGAGGTTAAGTGAGTTACCTACCACACACTCAGACCTGGGTTCAATTCCCAGCCCAGCCTGGGTACAATTCCCAGCCACGGTATGTAAGCTGGCTTTTGAAATAACAATAACAATAACAATAATATTTATATAGCGCTTTTCTCCCTGGGGACTCAAAGCGCTGTGACCCTGCATTATGCAGTCTCAAAGGCTAGGGAAAAGAGGTGAGTTTTTAGCCTTTTTTTAAAGCTGACCAGAGAAGGAGCCTCTCGTACTGATTGTGGAAGTGAGTTCCATAGAGTAGGGGCTGCATAGGAAAAGGCCCGAGCACCAAATTTTAAGTGTATCCTGGGAATAACCAGCTTCATCTTGTTGGCAGAGCGGAGGGTGCGTGGAGGGGCATAAAGTTCCAATAGATCCGCTATGTATTTGGGTCCCATGTGGTGTAGAGCCTTGAATGTCAGCAGGCAGATCTTAAAATTGATTCTCCATTTTACTGGCAACCAGTGAAGAGTTTGCAGTACTGGGGTGATGTGTGAGCTGCGGGGGGCATTAGCTAGGAGTCTGGCTGCAGCATTCTGTACTAGCTGTAAGGGGCGCAGAACCTTATCTGTAGATCCGATTAACAGGGCGTTGCAGTAGGCTAGGCGGGAGGATACAAATGCGTGAACCAGGGCAGGTAGGTCTTCAGCTGGGATAAGGTGTTTGATTTTCGCTATATTTCTTAGATGGAAGAAGGAAGACTTGACGACAGCTGATACCTGCTGTCTGAGTTTTAGATTTCCATCCAGGATCACCCCAAGGTTTCGCACAGAGTCTTTATACTGTACAGTATCTCCCCCAATTGCTAGTTTGAGGTGGTGAGCGTTTTGAACTTTATCCATCATGTGTGGACCACCTACCACCAACACCTCTGTTTTGTCAGAGTTCAGCCTCAGCCAGCTGGTGTTCATCCAATTTTGTAAATCCACTAGACACGCATTTATGGATGCTCATGGGTCTTGGGTTCCAGGCTTGAAGGACAGATACAGTTGTGTGTCATCTGCATAACAATGGTATCCTAAACCATAGTTCTGGATTATTTTGCCCAGTGGGAGCATGTAGACTGCAAAGAGTAATGGTGATAGTACAGAACCCTGTGGAACTCCATAGGCAAGTGGCACTGGATTAGAGTAGTGTGTGCCCAGACATACTTGCTGTGTCCTGCCAGATAGGAAGGTCTGAAACCAGCTAAGAACAGTACCCCTTAGGCTACAGTAATTCTTCAGTCGCTGGATTAGTATTTCATGATCCACAGTATCAAATGCTGCTGACAAGTCAAAAAGAATCAGAATTGAGCAATCACCCTTGTCCCTTGCAGTAAGTAGATCATTCATTACTCGGACTAATGCTGTTTCAGTGCTGTGCCTTTTCCTGAATCCTGACTGAAAAGTATCAAAGATGTTGTTATCTGTAAGCCTGGCTTCTAGCTGGTTGGCGACTGCTTTCTCGATAACTTTTGATAGGAATGGTAAGTTCGCCACAGGTCTGTAGTTGGTTACAGAATCAGGATCTAGTGATGGTTTCTTCAGGAGGGGTTTTATGATTGCTTTCTTTAGTTCTTCTGGGAAAAGTCCACTTTGCAAGGAGCACTGAGTGATTTTGTGAAGTGCTGGCCTGAACAGCGCTGGGCACTGCATTAAGGATCCAGTTGGGCCAGGTCGCAGGTAGTGGGGCGGAGACTTTGAATGAGAATTCCAAAATCTTCTACACTCAGAGTGTCAAAGACTTGCCATGGTGGTACGGTAGTAGGCATATGCAACGTCCAGTGGTCAATTGATGTTGTTGGTGTAATGCTGGCACGGATGGTAGACACCTTGTTTGTGAAGAAGGCAGAGAATTCTTCACACCTTTCCCTGGAGTATGTGGTTGGGGCTTTTAGGCAGGAAGGATTGCAGAGTGATTCCACTGTGTGGAAGAGTTGAGCAGCTCTGTTGTTGGCTGTAGATATTTTGTGCGAGATAAAGTCTGATTTTTTCTTGGTTATTGCTTGTTGGTATTGTCTGAGGTGTTGAACTAGGCTAGATTTGTGCTCCCCAGTCCCTGATTTACGCCACTGTCTTTCTAGTCTGCGCCCTTTCTTTTTTAGATCCATGATGGTTTTGTCAAACCAATTAGCTTTCTGCTTTTTGGTTGCTGATTTGGTGCGCCATGGGGCAATACTGTCAAGTGTTTCATATATCATGTTGTTGTACTGGGTTACTAGAGAGTTTGGGTCCATTTGACTGTGGAGCAGATTTGTAAAATCCAGGTTGGCAGTTATCCTCTCCGGTGTTAATTTACTCAGGGGACGTAAATGGGAGATGAGCGAGGAGGGGAGAAGGAAGGAGGATTAATAGGGTCTATGGTCTATCATATAGGGTAAGCAGTGTTACTTTAGCAATTTTTTTTAATTTTTGAGGAGGTATCCGGAATTCCACGGAATTTCGTACAAATCCGGCGGAATTTTCATAGCGACGGAATCCGTGATACAAACAAAAAACATAGCAAGTGAGTAGCTCAGTGTGTGAGTCATACAGAGTGTGCAGGGGGCCTGGAGAGGGTGTGTATAGCTTCTACACAATCACAAGCAGCACAGCACATTCCACCCAGACTGCCTGAGTCCGTCAGACCCGACAGAGGAGAGAATATTAGATCATATAACAGAGATAACACAGCCACTGTGCAACTATGAAAGGCTGCAGTTAGACAGAGCACATTAGAACAGGTATAGGAACTTATACGAGCTATGCGTCTGCAGGACGCATTCTAAGGTATAGTATAAGTAATTGCCGTGGGAGAGCTTCAATCAACCTAATTCAAGATCGCGAGATAAGAGGATACTGTATACGTTGGATCATTTACCGAGGATATTGCCGAGGGAACATATTTATAAAGGTACAGGTAAGTATTTCTGGTTAATTAAGATTATTAAAGGACTTTTTTTCGTAGTTATGTTTTTATTTCATTTAACCTTTTGTGGAAATGGGTAAGGGGTACTTTGTACCCCTGTACTCATTTCTCCTGGGAGGGGAGTGGGCATCTGGGGTCTCCTTCTTAAAGGGGACTCCCAGATGCCACCATGAGCCCCTCCCCCCCCAGGGAGTCGTCGCCTCCATCTCCTCCCAGGGCACTGGAGGTGGGGAAGAGCCCCTTGTCCATAGATTGGACAAGGGGCTCCAGGGAGGAGGGGGAGGCTTGGCCGCCCCTCCCCCCGGAGCCCCCCATACCATGGACCATGCGGGCTGGTATAGCTCAGGATGCGAAGCCCCAGTCGGCCAGGGCTCCGCATTCTGGCTATCCCAGCCTGCATGGGGACAAGGGGTTACAGAGGCTCAGGAGGGGGGACCCCACGCCATTTTTTTTTTCAGATTTCTCACACTCAGAACATTCCCCAAAAATAAACATTTTAATTTTTTTTTTAAATATTGTTTCCCACTATCTTTTTAACATAACCTGCAAATTTGGTGTTGCTAGGATGTAAGGGGCCTTTGCTATTAACTGCTGGGAAATATTTCCCACGATCTGTCATTGACCGGCATTTAAATGTATCGGTTTTTTCTTTGAACTTTTAAAATCGATTTTATCAAAAAGTATAAGGTCTTTTTGAAAAAAAAATTTCCCCTTGCTCCCACTTTTCTTCTTGACATAACCTGCAAATTTGGTGATTCTGGCATTCAACCCCCTTTGTTATTAACCCTTAAAGTCGGCGGGTTTTGGGCGATGGTAGCTGAATCCAAATTCGTGATCACGGGTTAAAACCCGTGATCACGGCCGAATTCGAGAGGCACTATTCGGGAAAATTCGACTTTGAATTTGGGAGCAGGATCGCTATTCGAATTCGGCAAGCATGAAAATCTACCCGTGATCACGGGTACAATTCAAATTCGTGAATTTGGAGAGCAACCCTGTCCAACTCTCTCTGGTCGCTCCGAATACTCTGCATATGGGGGGGAGGCTGCCTAATACTGGTGGCACATCTGACTATATTGGAGAGGAGGGCTGCTTAATACTGAGGGCACATCTAACTATACTGGGGAGGAGGTCTACCTAATATTGGGGGCACATCTGACTATACTGGGAAGGGGGGCTAAAACTGGTGAGTAGGGCTTTCTAATATTGGGGATCCATCTCTCTGCCTATAGCAGGGGAGCTACCTGATATTGAGGGCGCCTCCTCCTATCTATATTGGGAAGGGGGCTACCTATACTGGGGACACATTTCACTATACTGAAGAGGGGGGCTACCTAATACTGGGGGCATATCTGTCTATACTAAGGAGAATGGCTACATAAGGCTGGGGGCACATCTGTCTACCTATACTGCAGGGAGCTACTTAATATGGGAGGCACATCCTGCTCTCTATACTGGGTATGAGGGGGGCTACCTAATACTGGGGTACATTTGACTATATACTGGGGATTTGGCTACCTGATACTGGGGACACATCTGACTATACTAAGAAGGGGGCTCTACCTAATACTGGGGGTACATCCTGCTATCTATATTTGGAAGGAAGAGAGAGGTTTCCTAGTACTGGGGGCAAATCTTTCTATTTATACTTGGCAGGGGGCTATCTAGTACTGGAGGCACATATGGCTATCTAAACTGAGCAAGGGGTCTTCCTAATTATTGGGGCACATTGCTACCTGTAATGGGGTCTGCACAATTAAGGGGGATAGTACACTTTGGAATCTCTGCCTTTAGTGCCTCTATGTATATGTATTGTACATTAAATAATGTATACTACCCCACCTTTTGTTGCCCCCATTCCTATAGATTGTAAGTTTGCAAGGTCAGGGTTTTCTTACCCTTTTGAGTTTGGAATTTGCTATACTTTTATTAATCATGTTACATTTGTCACTGTAATTACTTTGTCTACCTGTTCTGTATTATGTACCAACATCGATATTTTGTGTATATCATTGTCTGTGTTATAATGTACCCCATTTTACGTACAGCGGCACAGACTATGTTGGCACCACTTTATAAATCATCAATAATAATAATAGACACAACTTGGAAGATTTGTTTCATTTTTACATTTATCATTACCACTAGGGGTGTCACTACAAAGCAAAGGCTCCCCCACCCGCGAAAAATTATTGGAGCCCCCTTCCTAAGTTCAGTCATCCACTCGATGTTAACCACCTTAACCCCCTGCCCACCATTAACCCCCTCTTAAGTAACATCAATTACCCTCCATCCCTCACTAAAAGTGTGGCTAGACTAACCCCTTAGTTAGGGTGGCTATTACAACTGGCCTCATCCCCCCCAAAAAATTAAGCCCCCCGCCCACACACACGCACACACATACACACACACACATACAACACACACACACAGACAAACACATAACACATCAGTTTTAGGTAGCCAGATGGGCATCCCCATAATAGGTAAATAGGTTCCCCCTTCCATTATACATAGCCTTAGGTAGCTCCCAGTATAGGTAGCCTGAAGTAGTGATCCACCAGTATATGCAGTCTCCACTATAGGTAGCTAGAGATGAACCCCAGTATAGGTAGTCAGAAATAGCAACCCCTTAATTTAGGTAGCCCCGTCAGTATAGCTAGCTATAGGAGTCCCTGTATAAGTAGCCAGAAGTAGATCCCCTCCCCTTATAGGTACACCCCCAGTTAAGGTAGGCCAGAGGTAGCCCCCCCAGGACAGGTAGCCAAAGGGCCCCCAGCATAGGTAGCCAGACGTAACCTCCTCCCCCAAATAAAGGTAGCCAGAAGGAATACCCCCCCCCCAGTATTGGTAGCCAGAAGTAGCCCCCCCCCCCCCCCCCAGTATAGCTAACCAGAAGTCGTGTAACCCTCTAAAAGAGGGCCCCAAAAGTTTTGCTAATGTATTTCTATGTGTGAGGTAACTTTGGCATCTAAGGTTAACTTTCGCCTTAGATGTTTGCATGTGGAACCAAAACGGTGCATGGGAGAGGAGTGGAGGCGTTGTAATGGTCGCATAGACTGTTGCTAAGCGAAACCAAAGCACACAGAGCAGTGGAACCTTACAGAAGCCCGCACGGCCTGTCGGAAGCTACAGCGCAGGCGCGGAGGGGCAGAGCTAGAAGGGTGTAACCGGAGGGAACTGGTTAGAACCAGCCAGAGCGCGCCAAAGAGCGAGAGAGAATGGAACTTGAGAGACAGGAGCAGCGGTGAGGAGCGGGAAAGGAGGCCAAGAGGAGAGTGACCGTAGCAGTCACCCCGGAGACTAAGAGGGGACCCAGCGGCCACGCAGAGACTACAGTGGAGCAAGTAAGGCAGAGGAAACCCAGCCAGACACTGACCGGAGACAAGAGGCAGCGTGCACAGTGTCCATCCGAGCTAGTCCGGACAGAAAGGACCACGGCAGCCAGATGAGTATTAGTTCTGAGAGCCAACTTCAGGTTACAGTGTGTGTTCAGTTAGTAGCCAGTGTTCAGCGCAGGCTTGATGAGATAGAAATATAGCAACCCAGAATCTGAAGAGGCCAAGTCTGTTCAAAGTGCTGTTACTAGAGACTGTTTGTGTGCAAAAGCTTTAAAGATACAGAGACCTTGTGTTGATGATACAGTTGTTGATGCAAGATAGAGCTGCCCAGCTAAAGTGAAGAAATTTTCTGCCGCTTATATAAAGTGTGTTGAGTGTAAAGGAATTGCTGTCACTAAGAGATGTTAACAGCCTCCATATGTACTCCGCAGAGCTGACACAGACCCCGATTGCATTAAGTCCTGTTGTAGAGACATTGTTCCTGTTAAGTCCATTTCAAGTTAAGAGTTAAAGTTCATGTGTTCTTCTGTGCCATGTTCTGAAGTGTTACTAAGAATTTGATACCAGAAGTGAACCAAAGTGTGATTTATGAATAATACCCATGTACATGGTCCTAAAGAAACCGGAAATTACTAAGGCCGTGAGAGTAAAGAGAACCTGTCAGTATTAAAGAAGATGTCAGTAATCCTGCGCTTACCAGCTCAGTTGCTGTTTCCTCCACTGGCAGCGCATCTGAGGCTTCTGATGTGGCCGACCGCAGTGGCAGGGATGATGTCAACAGCGTGTCTGCGGGATCCGGCCGCATGATACTCTGACTGGAAATGAGGGCGGACGCAAGTGCTGGCAGCGTTGCTCCTCTTATGCTCTTAGGAAGCGTGTCAGCTGACTAGCTGTCAGCTGACACGCAGGACTCCACCTCCGGTTTCAGGATTGGCCAGGCGGCGTGGGGGCGTGTTCTCCTGCTTACCCGGGCTATTTAAGCTCTGTTCTGACACTTGCTCACTGTCTGCTCTAGCTAACACTTCGCAGTGAAGGCTTCAGACCTTAGTCAGTTCCGTGTGTGGCTTGAACCAGCAGGACCCCGGGGATTCCATACCAGATAGCCTACTATTATTATTATTACTGATTGATATACTGTGTTTGACTTCTGCTTTTTCCTCTGACTACTCCTTACCTATCGATTCTGTACCTTTGCCAATCTGATCTGTTGCCAACCTCTGCCTGAACACTCACTTAGCTTTTGCCTGCTGATTCTGTAACTTTGCATATCTGATTGTTACTGACCTCTGCCTGTTTACTAACGTTGTATTGCCTGCCGATTTTGTACCGTGTCTGTCAGATCTGTTACCGACCCTGATTTGCCTGACCATTCTCATTATCTGTACTCAGTGTTAGTGCTGCCTTCTACTGACACTGTCTGTGGACATTTCCCATTCAGGGAACGTCCGATATTTGTCTGTCTGATAGTGCTCACACACTAGCAGATCGTTACAGAAGATACGTGAAAGAGGAGGAGTTGCATTGCGTCTTGTGATACTAAAAGTGTGCTACAGTAAGGAGTGAACTGACCTTTGACCAAGATACAGAGTCCACTTGCTTGGAGTTCAAGTTTTGCAACAACTCTAAATTGGAGCTTATTCAGCCTAGGAGTCAATGTGCACTAAAAGAGAGTTATATTGTGGGAGCGTTATTTGGGTGGCATAGCTTGGTGCATCGGTCATTTTATATTTTATTTTGTTTACTTTTGTTTTCCTAATCCTTTTTGATTATTTTATTTCTATTTGATTTTGTTTGTTATTTTGGGAGTCCCCGCCAAGAAAGGTGTGTTAAGTGTAACGCGGGTTTGTGGTAGATTATCAAGGGTAAAGAGTCTAAGAGATCTTTGAGCAAGGTGAATATCCTTTTTGGGATAAACCAACGAACTGTGCAACTTTATAGTACCATCTTAAAAACTGTCACTAGTGCCCCCAAGGTTTTGCTGAGCAATATAGCTTGGACTTGGTTAGAAGGGACTGAGAGCTATTTAGGAACTGAAATTGCTCAGTAGACCATCCCCTTTCCCAGCCCACTCCCCAACAGTGGTACTGTGATGTAAACATGTTGTAAAGTGATTGGATTATTGTACAAAAAGACCTTTGTAGCTCAAATTTTATATATAATTTGTATGTAACTTAACCTTTTTATTCCACAGCATTTTCCAGTGCACCGGCTGTGAAGACTGGAGATTGTGTATTTTGACCTGTGATGTGCAAGGGAGGTGTATTGTGTTGGTGAAGTGGAACGGGTTGATTGAAGCTACAGTGACCACTGTTAGGTCACAAATAAATCTTTGATAGTTTCATCTGAGTCAGTGTCTGGTGGATTCCTCTCAGCCGGAGCCCAGTGCTAACAGATAAATCGGGTTACAGTAGCCCTCCCCCTCAACAGAGTAACCCTCTTAGTGTAGGTAGTCAGAATAGCCCTCTCTGTTCCCCATCCAATAGCAGAGCAACGCACAAGGGAAGACGTGACATTGAAAGCATACTCAGGATGCTGACGCACACTGACAGGCTGCAATAAAGAGACAATGAAGCAGGTATTAGCCTTCTTCTGTGCGCTGCTCGGATATTGGATGTGGGACAGACAGGCACCTGCCTTAGCCTCTGGGGCCCTCCGTCATCGTGGGAGTCACTAACTGTTTATAGAGAGTTTTCACATAGTTTACTACTTTTGGAGCGCTGACATTCTTCTGCATTGCTTTGGTTATGAACATATTCTGGGTGCCTGGGATTGTTTTTTTTTTTAGATTTTATTACTTGACATGCCATTTTGGACTTGCTTTTTCCTATTAGGCAGCCTAATTCGAGGCACTGAGTGTAATCGATTGGGTAAAGGCTTTTCTTAGCTGTACAATGAGGCCAACATGCAACTCATCCTGTTATTGTCTTGTCCAGCTTGAATAAACTGCCTTGTTTCACTTTGCAGTGTCGCTCAAAAAGGGTTGCTACCCAGTAGTCACTGTTTGCTTTTATATCCATAATCTGAGTGTCCACCGGTGCAATGCTTTGCAGAGTAAATAATCTTGTAACTAACTGACCCTCAAAGGGGCATACAAATGAATCCCTAACATAGTCATATGTCAGTGGCATAACTAAGGAGCTTGGAGCCCCAGTGCAGGTTTTGCATGGGGCCACAAGCACTCTAATGATATGGAGCCCCTAAACATACCAAGGACAGCTGCAGTCTCAGAGAGGTGTAATGAATGTAAGGAAGCAGTTTGTTAAGAATTACCACTATTCAATGCACATACAGAGGTGTTCATTACCATAGTGCCAATGAAAAGCTACTACGATGGATGAAAGAGGGTCCACAGTGGGCCCCTCTGGTCCAGGCGCCCGAATGTGGTCGCAACCGCTGTATCCCAAATTGCTATGCCACTGTCACATGTCCATTATAGTCTTAGGGCAATTTGGGGTAAAGCTTTATGTTTATATAATTGGGTTGCGCCCACCTGGCAACACTGGTCTTACATATTGGGGTAGTTTTGCAGATCTCTGCTGGGAGGCTCAGCAGCAGCCATGTCTGATATGGAGTAGGTGGCAGCATAGGAGAGCAGGGTGGCCTTCTTCACCTTGATTCTTTAAGCTTTCACCACCAGCTGAAGTGCTGTCCCAGTTTTGTTACTATCTATCATTCCTGTTAGCCCAGTCATCTTTGGTGAGTTGCACCCTGCCACCAACAGCATAATCCCGTAACAAGAAAACACTCTTCATTGCATGCTAAAATAGGGGAGGGGGGGGGGGGGTAGGTTTTATCCCGTGAAGTGCTCAGCACAGCAGAGGGATCCTAGTTGAGGAAGGCCGCATCAAGGGCTGACTCCTGACTAATAACCTAGGTATGCAGAGAGAAGAGAGTTGGAGTGAGAATAGAAAGAGTAGATATGGACAAGGCAAGGAGAAAGAAAAGAACTGGAAGCTAATGCACAGCTTTGTCCAGTGGTGCAATTTATATGCCTTCCCAGTACATTTCCCACTCTAGGAAGTGGCACAGTTTTAAGCAGGCCTTCATAAATTACGTGCCTAACACTTTTCAATGCTTCTCTTTGTTCACCTTTGAGTAGTAGAGGTTGCACACAGGTCATGAGTCACCTTCACTGGTGATGTCCCCCACACCTTCCTTCCAGAGTGTGTGGTCACAAGGTGAGGGCCAGGTTGCTATCCATGGCAGTTTGCCACCCGGTCACTTTTGCACAGGGTGAGCTGAATGATGGCTCACTCTGCTGCCAGTGAAATAAAGGGTGGTGTTAATTTCTATTCCCCCTTCCAGTCAGAGCAACTTGGAGGGAGAAATAATTCAGGGTAATCACCGGAACCACGAATTACTGATGCGTGGGCCGCACACTACAGCATTGTGGCTATAGTGGCGCCCAATTCAGACACTTTGCGCCACAAAGCCTTGCCTCTCCAGGTTGGGAGTATCTTTTGGCAGACTGAAGTGTCCCCTAAATCTGCCTGCCTTAGCAGGTCCAAGTAACCCAAAGGTCTGTCAACACATTGAAGCTGGCCCAAAATGTATTTATTATTTATTTATTTTAAGTATTTATTTAGCACCGACGTATTGCGCAGTGCTGTACAGAGTATATATTGTCTTGTCACTAACTGTCCCTCAGAGGAGCTCACAATCTAATCCCTACTATAGTGTCAAAGTCTGTAACTGTTCAATAAGTAGTGTAAAGACGGATATATACAAAGCTGTGAAAATACTATGAGGATAACTAGAAGGTAAATACACATTTCAGAGGTTACTGGACAGCTGGAGTACAATACAGAAACACTGGAACATTTTTGTTGCATGTTGCTTTGCATATTTTTTGCCACAGACATACCTGAACTGGGACAGATTTCAGAGCTTGGCTAAATTCTTGTTCTGTATAATAATTGTGACGTCTAGGAAACTTATGTATAAAAATGAAAAGTTGACAGTCAGAATTATGGTATGGTGGTACTATGTGACTTTTCTGTGGAAAAAGTAAAAGACAATGAAACAATCAGTAGAGGACATGCAGTCATTAGTCACAAAAACTTAAAGGAACTGAGCACCTGGCAGTAAAATGTTTTAAAATGAACTTCTCCATAAGGGAGATTCGTAATGCAGTGTGCCATTGGTGGGAAGGAGGGAGGGTTGGGATGAGCGTCACTACTTACCTACGGCGTGCTACTCCTCCAGCCCCTGGCCCGTATGGGATGCACTATCATCTCCATGAAGAGATTGCAACTGTGCCAAATTTACAATTGCATGGCTAAATGTCACTCACACATGGCTGCCGTAATGCATGCTGGGAGATGTAATCCGTGGCTGCGAGTACAGAGATGTTTTATTGCCAGATGTTCAGCTGCCTTAAGAACTCTATTCATAGTCTCCTGTTGCTGATTGTCACAGTATAAATAAATCACTTTTACTAGACTGATTGTTCTTGTTTAAGGCAACCTGCTGGGCTGATAAAACATAATCATTACACATAAAACCATATTCCTCATGTTAATTTTAGGACTATAAATCTCTTACTAATTGGTATAATTAGCGAGGATAAATTCTTAAAATAACTTCAATGACATCACACAATAGTCTGCAATCATTGTGTCAGTATGTGAAATAAAGCTGTACAAAAAGATATACTCAGGAGATTATGACCTTATAGTTTATGTTGGAATAGCAATCTGGCTCTAAGAAGCTCAGTGAAGTTTTGTGTCGTGCTGATTAAGGAAACTTTTCTTATTTTCAACGATTTCAGTGACAGTTTGTTCTAACAGTGTTTTTTTAGCATTAGTTTTACACCTGAAAAATCCATCATTTCAGTCATTTTCTATTGGGATGGGAACCAAGTGTCAACACATGTGAATTTACAGCGCACATGATTTCTTTCTTGCCCTCTTCGTATGAGTTTAACTTTGAAAAGATATATTTTCTTACTAATCAGCAGCTCAAATGTTAGGAATGAATATAACAGTTTCTTTGAAAAAGCTGAGGCGTTTCCATTATTTGACTTTCTTTCCATTTAAATATGGTAGCAAGAAAGGACACTTTTTTTTGTAAAAGACAAACTTAGGGTCAGCTGCAGTTTATGCTGAAGTGAAAAATGTACCTTGTGCTTGAATGGATGTTACTCAATTCTTTAGACAAATTGATTGTCATGGCAACTCAGAATAGACTAAAGCTACATATATAGTAATCCCACAGATCGCATACCAATGTCCAGCAGAGGTGGTGGGTGCAGGACCAAGTAGCCAAAGTCCATACAAGTATCCTTAGAAGGTCCGCACACCGCTTTGACAGAAATTTTTTATTGCTCCATAACCATATGCATGCAATTGATCATAAAACTGATGCACGTTTCGGGGCCACACAGGGTCCCCTTTGTCAAGGCTCGTAATTGTGCAATTGTGTGTCTATAGTGATGAAGCAATAAAAAGTTCCTGTTGAAGTAGTGTGCAGACCTTCTATGGATACTTGTAAAGCTACATGCACACTTGCGATAGAGATCTTTAGGAACAACAGATACAAAAGAGGTAACACGGAGAGCCCAGCATAGTGTAGTATGTACTAGTAAATGAAGGATTATTAAAGAGTACAAAAGTATACTCACAAAGCAGGGTTACCTCATAGGCAACCATTGTACAGGCAGGTGAGGAGAGTAGACCTGTCCCCACTCTGGATTAAGAAGTCGCTCTCTGTAGATAGGAAAAAGGGGGCATACCCCTACACCAGGGGTGGATACAAGTATTCTGCGATGTAAACAGAGGCGCCAAAAGTATAATATAGGCTAAAATGATTAAAAATGCTTGGAAAGCAGTGGTGGACTTACCTCCTAAAAGCAGACACAAAACTTTCAATTTCAACAGGCATAAATGTATTGATATACTCCACAAAGTGTTTGCAACATATTTCACAGGTATAGTCCTGCTTCTTCAAGCAATGAAAAAGGAACATATAACAGTAGTAGGTCAGGGAAGCACCAGGCGCCTCTGTTTGTCATGGTCACTCACGTGTCTGGACGAGGCGGCTGGTACATACTGATGGCGGCAGGTGTCCTGTTGCATCCCGTCGGGTCCCTTCCTAGGGGGTTTGGCGGTATGTGCCTCAGGGTCTCGAGTGTCATGGCAGTTCCACCGGTAGTAGTTGGTGTAATGCTGTGCGCATGCACACCCGAAAGGTCACCTGTCTGTGCATAATTTGTGGTTTCATGCGTGCGTTTGGGCGCATGATTGCGTATGGGTGTGGCTTCATTGTGTTTGGATGTGCGGGTCATAGCATTGCGTCTGTCCGCGTCATCGCATATACCAGTATGCGTCATGGCGTGCAGACATTTGCGTGTTCCTGCCAAATGCCCTATTTAAGTCTGGAGAGTGCCGCTCTCCAGTACTGTTGTATTGCGGCAAGTGTGAGTGAGCGTTCCTATGACGTGATCCTTTGATCTGCCTGTTTTCTGTTCTTTGCTGTTGCTGATCTTGGCCTGTCTGACTGCCCGACCTGTTGCCGACCTCTGCTTAGTACGATGACTCGATTTGTTGCCGACCTCTGCCTGTCTGAGAACCCGATCTGTTGTCAACCTTTGCTTAGTATGACTAACTGATCTGTTGCTAGTTACTGCTAGTCTAAGAAACCAGTCTTACACGGAGAATCCGCTTGTGAAGACTCCAACCTGGTTTCTGAGTCATTACATCACCAGACTCAGCCTGTGGGGGCGCTCCAGTCTTGCAATGGTCATGCGCTTCGGTGTCAGTGTTTCTGCTAGGGGTCCTGCCCCATATTAGCTGCAGGTCCCTGTTCACACTCCAGGGTCCTCAGCTGGTAAGCTGCAAGAGTCGCTGTCCTCAGCACATCGATCTCCAGCCTATCAGGTACGTTACACTGTTTAGGAACAACAGATTAACAAGCAATCGCCAGGCTTTATGGTAAGGCAAACGATCAGTTTTGACCATTGCACTTGCATACAGAAGTGAAATTAGAGTTTGTTGGGTCATGGATTCTGCTCTTGCTCTTAATGATCATTATCCAACGATATCCATGAACAGTGTTGGGAGTAATCGATTGTTGTTCAATCAGATCCTGCAAGATGGATCAGCATATTCCACGGATAAATGATCATTTGTGAAAATTTTGTACATAATGTAACAGCAAAAACAACAGAAGTGGAGGAGCACCCATGCAAAAGGATATGGGGTGTGCCGTAGCTTTAAGACCACTGTACCAATGATCCAAAGATGCAGATCCAGACGAAGCAGGCACCACCTTCAGTAAATAATTAGCTCTTTATTGAAAAAGTCATAAAAAATGACAAGTCATCGATAAAAAATGGCTTTAGCGGCTGACAGCCCGCTGTTTCAAGCTCAGTAGCTCTTTTTCAAAGCCAGAAGCCATACAAACAAGTAGAGGAACAACTCCTCCTTAAATAGGAACTATACAAGTAATTAGCCAATCAATTTAAAATCTGGCTGGCCAATGAGAGCACTCAGGAGGGCTGTGGACCTGATGGGGAACTGAAAAGAATGACATCACCAAAAACGCACCTCCCAGTCTTGCCAACGCCTAGCGCATGCGTATACAACCGTCCGCATGCGGAGAAACGTACGCGTTATACGCGGAAAATCACCCAGACGGCAAAATCATACGTACGTATAAGAAAGACCGCATGCGTAAAATTGTACGCGCCTGACGCGTAAAAACCGTACGCGTCTAACGCTAAAAATTTCACTAACATGCGTCAATATAGCCGCAAAGAAGATAGTAAGTGAAATTTAAAGATATAGCAGCGGTATACAAAAATGTCTGGGGACCACCAAAAACGTCATCACAAACATGAAACGGTCACCACAACCAAGTGTGACAATATGCAATGACAACAAAAAGGTGTCCCCAGTGCAAACAACAACTGCCTATACTTACAAAGAGGCAAGATACCACACATCGCTATGCGTTCAGCAAGACACATGGGAGTTTTCCTAAAAAAGAAAAAAGAAAAAATTAGAAACAACACTAGAAAAAATGAGAGGAACACAGCCGTCCCAAGATTATCACACAGGCCAACCAGTAGGAAAAACAGTAAGCAGAGAAAGACAATCACAAAGGATAACTCATATACAAAAACTGAGATCATATTCTCGATTTAGCCCACCCAACCCCATAACATTAAGTTTTCGAATCCACCACGCTTCCGTACGTGCCAATTCAGCCTTCGGTGCGCTTCGGTGTCAGTGTTTCTGCTAGGGGTCCTGCCCCATATTAGCTGCAGGTCCCTGTTCACACTCCAGGGTCCTCAGCTGGTAAGCTGCAAGAGTCGCTGTCCTCAGCACATCGATCTCCAGCCTATCAGGTACGTTACACTGTTTAGGAACAACAGATTAACAAGCAATCGCCAGGCTTTATGGTAAAGCAAACGATCAGTTTTGACCATTGCACTTGCATACAGAAGTGAAATTAGAGTTTGTTGGGTCATGGATTCTGCTCTTGCTTTTAATGATCATTATCCAACGATATCCATGAACAGTGTTGGGAGTAATCGATTGTTGTTCAATCAGATCCTGCAAGATGGATCAGCATATTCCACGGATAAATGATCATTTGTGAAAATTTTGTACATAATGTAACGATTGGTGTCAGCAAAACAGATTTTCTGATTATTGGTGATCTGCAGTATCACTAATAATACAGATGCTATACCTGATTATGTGGTGTCCTGCAGAATCACCAATAATGCTAGTATAGCCAGACACAGGACAACCAATGTGAGATAGTGTTTGGTGCAACAGTAATGAGGAAGAGGAGATCTCCCGAGGAGCGGGTGACTCAGACAGTACTGCAGCCAATGATCACCTGAGGAGCAGGTGATTCAGACTGTACTGCAACCAGTGGACACCTGAGGGGCAGGGACCACTGACTGTGCTGCAAGGATGATCACCTGAGGAGCAGGCGATTAAGACTATACTGCAGCCAGTGGACACCTGAGGGGCAGGGACCACTGACTGTGCTGCAAAGGATAATCACCTGAGGAGCAGGCGATTAAGACTATACTGCAGCCAGTGGACACCTGAGGAGCAGGGACCACTGACTGTGCTGCAAAGGATGATCACCTGAGGAGCAGGCGATTAAGACTATACTGCAGCTGGTGGACACCTGAGGAGCAGGTGTTACAGACAGTGCTGCAAAGGCTGGTCACCTGAGGAGCAGGTGATTAAGACTATACTGCAGCTAGCGAACACCTGAGGAGCAGGTGTTACAGACAGTGCTGCAGCTGAGCTTCACCTGAGGAGTAGGTGAAGGCTATTACAGATCCCTCACCAGTGGCTAGGCCCAGATAAAGTACAAAGACAGAAGGCTGATTCAGTGTTAAGTTCAGGCAGAGTCGTCAACCGGAATCAGATGGGCAGAGGTACAGAATCAATAAGCAGGAGAGTAGTCAAAGGAAGCAGAAGGTCATAACAGATAATACATTGCAATTAGTACTTTAAGCTATCAACAGAATCTGGCTAAGTGTGGATCCCCAGCTCCAGCTGGTTCTAGCACATTTTGGGATCTGACTAGGGTCTGAGTGCTAACACATTAGCATTAGCAACAGCAGACACGGGGCAACTGACAGACTAGTACTATACTGTATATACAGAGACGCCCCGCAGCGCCACCCCCATCACTCAGCCAATCCAAAGTACCGTTGGAGTCAGCTGACTTGGCAGATCAGCTGACTCCCCTTCTATTCGCATAAAGGTCCTGTCGCCTGGCGCGCGCGCGCGTAGCCCTCAATCTATGTGCAATAGAAGGACCAGGCAGAGCAGCAGCATGTAACTGCGCTGCAGAGGCCGCCGGCTGATACACGGAGATAGCCGCCATGCTGCTAGCCTCTGCGGCGGTATATCCGCTATCTATTACACATAACTATATAAAAATTGGTTGTCTTATAGGCGTTTTAAACAACTATAGTCGAAAGCGTGTATGCAGCTTTAGGATGCGTACACTCATCCGATATTGATTGGCCAATTTTGCCATCTTTATGTAGTATGGGGTACATAGATTTTGAATACTATGGGCTCGATTCACAAAGCGGTGCTAACCTAGTTAGAGACTTTAGGCGTGATAACCATTGCACCACGCTGGTGAAAAGCCAGTTTAGGCGTGATAAGTTTAAGTGTAGATAGCGTGCAAAGTCCCGCACGCAAAGCAGCGCCATTAAACTCTATGCGAAGTGCACCAGACTTTGCTAGCGCAAAACTTTTGATCAGCTGTGCACTGCGGTGCTAACGCAGTTGGTGCTTAAACTTATCATGCCTAAACTTATCACACCTAAACTTATCATGCCTAAACTTATCACACCTAAACTTATCACACCTAAACTTATCATGCCTAAACTGAGTTTAGGCGTGATAAAGGGCTTTTCACCAGCGTGCAAACACTTTGCACCGCTTTGTGAATCAGGCCCTATGAGTAGGTAAGCTCTAATACTACGTGGAAGTGGCAAAATCAAGATTGGATGTGTGTATACACCGAAAGGGATAACACAAACCCATAACAAAACGGGCTTTAAAAAAATCAGTACACATCTGCAAAATTGAAATAAGTGTTGAGTAAATCATATTGCCTAAACAGCAATTTGTATTAGATAGAGCAATGTACACCAGGATTTTTACTAGGGTAATCAAATTCACTGTTTACCCATTCATTGAAATGTTCTGCTGGCCATTGAAAGCGTAAATAGCACTCTGCCCTAGAGCATAGATAGACTCTTCAGAACTGCATACCTCAAGTCACCCAGTGAGGAGGTATGGGTAGTGAATTATCTTAATTTGTGCATAAACTGAAGGATTTCCTGCTCTGTCACACTGACCTATTAGTATGATGATACAAATATAACTACAGTAGACTAACGTGAGAACTGGAAATAAATGTGAAGCATGCCTTTATCAGGGATGTAGACACGCCCCTCCGGCCTCCCAGTTTTTCGGTTGTATGGACACTCAGGCAGGTTAAAAGTAGCCATGGCACCCCTAGATACAAAAAATTAAGTAGCTATGTGCCTTCACATAGAAAAATTAAATAGCCAGATGCCTCCAGGTAAAAGAATAACTGTATGTAGTCACATGCCTCTGCATATAACAATGAATATCTGCGAGCAATGGTGAAGCATGGTAGTGGTTCCTTGCAAGTTGGGGGCTGCATTTCTTTAAAGAGAACCCGAGGTGTGTTTAAAGAATGTTATCTGCATACAGAGGCTGGATCTGCCTATACAGCCCAACCTCTGTTGCTATCCCAAACCCCACTAAGGTCCCCCTGCACTCTGCAATCCCTCATAAATCACAGCCGTGCTGTGAGGCTGTGTTTACATCTGTAGTGTCAGTCTCAGCTGCTCCCCCGCCTTCTGCATAGCTCCGGTCCCTGCCCCCGTACCTTCCCTCCAATCAGCAGGGAGGGAAGGGATGCAGGCGGGGACTGGAGTTCTGCAGGAGGCGGGGAGAGCAGCAGACTGACACTATAGAGATAAACAAAGCCAGCTCTGACAAGCTGTTTGTCAGCAGCATGGCTGTGATTTATGAGGGATTACAGAGTGCAGGGGGACCTTAGGGGGGTTTGGGATAGCAACAGAGGCTGGGCTGTATAGGCAGATCCAGCCTCTGTATGCAGATAATACTCTTCAAACCCACCTCGGGTTCTCTTTAAATAGAATTGAGAATTTTGTCAGAATTAACGGCATCCTCAATGCTGAGAAACACATTCAGTACCATCAGGGAGGCATCTGATTGGCCGTAAATGTATTCTGCAGTAGGAAAACAACCACAGACATACAGCTAAAATCAGTAAAACTGTTTTCATAAAGAAGAACAAGAAGTCCTAAAAGTGATGTTATGGTCCGTGCAGTGTCCTGATATAAACATCACCGAGTGTGTCTGGGATGTATATGAGACTAGGATTTGGCACAGTCTAATTACACAGAATATCTTTGGTTAGTTCTCCAAGATGTTTGGAACCACCTATAGGTGTATAGGTGCAGTTAGAAGAATTGACTGTGATGTAAGTTTGCAGTAATAGGGCGCTTGACCCTTTTTTTATATAGCCAATCACATTTACGCTGCGGCTACTCACCACAGAGAAAGCAAAGGCAGTTTCAGCATGGAAATTTGGGAATGAGATAGCCAGTCGCTCTGCATTCACAGGCAATCAAAGTTTTGTCACTGGTGCTCGGCATGTATTGGTAATTAGTGTTGGTGTTCGAATTTGACATTGTGAATTCAAACATCCGACTACTCCTGACCAGTACTGTTCAGCACCCGAACAAGCGCACAGTCTCTGGAGGAGTTCACTGCCTCGCTTGTCGTGTTGCGCTTCACGTGACCCCAATACTTCCTTCTTCAAAACCTGTTCTCTGCATTGGTGGGAATCCCAGATGGAGCAGGAAATTAATTAAAGGTGTTTGTGTTTAGAGACAAGTTCATTCAGAAATCTATAATAATAATTTTCTAGGCCTCGCTGTATGTCTGTCTGTGTGTCCTACAATCACCGAACATGGACAAAATACTCTTTATGACAACCAGAATAAAAAGACATTTTATAGCGGGGAGGGAGGATTCAAAATTTAGCTATTTCTATATGCTTCTTTTACAGTTTTAGGAGTACAGTTATGAAACTTTGCACACCTCTTCATCCCATAGCGATTTGCGTTTGTTTGTGCTTTTTTAAGCGATCCCACCCTCAGTGCTTATGGGTTGGCCGACTGAAGACCCCACTTTGTCAAATAGACTTTTCAATAACCAATGTCAAACTGCCTCCACTTGTAGAGCTCTGAAGATAAACTCAACAAACATGGGTCAACAAAATTCGGTCACATTCTGGGGATTTCAAAAAGTGGCACAGCCACAAACTGCCAATCAGATTTTACCTATTGATTTAAATTAGAAAATTAAAAAGCTGTAATTCTCACAGTAACTGTGTCCCAAAACTTGGTACAGTCGGTCTCTGGATGACGGGGTTAAATTTCAAAAAAAGTGAGTGGAGACTACAACACCTAATCAATTTTCACCTGTGGATTTTAAGGAGAATATCAAAATTAATCAGTTCTTACACTTTTGATGGCAGGGTCCTCAAACTTGGAGTCAGTCATTGGTGGACTGGAATTCATGAATAGTGGATGGAGCTGATCTGGAAGTATGTCAGAAGTACTTCCAGGTCAGAGCCATTGTAGTGAAGATGCCAGCGTATACAAAAGGACAATGCAGTGGAATGGGAGAGCTGACGGAAGAGGTGGCGATAAGAACCACGGAGTAGGTGAATTACAGTATATGGTGGCTTATTTTTTAACACGTTTTTAATTATTAAAGCAGGGCAAATCGCCGTGGTCAGGGAAGGAAGGGGTGTTCTTAGGAGGAGAACTGCCACTTTCTCCACACCAATACAGTGGCTTGCAAAAGTATTCGGCCCCCTTGAAGTTTTCCACATTTTGTCACATTACTGCCACAAACATGAATCAATTTTATTGGAATGCCACGTGAAAGACCAATACAAAGTGGTGTACACGTGAGAAGTGGAACGAAAATCATACATTATTCCAAACAATTTTTTACAAATCAATAACTGCAAAGTGGGGTGTGCGTTATTATTCAGCCCCGAGTCAATACTTTGTAGTACCACCTTTTGCTGCAATTACAGCTGTCAGTCTTTTAGGGTATGTCTCTACCAGCTTTGCACATCTAGAGACTGAAATCCTTGTCCATTCTTCTTTGCACAACAGCACCAGCTCAGTCAGATTAGATGGACAGCGTTTGTAAACAGCAGTTTTCAGATCTTGCCACAGATTCTCAATTGGATTTAGACCTGGACTTTGACCTGGCCATTCTAACACATGGATATGTTTTGTTTTAAACCATACTATTGTTGCCCTGGCTTTATGTTTAGGGTCATTGTCCTGCTGGAAGGTGAACCTCCGCCCCTGTCTCAAGTCTTTGCAGACTCCAAGAGGTTTTCTTCCAAGATTGTCCTGTATTTGGCTCCATCCATCTTCCCATTAACGTTGACCAGCTTCCCTGTCCCTGCTGAAGAGAAGCAACCCCAGAGCATGATGCTGCCACCACCATATTTGACAGTGGGGATGGTGTGTTCTGAGTGATGTGCGGTGTTAGTTTTCTGCCACACATAGCGTTTTGCATTTTGGCCAAAAAGTTCCATTTTGGTCTCATTCGACCAAAGCATCTTCTTCCACATGTTTGCTGTGTGCCCCACATGGCTTGTGGCAAACTGCAAACGGGACTTCTTATGCTTTTCTGTTAACAATGGCTTTCTTCTTGTCACTCTTCCATAAGAGCCAACTTTGTGCAGTGCACGACTAATAGTTGTCCTATGGACAGATTCCCCCACCTGAGCTGTAGATCTCTGCAGCTCATCCAGAGTCACCATGGACCTCTAGACTGCATTTCTGATCAGTGCTCTCCTTGTTCGGCCTGTGAGTTTAGGTGGACGGCCTTGTCTTGGTAGGTTTACAGTTGTGCCATACTCCATCCATTTCTCAATGATCGCTTGAACAGAGCTCCGTAGGATGTTCAAGGCTTTGGAAATCTTTTTGTAGCTTAAACCTGCTTTACATTTCTCAATAACTTTATCCCTGACCTCATGTGGAATTCCAATAAAATTGATTCATGTTTGTGGAGGTAATGTGACAAAATGTGGAAAACTTTAAGGGGGCCGAATACTTTTGCAAGCCACTATATATATATATATTATTTTGGAGTGCTTTGCTCAAGTATCATTTTACTTTTTAAAAAAATGTACATAAATTAATTCTTTATGCCCTTGTCCTAAAAAAAATACAATACCCAGACTTCTTGCTCTACAAGTTAATAAAACATTTGTAGATCTACTTCTCTAAATTGAGTCATGTACCTACATGATTTGTTCAAGTTCTGGCTCTCCGGGGCCTCTTAAAATCAGGACATACAATAAACATACATGCACTTAGGAAACTGATATGAGTATTCTTATGCTGAGACTAAATAACAAACCCCAGCTGTGAGAAGTACATACATATTTGATATCCCAGAAATCAAGACAATTACGACAATGTATTTACATTGATATCTGGGTAATAAATACAACTGTTTACAAACTTTTTTAGGAGGAAATTAAAGACAGATGCTTATTGGTCACAGATTTTAATCTAAAATTAGCCTAAGTTAAAAGTTATATGATAATTTGCTGCAAACATATGCTTGTTTGCCACCCCCCTACAAACATATATCAGATCTTAGTGCACAACAAGGCTTTTTCAATATGCAGACAACTATTATAAGGAAGAATGACATAACTGCATTTGGTTAAAAAAAATGGCCTTGAAAAAGCCATTGGTGCTACTTGTGGTTAACAGTCTGCTTTGTGCCCGAAAACCTATATGATTATGTATATGGTGTATCATTTTAACTGTGAAAAGCAAGAGAATAGAATTTGGGGTATTTTAGGGCTGTCATGTGAATTGTTTTTAGTAAGAAACTGAATCAGCGATAAAATTGTTATTTTCCTATACTCTGAACCAAAATAAAAGTCTTGCAAAAAATAAAACAATTGTGGCAGAATTGAAAAGAGAATACATAAATTGTTACCTTAGCGAATCAGCATTTTTTTTAATCTGTATGCCATACTACAGAGGGTATACTACAGTTATGTGTACAAATAAAGGCTTGTAATCACTCAAAGAGAACAATGAGAAAGCAAAATAATACAAAACAGAAAAATACACCTTCATTCCAAAATAATATATTCTCGCCATACATTGTACTAGGGACATCATTTAAACGTTGTGATCGCCAGGACAAAAAGGCAGATAAAATGTGTGAGTTTTAGCTACAGTACCATTTTTTTTCCTTGCTTTTCCCTTTAAAACGCATAGAAAATAAAGTAATTAATATAAACAAATATCACCTCCAAAAAGCTTAATTTGTGGCAAGAAAAACAAGCTATAGATCATTTGCATGTGATAAGCAGTGATAAAGATTTGGCCAAATGAATGGAAAGAGTGCTGAACGGTGAAAATTGCCTTTGACAGTAAGGGCTAATTCACACTACAAGAGCTTTTATAAGCGCTTGGTGGTTTTGAAAGCTCTTGCTTATGTTATCCTATGTGTGTGTTCTCACTGGAGAGATGTGATTTTGTAAAAAAAAAAAAAACATAGCACTGCATTAGCAAGAGCTTTTTAAATCACTAGTGCTTAAAAAGCTTTTGCAGTGTGAATCAGCCCTAAGGGCTCATTTCCATATAAAGCGCTTTCAGGCGCGCGTATGGAAGTGCCCCGAAATGCAGCAAACCATACACAACGATTCAGCACTGAATCACCATGCATGAATGCAGTCTATGACTGCACTGTCTGCTGTTTCCACTCATGCATGGTGATTCAGTGCTGAATCATTGTGCATGGTTTGCTGCATTTCGGGGCACTTCAGCCCGCGATCCAATTCAGTAATGAATGGGATCACAAGCCCACGCCGGGAGCGACGCGCAGCACAGAGCCACCGGGCTCTGCGCTTTAATAGAAGCGAGCCCTAAGGGTAAAATAACCTGTGGAGTTACGTGGTTAAAGTGACAGTAGGCAAATTGGCTGGTTTCTTATTGGTCTTTTAACGGACCAATTGGAAGCTGGTGGCACATTTAGAGGACATCGGAAGTGAGAGGATTGTGGGGCTGCCATATTTATTTCCTTTTAAGCATTACCAGTTACTTGTCTATCCTGCTGGTCCTCTGCCTCTAATACTTTTTAGCCATAGATCCTGAACTAGCATGTTTTTTTTTTGTTTTTTGTTTTCTTTTTTTGGTTAAGGGGTACATTTGTACACACCTTAAGTGTGTATTTAAAATGGATCCGAGGTGAACTTTTACTCATTGCATAATTGTGTTCCTTTCCTATTGTTTATAGGGCATTCCTCAAGCCAAATACTTTTTTGTTTTTGTTTTAATACTCCAATTCCCTATAAACTAAATAAGCCTCGCCCACAGGTTTTCAGAGAGCGAAGGCACTTTCAGACAGTAGCAAGGGCTCATGGGAGCTCAGTCTGGGCAGCAGGAGGGGGAGGTATTACTAGCCAGAGATTTCAGAGGCAGAGGGGAGGAGGGAGGAGGAGGGGGGATTAGGTTTTTTTGCTCAAGATGCAGATAAGCCTGCTTCTGTGTAATGTTTACAAACAACATGGTTGCTGTCATTGTATCACAGGAATAATCAATCATATTCTATTAAAGCTGTTTGCAGCTAGATTTACTGTGTAATCTAAACTTTAAATAATATATATAGACAAGTTACTTGTTATAGTTCGTTTTTCATCTCGGGTCCGCTTTAAGTCCCACACCTGGGGGGGAGGCACGTCCCTTTTGGTTTAATTTCAAATGCAGCCTGATTAGGAGCGCTGCAACCATGTGTATCAGTTTTCATTCAATGTATGTAGATTAGGGTTTAGTGCATAGTTTTGCATCTGATTTGTATTTAGGTGTGTATTTAAGTCCCGGGGGGTGCACACCTCTGTTGGTTTCGTTTCAGTTTCAGCCTGATTAGGAGCACTGCCATTTTTTTCCATGTTCTTTTGAAAATGTGTATGGCTAGCAGCCTCAGGTTCATACTGTTTTAACTGTTAGCTAGTGGTTAGGTTTAGCTAGTGGTTAGGTCTCTTTTGGGAGGGCACGTCATCGCTGTGGAAGAGTCTAGTACCTAACAATTTGCATGCAAAATGTGTAGGAAGCTAACGTCCTCCTTTGCTGCATCTGTTTTACATTCAACTTGTGTTGAATGTAAATATGGACAGCTGGAAGTAAATTGTGTCTCAACTTTTTTTTTATTTCAGTAATGATTACAAGGTTGTACTCCTGCCAGCCTCCTCTGTCATGTATACCTGGTCCTGGCTTGATGGTGTGCTCTGGGCAGGACCTGGCACTTCAAGCTGAAGGAGGCTGGCTACAGTACACAACAGAAGAACTCTGTTATTGTCACTGATCAGAAGTTGTCTTTCTGCAGTGGAAATCAGTATGCAGAAAGTCATATATGGAAATTGGAACAATACAGAATACCACATTACCAAGACTCGGAATTTTTAGACCAATCAGAAGACTTGGAAGTATTAGGCCAAGAATTCAGAAGTGTACCGCTGTTGCCAATAGGAAATGAGGATTACGGATTATAATGTACATCCACAAGATATAGCAGATATAGCAGATTTTGCAAAGATACATTCAAAAAACAAAACTAACTTTAATGACAAAAATAGCAACAGGGAATCAGAAATTCCAATTTAGTCGGAATTTCCCAGAAATCGGAAAAACATTTCTCAGAATGCAGAATTGTGTCGGATTCGGAAACTGGCATTTCCGTCAATTCCTACCTGGAATGTATTTACAAAGCGCACACTGGCACTTGTTAAAATGTGTGTATACGTGATTCCCTCTAGCCATCCAAACTGCACCTGGGGAAACGCTGCAAAGTTGCAGCAGTGCAAATAGGCCCTAACAAATGCCAGAGTGCAAATTGTGAATGCAAACCAGGCACAAGTGGAAATGGGCCCTTTTTCTGTCAGAGTCAGTCACTGGTGATGAAATCCTCTCTGTAGACTCACCTCACCATCTTACTACAGCTCCTGTACAGTCATCAAGCACTCAACACTCTCACTGCCTTTCTGCATTTAACCTTCTCTGAGCTTTCAATGACACCCTGCACTTATCCACTCCTTCATTTGCATAACAATGTAGCATTTTACCCCTTCTCTGCCTGCAAATAACTACTTAAAGCGGAATGAAACCCAGCATTTCTTCTTTGCGCTAATAGATTATTTACAGCATATTATATGCAACCAGCATTTTTATTTACTAGTACAGCATTCAAAGGGTTACACACAGGACTTTGAAGTTCCCTGCCAGCAAAGCTGGACACATCGGATTCGGAACTTAGACAATGTTATCTTGTATTTAATTGTATCAAGTGAGGAATGTAAACAAACACTTCTCTGACACTGCAGGCTCTGATGAACAAAGTCAGACAATCAGAAAGCATTTCATCTTAAGTTAGAAGATCAATAAAGCAGTTATAAATACAATGCAAAGTCAGCTCTCAGGGCAAAAAAAGCGTATTTTGGGAACGTATAATTTCTAAATGAATAATAATACTTATGCACAAAAGCAAATATGATAACCGTATGGCATCATATTATGTCAGGGTTTTATACCGCTTTAAGGAGACTCCGTAACAAAAATTGCATCCTGTTTTTTATCATCCTACAAGTTCCAAAAGCTATTCTAATGTGTTCTGGCTTACTGCAGCACGTTCTACTATCACCATCTCTGTAATAAATCAACTTATCTCTCTCTTGTCAGACTTGTCAGCCTGTGTCAGGAAGGCTGCCAAGTTCTTCAGTGTTGTGGTTCTGTGATGCATCTCCCCCCTCCAGGCCCCTCTCTGCACACTGCCTTTGTATTATTTAGATTAGGGCAGCTTCTCTCTTCTCTCTTATCTTTTACAAGCTGGATAAATCCTCCTCTGAGCTGGCTGGGCTTTCACATACTGAGGAATTACATACAGGCAGAGCTGTCTGCACTCTGCAGGAAGAAACAGCCCGACACTTCAGTGGAAGATAGCTGCAGGGGGAAAGAACACACACAAATTATCTCTTGAGATTCAAAAGGAAGGGTGTATACAGCCTGCTTGTGTATGAATGTATTTTCTATGTGTGGACATACTGTACATCAACCTACTTCCTGTTTTGGTGGCCATTTTGTTTGTTTATAAACAAACTTTTAAAACCGGTTTTTAACCACTTTTAATGCGGCGAGGAGCGGCGAAATTGTGACAGAGGGTAATGGGAGATGTCCCCTAACGCACTGGTATGTTTACTTTTGTGCGATTTTAACAATACAGATTCTCTTTAAAGCTACACAACCACTCACCACCTTACCCCTATTCCTGCTTAGCATGCACACCTGTCCAGTGCTGCATTCAGCTTGATCAAGCAGGTTACTTTTATCTATATGTATATTATTCTGTAGTTGCACCATGAAGCCATTTTCATACATACATTTTAAGGAAAAAAGAAATAGGCAATCTGCAAGAAGCACACTATTTATGAATATAGCTGTGTATATGTATATATATATATATATATATATATATATATATATATATATATATATATATATATATATATATATATATATATATATATATATATATATAGCAATACAATGACTGTTTTGTTGGCTAGCTCCTTATGTATATTTAAACTATAAATGTGAATGTATTTCATATACAGTAAGTGATAATCTTATTTGAAAAAAATTACTTTAAGCATGCTCTGTATGCTACACAAATATGCTACTTTTGCAGTCGTGCATGGTGGTCTGGCCTTCTGTAGCTGTTTAACCACTACTGTTTACAGTGAATATATTTTTAGCCTTGCACACGACTTTTAAAACGTTACTAATTTTTTTCTTTCTTTTTTTTCCCCCTAAGTTGTTGAATGTAACACTCATAAAAGGTGTCTATGACAAGCTGCGGAATTTAGCTTTGAATCGTTTCATATATTTACATGTAATCCCCAGGACATGCCAGACCAGGGGCTTAACTGGATTGCGTGTTGACTGGATGGGTCCCTAGAGAATCAGCAGACTGTGAATGGAACCATGTTCACAGCAAGATCACCGAAAGGCTAAGGGGGAAAGCAGAAAGAAACTTTAACAGCTAAAATAATAAGTAGGCAATACTTTGGAATTTTCATATTGTTACTTGAGAAACCTAACACGTCAAGATGCAATGTTTCTCCAATGCCATGTTATATAAACAGGGCTACATATTGAGTCTGATTTATAACAGAAAAAAAAGAAAACACAAATGTTGGGATGTTGCCCATAGCAACCAGATAAAAATCTTGATTTGGCTGCATGTTCACATTACTTGTCATTTTCTGTTTGCCTGTATAAAATGAGGACTGTAAGGATCCCTCCTGCGGGTTGCAGCAAAGCTGCAGCCGAGCAATTTTGAAAATTCTTGCTTGCATTTGGTTGCTTGGTTTTGTTTGCATTTTCCATGAGAGTCTTAGCTGTTTGCAAGCACACTGCAGTTCAGAGTAGTCAAGGATGTTGTCATGAATCCACCTATGGCTGGCTGCAGTTGAATTGCAGTCAGACAGTTGTGGATTTCTTACATGCATGTTGTTGCATAATCTGGAATGCATTTGTAATGAGAGTTCCGTCCATTCCCAGACAACTAGCAGCTTTCAATCAGTGTAGCACAGGATTGCACGATTACCATTCAGCTGTGTGGGAATTTGCATGTCAGTTTCCATTGGCTGATGTCCACATAAAAGCCTGCCTCTCATTCCAGACATTGCCTGACATAGCATACAGCTTATCTGAGTTGTTGTTGGGTCCATGCTGTGAACGTGTAATTTGTATTGCTTTGCATTACCTTGCTTGCCTGGAGGGTCACTGCACCCGCGGGGGTGCAGTGGAGTCTTACCCCCTGCTAGCTGGTGACTGCCTTCACCACGTTACTGGTAGTTATCCTGCTTGCTCTGTTCCTAAGGACGTAACTATAGGCTGTGGTTGCTATTAGTTACACTCCAACCTCTTGTTTTGTATCAGTGTGGATGTTTGCTACTGCTAGACAAACATTCCTTCTGTCTGTCTGTTCCTGCTAAACCTATTTCCTGTGTACGTAACTATAGGCTGTGGTTGCTATTAGTTACACTCTTACTTGTCTGTCTTGTTCAAGTCAGTGTGCATGCTTGCTATCACTAGGGCAGTGATTAGACTTTCAAGCATTTCGTCTGTATCTCTGTTGCCTGTCTTGTTACTCAGTCAGAGGCTCAGGCAGCGGTCGCCCAGAGCAACCATTGTATCTTGTTTGCTAACAGTCAGTTTGTCTGTCTGTTGTCTGAATTGTTACTCAGATCAGAGGCTCAGTGCGGCATCGCACTGAGCAACCATTGTGTCTTGTTTATTTGTTCCAGTATCGGAAGCCCAGAGCAACTGCAGCTCCTGTGAAAATCTGTGTAGCCTCTTCCATCACCCAGCGACATAGTCTTGTTTGACTGGTAGTACTCTGGCTTTCTTGCCCTCAGCTGCTATACCTTGCACCTCCAAGGCCTGGGTGTAACCGAAGTCGGGCAGGTGTTGCTCTTCACCGCCTGTTCAAGCGGGAACACGCCACATAGGGTGAAGAAGGTGGTGTTAGATTGGGGAATAGTGGCTGAAAAGAAAGCAGGAGATCTGCCAGGCATTACAAGGCATGATTTCCCAGGGTAAAAGGAGGAAGGAATGTAAAGATAAAAATAATTGTCCACCTTAAATTATCCAATGAAACCCAATATTGAACAATATAAATTCTAGGTGTTGACCAGTTGTAAGACCTCCATTTGGTATGGAAGGAAAGAAGCTAGAGGCAGATAAGGTCTGAAATGGAAACTCCACTGTTGGTGAGAACATGGAAATTCCTTAGTTCATCTACATACATTGCAGAGATTAACATCAAACCTTATTTTAGTTTGTTAATGTGTAAATATATAAAATGTGCATATACTGTATAACACCATTATTTTACAAGGTTCCTAACACAGATTTGAATAACAGAGTGTCCAAGTTTGCCACCTAACGGACTAATGCAGGTGTTGAAAATAAGTAAAAAGCTCCTACTTTGTGCAGCAAATTACTCATGCAGCAATATGTGTAGTTTCTAAAAGGCATTTCGAGTGTAAGGGCCCTTTCACACATGGGCGGCGTGGCAACAGAGAGAGTTTTCATTGGCTCAACATGAACCAATGAGAATTCTCCCTGTTGCTGAGGATCCCTATTGGTCTTCTGTAGCTCAATGGAGAATCCCCAGCCACCAGGGTGTTCAGAAGGGATCGAGCGGCGGTGATAGCGAGATAGTGAGATTACAATCATCAGAAAAAAAAGAAGACTCCGGGCACCTTCCGTCCTTTTTATTGTACTCAATATAGCGTCATACAGCAAAACGTGGAATCCATGCCATGCTCAACCACGTCTGTGGGCTAGGATGGTGGCGGTGAAATGGAGGTGGGGGTGTTGGGCACCAATGTGGGGCTTGCGATGGCCGTTTCACATCACACCGGATGCTTGGTTCCATGCGTTCCATGTTTTCAAGACGGAAGGTGTCCGGAGTCTTCTTTTTCTTCTGATGATCGCATTCATGGATTCTTTCTACTACAGCCATACCCGTTGAGCACACATCCATTCAGCAAGCAGCAGGAGATCGTGGTGGAAGCAGTGAGAGTATCTGCTTACCTTTGTTTAAATCTGTCACTACAGCTTGCATAGGGAGCACCACACATCTCTCTTTCTTTCAGTAGAACACATGAGTATTACATCACGGCAGCAGTGTGCATGCGACGAGAACGGGCAACGCAGATGCGGCGACTAGCCTAGTGAGAGCAGACAGTCTGTTCTCATAGGCTTTCATTGAGTTTGTTTTTACATCCAGTCCGGGAAAAAGTGCAAGGTCCGGACTCTACATTCCACGGCACATGGATCGTACATACTGTAGATCCGTGTTTGTAACAAGTGGAAGCGGGTCTTATTTTTAACATAGGATCTGCTTCTTGCGTTTTTGAGGAGCTTTAAAAACGTATCTCACGGATACATGAGGATAAGTGTAGCCAGTGGTTTCCCCCCCCCCAGGATAAGTGTAGCCAGTGGTCCCTCCCCCAGGATAAGTGTAGCCAGTGTTTCCCTTCCCCCCCAGGATAAGTGTAGCCAGTGGTTCCCCACCCCCCTGGATAAGTGTAGCCAGTGTTCCCCCCCCCAGGATAAGTGTAGCCAGTGGTTCCCCACCCCCCTGGATAAGTGTAGCCAGTGGTCCCCCCCCCAGGATAAGTGTAGCCAGTGTGTAGCCAGTGGTCCCCCCAGGATAAGTGTAGCCAGCTGCCGCAGCTCCAGTGGGAGTAGGAAGAGTGCAGAGAAGAGAGGCAGGGAGACATCGGGGGCTCCGCAAGATAGTACATTTACCTCTCCTGAAACGTTCTCTGCAGGTGGCGATCCTCTTCTTGCGGTGATAGGGGCTCCGGGCGGCGGCGGTGTCCTCTTCGGTGGGCTTCCCCTCCAGGCAGCGGTGGTGATAGGGGCTCTGGGCGGCGGCGGTGCAGGTGTCCTCTTCGGAGGGCTTCCTCTCCAGGTAGCGGTGGCAGTGGCAGTGATAGGGGCTCCGGGCGGCAGCGGTGGTGATGGGGGCTCCGGGCGGCGGTGGAGCAGGTGTCCTGTAATGAAAAATCCGCAACGCCGGATGGATTGCGGAAATATGGTCGCATCCAGTCCGGCAAGCGGACCTTCCAACGCGGGATGCGGAAATTCGTCCGCATCCGCTGCTCAAACCCGTCCGAGCACTCTGCTCCAAACTCACCAGCATGCTGCTCACCAGGGCTCTGCCATCTTGCCTCTAGGGGATGCGCGCGCACGCCAGACACGCCTTTATACTCTTAGAAAGCGTGTCAGCTGGAGGTCAGCTGACATTTTAGCCTGCTCTGATTGGTTGCTCCGTGGGGTGGAGACTTCTCTCCCAGGCAGTATATAAGGAAGTGCTTTTCAGTCACACTTCGTCTGTGTTTGCGATACCCTGTGTCAGCACTCAGACCTAGTCAGCCTTGTCTCTGGTATTGTGTTATATATTGGTTTATCACCAATATATACACATATTATACTGTTTGATTTATCGTGTATGATTCTGTGCCTGTCTTGACTACTCTTCTGCTTCCTGATTCTGTACTTTGCCAGCCCGTACCGTTATCGACTATTGGCTTGGTTTCCGACTATTCTCTTTTCTCACGTTTCTGTACTGCTGCCGCCTGATCTGTTGCCGAACCTCATTTTGTCTGACCTTTCTCCCTTCAGTGGAACGTCTCCCACTGTAGGGTTCTATCAGAGGCTTGCCCCTTTGAGACGACCGCCACTAGCAAACCCTTGCTGCTAGAGGCCGAGACTCCTCCACTCCGTCCTTTGGAGGATCTCACACACGGGGTTCCCATTCAGAGGTAACCACACCTCTGAGGAATTACGGTGTGGTGGATATTTCCAGGGACTTGAATTTACGCTGTATATTATTATTGTTGTCTGCTGTTCCAGCTTGCTGGAGGTTGTATCTCTGTGCCCTATAGAGATACTCTGTTGTACCAAGCACCCTCTTGCATACGACTGTATCGTGTCACGCTATACTTGCATTATTGGCGATTCTGCAGATCACCATACAATCAGGTATAGCATCTGTATTATTGGTGATACTGCAGATCACCAATAATCAGAATATCTGTGCTTGCTGACACCAATCGTTACATAAACACAGACCATACAGAAGTAAAATGGAGGGGTGGTCAATCAGCTTGAGACCGTAAGGGCAGCGCTAGAACAGCTGAAGATTACTGTGACTGCACAGCAGGCTCAGATTACTCAGCTGACTGAGACTGTCCGGAGGCTGTACCCACCACTTAACGTCCTACCTCCCCCGGCTCCTAGTGAGCCTAAAATGAACATTCCCGAGAAGTTTTCAGGCTCTAGGTCAGATTTTCAGAACTTCCGCCACAGAGTTCAGTCCTATTTGGACATGAAACCTGTGTCCTCAGGAACAGAGGCCCAGAAGGTTACTCTTGTCAAAACTCTGTTGCACGCAGATTCCCAAACTTGGGCTTACGGTTTACCGGACGATCATCCTGCCCTTTCGTCCAACCAAGAGTTTTTTAAAGCCATGGCGGTCATCTACGATGATCCGGATAGTGCCGCCACGGCTGAACATAAACTTAAAAACCTTAGACAGGGACACAGTAAAGCAGAGGACTATGCATCAGAGTTTAGAAAATGGGCTGTATCGTCTAGATGGGAGCGATATGCACTTCTTGATCGATACCTAGATGGGTTGTCGGAAGCAGTAACCGACGTGATGGTTAGCCATCCAGAGCCTAAAGATCTTGATGAAGCCATAATGCTATCTATCCGAATAGATAGACGCCTTAGGTACAATAAGAAGGGCAGGCATCCTTTGTATCCTAGGGTTTCAGGTACTAGTAGCTCGGCAGCAGTTGAGACTGAGGAGCCTATGCAGCTAGGCCACGGGCGCCTCACTGAGGCTGAGAGAATCAGAAGACACAGAGAGGGTCTCTGCATGTATTGCGGAGAAAAAGGTCACATTGCACAAAACTGTGGTAGGAAGTCGGGAAACTCTTCGGCTTAGTTGTGGTTGGGGGTACCACCCTAAGCGGACTAGTTTCACCCCCCAAACAAGAGAAAATTTTATTGCCCTGCTCCATTAATTGGGAAGGGTGAAACTTTTCTACCACAGCATTTGTGGGTTCTGGGTCAACTGCCAACTTTTTAGATCTGAATTTTGCTTTAAGTCTAAATATTCCCATACTTCCTGTAGAAAGACATTTATACGTTACAGCAAAAGATGATTCTCCTCTGCAAGGAAAGTCCCCACTGTGCCAGACACCTCCTCTCTCGCTTCAAGTAGGAGCTCTGCACAAGGAGGTCATACAGTTCTATGTGCTAAAAATGTCTACCTCTACGGTGATATTAGGATTACCTTGGTTACGTTTACATTCTCCTCAGTTTGATTGGAGGGATGGGCAGTTGACTACTTGGTCTCCTTACTGTTCGCAATATTGTCTACAGTATATAATTTTATGTTCTACTAAGGTTCACGTGGAAGAAGTTCCTCCACAATATCAAGAATATTCGGATGTGTTTTGTCCCTGTGCAGCTGATCAGTTACCCCCTCATAGACCCCTTGACTGTCCAATAGATTTGAAATCAGGAACCATGCCTCCTAGGGGCCACTTATATAATCTTTCTCCCCCAGAAAAATTGGCCATGGATGATTACATTCAGGAAAATTTACAGAAGGGTTTTATCCGCCCTTCAAGATCTCCTGCGGGGGCCGGATTCTTTTTGGTTCAGAAAAAAGATGGAGGCTTGCGTCCCTGTATTGACTACAGGGGTCTAAATAAGATCACGATTAAGAATCGCTACCCACTACCGTTGATTGATGATCTGTTCACACAAGTTTCCGAGGCTTCTGTATTCACAAAGCTAGATCTGAGGGGGGCTTACAATTTAATCCGTATTAGGGAGGAAGACGAGTGGAAGACGGCGTTCAACACTCCCAAGGGGCATTACGAGTATTTGGTGATGCCTTTTGGGTTGTGTAATGCTCCTGCAGTTTTTCAGGAGTTTGTTAACGAGATTTTCAGAGAGGTACTGGGTCACTTTGTAATCGTCTACTTAGACGACATCTTGATATTTTCTAAAAATATCACTGAACATCACCAACATGTGAAATATGTGTTACAAAAACTCAGGGACAATCAATTGTTTGCAAAGTTGGAGAAATGTGTTTTCGAGGTAAAAGAGATTGCCTTTCTTGGATACATTATCTCCACATCAGGATTGTCCATGGATTCCAAGAAGGTCTCTGCAGTGAAGGATTGGCCACAACCACCTGGGCACTGCAGAGGTTCTTGGGATTCGCAAACTATTATAGAAAGTTTATCAGGGGTTTCTCTTCAGTGGTGACTCCACTTACTAATTTGACAAAAAAAGGGGCTGATGCCACTCATTGGTCAGAGGAAGCATGTACGGCATTTTCCTTTCTGAAAGAAGCATTCTGTTCAGCTCCTATATTACGTCATGTCGATGTCGCTTATCCATTTATAGTAGAGGTGGATGCCTCGGAGGTTGGAGTGGGAGCAGTATTGTCTCAACGTTCAGGACTTCAAGGCAAGCTTCATCCCTGTGCTTTTTTTCCCCGAAAGTTTTCCCTTGCCCAGAGAAACTATGACGTTGGAAACAGGGATTTATTGGCCATCAAGCTTGCTTTCGAGGAGTGGCGCCACTGGTTGGAGGGGGCAGAGCATGTAATAACTGTTTACATGGATCATAAAAATTTACAATACATTGAAAAAGCCAAGAGACTCACCCCCAGACAGGCTAGATGGGCCCTCTTTTTCTCCCATTTTAATTTCATAATTACATTTACACCAGGGAGTAAGAACGTCAAAGCAGACGCCCTTTCTCGTTGCTTTGAACCTGAAACTGCTCCACCCCCTTCTCCAGAAAGTATTTTGTCAAAAGAGATCATCCTGGCAGCCACTGAAATAGTTGAAGATCTTGCTAACTTTCTCAGTCCTTTCCAATTAGAAGCCCCAGAAGGGGTCCTATACGTTCCTTGTGTCTTGCGCCCCAAAGTATTACAGTTGTTTCATGGACACAAGAATGCTGGACATCCTGGCATCACCAGAACCCAAGACTTGTTGGGTAGGTCTGTCTGGTGGCCATCATTACAAACAGATTGCAGAGAATTTGTCAAAACCTGTACCGTCTATGCCAGGAGCAAACCCCCCCGACTAGCTCCAGTCGGAACTTTACAGTCTCTGCCCTCCCCTCAGGAGCCATGGACGCACATTTCCATGGACTTTGTGGGAGAACTGCCAGTTTCCAATGGAAAGACGGTCATTTGAGTAGTCACTGACAGATTCAGTAAGATGGCTCACTTTGTGTCCTTGAGTGGTTTCCCTTCTGCTCAAAAATTAGCAGATCTTTTTATTCAAAATATCTTTAAGTTACACGGCATTCCGGAAAATGTCGTCTCGGACAGAGGGGTTCAGTTTGTCTCGAGATTCTGGCGGGCCTTCTGTAAGGGGATGAGTATGTCGTGGTCTTTTTCATCATGTTACCATCCGCAGACCAACAGTCAGATGGAGAGGATTAACCAGTCCTTGGAACAGTTCTGAAGATGTTATGTGGCGGACGCTCAACACCGGTGGGCGGAGTTTCTGCCATTCGCTGAGTTCGCACATAACAATCTTAGGAATGAGTCCTCTGGTTATGCGCCTTTTCAGATAGTCAATGGGAAGTCTCCCAAATTTTCTCCTTTACCAGTGACGGCCTCTCCATTCCCTGTTTTGGAGAAGTGGCAGGAATCCTTCAAGAAGATCTGGGCTAATGTCGGAGAAAATTTGAAAAAGGCTTTTGGCATACAGAAGAGGCAGGCAGATAAGAGACGATCTGCGGAGTGGGAGTTTAAGCCAGGGGACAAAGTTTGGGTATCAACTTGTCATATAGCTCTGAGACAGCCGTCCGCGAAACTGGGGCCCAGGTATATTGGTCCATATCCAATTTCCGAAAGGGTTACTTACAGAGTCAGTTTACCGCATTCTCTAAAGGTGGTGAAAGCCTTTCATGTGTCGCTCTTGAAGCCGGCTGTTCAGGTGGATTCCCTCCCGCCTCACCCTGTCATGGTTGATGGTGAGCCTGAATGGGAGGTTGAGGAGATCTGGGACTCCAGACGAGTTCAGGGTTCAGTGCAGTATTTGGTGCATTGGAGAGGGTACGGTCTAGAGGAAATATCCTGGGTCAAAGCAGGTGATTTACATGCTGATAATCTTAGAAGACGGTTCCATGAGCTCCATCCTGACAGGCCAGGTGGGATGTGTCCGGAGTCCACGCCTAGAGGGAGGGGTACTGTGACGAAAAATCCGCAAGGCTGGATGGATTGCGGAAATATGGTCGCATCCAGTCCGGCAAGCGGACCTTCCAACGCGGGATGCCGAAATTCGTCCGCATCCGCTGCGCAAACCCGTCCGAGCACTCTGCTCCAAACTCACCAGCATGCTGCTCACCAGGGCTCTGCCATCTTGCCTCTAGGGGGTGCGCGCGCACGCCAGACACGCCTTTATACTCTTAGAAAGCGTGTCAGCTGACCCGGAGGTCAGCTGACATTTTAACCTGCTCTGATTGGTTGCTCCCTGGGGTGGAGACTTCTCTCCCAGGCAGTATATAAGGAAGTGCTTTTCAGTCACACTTCGTCTGTTTTTGCGATACCCTGTGTCAGCACTCAGACCTAGTCAGCCTTGTCTCTGGTATTGTGTTATATATTGGTTTACCGCCAATATATACACATATTATACTGTTTGATTTATCGTGTATGATTCTGTGCCTGTCTTGACTACTCTTCTGCTTCCTGATTCTGTACTTCGCCAGCCTGTACCGTTATCGACTATTGGCTTGGTTTCCGACTATTCTCTTGTCTCACGTTTCTGTACTGCTGCCGCCTGATCTGTTACCGAACCTCATTTTGTCTGACCTTTCTCCCTTCAGTGGAACGTCTCCCACTGTAGGGTTCTATCAGAGGCTTGCCTCTTTGAGACGACCGCCACTAGCAAACCCTTGCTGCTAGAGGCCGAGACTCCTCCACTCCGTCCTTTGGAGGATCTCACACACGGGGTTCCCATTCAGAGGTAACCACACCTCTGAGGAATTACGGTGTGGTGGATATTTCCACGGACTTGAATTTACGCTGTATATTATTATTGTTGTCTGCTGTTCCAGCTTGCTGGAGGTTGTATCTCTGTGCCCTATAGAGATACTCTGTTGTACCAAGCACCCTCTTGCATACAATGGTATCGTGTCACGCTATACTTGCATTATTGGCGATTCTGCAGATCACCATATAATCAGGTATAGCATCTGTATTATTAGTGATACTGCAGATCACCAGTAATCAGAATATCTGTGCTTGCTGACACCAATCGTTAAATGTCCTCTTCGGTGGGCTTCCTCTCCGGCAGCAGCGGTGGTAATGGGGGCTCCGGGTGGCAGCGGCGGTGATGGGGGCTCCGGGCGGCGGCGGTGCAGGTGTCCTCTTCGGTGGGCTTCCTCTCCAGGCAGCGGCGGTTATAGTCGATGCAACCAGCAGCGGTAGTGATGGGGGCTCCGGGCAGCAGCGGTGGTGATGGGGGCTCCGGGCAGCAGCGGTGGTGATGGGGGCTCCGGGCGGCAGTGGCGGTGATGGGGGCTCCGGGCGAACTAGTCAGTTTGCAGGCATCAGCGGCTCTAAGCTCCTCATCCCACAACAGCGGTGGCTGACAGCTGTGGCGTCTAGTATAGACGGCACATGCAGTGTCAGCCAACCAGGGAAGAGGAGAGATCTGGGTGGGAAGTAGAGGAGGGGTGGATGGGTTAGAAGGAGGGGAAATGGCTGAATAAATTATAGATAGGAGAGCCCCAGGCATTCCAGCCCCCTGGCGACGGCAAAATATAGCTCCGATGCAGTGTTATGCGGCATCATAACAGCAGACATATTTGCACAAAATTTGAATGCAGGATTAGCATCTTTATCACTTAATACACTCAGAACAGTTGCTGTTGAACTTTTATTTTATGGTGACAATACCACTTTAAAGCAAGCATATTTGTAGCGATATCATTGTAGCGATATCTCTGTGAAGGTCAGGTCAGTAGCCCAGTAGCCCAGTAGCCCATCACCCATCACCAGTAGTTAGGTACAGGTACCCATGCCTTCAATCTGCAGCATTATGGATTCAGAAGACCAAGCATTACTTATACAAAAAGGCCACATCCTCCAGGAAAATATGTGGCTGAATCCTAATTGCCAACTACCCAATGCAATCCATGATCTCATCCCACTTCTGCTGTTACAGAGTACCCAGCTCATGGTGAACCATAACTTCTAGGCGTGTGTAAGGGGCTACAATGAACCATCCTACTAAACAGCCATCCTACTAAAATGCTATAAAAGTCAAGAGTTTGCTTTCTTAAAACAGAAAGTATTTGCAATAATCCAGGTTGGAGAGAGCTCCAAGATGTCTCCCAGTGCATCACTGCTGAAATCTGAAAATTATCCATTGTTGTCCCTGTAAGCTGAACACACCTCCAGATCTGCTGGAATGCAATGATGTTTCAGCTTGTTAAATATACAGGATCTTCTCAAAAAATTAGCATATTGTGATAAAGTCCATTATTTTCTGTAATTTACTGAAAAACATTAGACTTTCATATATTTTAGATTCATTACACTACAACTGAAGTAGTTCAAGACTTTTATTGTTTTAATATTGATGATTTTGGCATACAGCTCATGAAAACCCAATATTCCTATCTCAAAAAATTAGCATATTTCATCCGACCAATAAAATAAAAGTGTTTTTAAAACAAAAAAAGTCAACCTTCAAATAATTATGTTCAGTTATGCACTCAATACTTGGTCGGGAATCCTATTGCAGAAATGACTGTTCAATGCGGTGTGGCATGGAGGCAATCAGCCTGTGGCACTGCTCAGGTGTTATGGAGGCCCAGGATGCTTCGATAGCGGACTTAAGCTCATCCAGAGTGGTGGGTCTTGCGTCTCTCAACTTTCTCTTCACAATATCCCACAGATTTTCTATGGGGTTCAGATCAGGAGAGTTGGCAGGCCAATTGAGCACAGTAATACCATGGTCAGTAAACCATTGGTAAACCAGTGGTTTGGCACTGTGAGCAGGTGCCAGGTCATGCTGAAAAATGAAATCTTCATCTCCATAAAGCTTTTCAGCAGATGGAAGCATGAACCCACTTTTGAACCAGAAACGGTGGCAAAGGCGCCTGACCTGGGCTACAGATAAGCAGCACTGGACTGTTGCTCAGTGGTCCAAAGTACTTTTTTTGGATGAATGCCTGAAGTCTAGTGTCAAGTACCCACAGTCAGTGATGGTCTGGGGTGCCATGTCAGCTGCTGGTGTTGGTCGACTGTGTTTTATCAAGGGCAGGGTCAATGCAGCTAGCTATCAGGAGATTTTGGAGCACTTCATTCTTCCATCTGCTGAAAAGCTTTATGGAGATGAAGATTTCATTTTTCAGCACGACATGGCACCTGCTCACAGTGCCAAAACCACCGGTAAATGGTTTACTGATCATGGTGTTACTGTGCTCAATTGGCCTGCCAACTCTCCTGACCTGAACCCCATAGAAAATCTGTGGGATATTGTGAAGAGAAAGTTGAGAGACGCAAGACCCACCACTCTGGATGAGCTTAAGGCCGCTATCAAAGCATCCTGGGCCTCCATAACACCTGAGCAGTGCCACGGGCTGATTGCCTCCATGCCATGCCGCATTGAAGCCGTCATTTCTGCAAAAGGATTCCCGACCAAGTATTGAGTGCATAACTGAACATAATTATTTGAAGGTTGACTTTTTTTTAGTTTTAAAAACACTTTTCTTTTATTGGTCGGATGAAACATGCTAATTTTTGAGATAGGAATTTTGAGTTTTCATGAGCTGTATGCCAAAATCATCAATATTAAAACAATAAAAGGCTTGAACTACTTCAGTTGTAGTGTAATGAATCTAAAATATATGAAAGTGCTATGTTTATCAGTACATTACAGAAAATAATGAACTTTATCACAATATGCAAATTTTTTGAGAAGATCCTGTATACAGTAGAGCCACAATAATCCAACATGCATACAGACCGTTTCAGACTGGTTGGTCATCATCAGTGCATGGCAGGCATTAATGTATCTCTATGGAGTAGGACTTGAAACACCCGGAGTTACATAGAACCCAGCAAGCTCATGATGAACCAGAACTTCTAGGAGTGTGTACTACAGAGCATTACTGGCTTTGCAGACAATCCCTTGGTGACCTTGAAGGCACGTCCTTTCTTCTTGGGTATAAAGGATAGAGCCATGGACTGGCGTACGAGAGGAATCTCCTCCGGGAGACTTGGGTGCATGATACAGCCAGTATGGCTTATCCTGCTCCTGCACAAGTTCACGGCGACGTTAAATACTATTCCCCCTCCAGGCCGCCATGGATGGTGGGGAATGAAATAATTTGGCTCTCAGCAATTTCTGGAGGCCGAATTATAGTGTTTTATAAGTAACTTTACCTCCGTCTTCTGACGGTGCTGAAGTTACTCACTGCTGTGCCCAAGTCTCCTGCGCTGGAATGAAAGTGTTCGATGGACTGAGGGCTTCTGTGAAACTGAATGTAGAGTAGCAGACAATCAATAGATTGCACATGCACAGTATTTTGTCAGGAGGATGAGTAGTTTTATTACAGACACTTAAAGTGACTTTGAACCCACATTTATTATTATTAACTACTATTAACTTCAATTCCACTTAAAAAAAATCACAAACAGGCTGCCCAAATGTGCAAATTTTTAGGGACTGTCTATAGGTTGGCAGCACATCTAATTTTCTGGTAAAATACAGACTTTTTATTGCCACTGTGTTATTGCCACTGTTTGTGGCATAGTGGAATAGTGGATAGCACGTTCACCATGCAGCACTAGTGTCCTAGGTGTATATATATTGCCCAGGACTTTATCTGTATGGGGCTTACATGTTCCCACCATCCAATGTTCATGTGGATTTTTCAAGCATCAAAACATACTGATAAGTTAATTGGTTTCCCTCCAAAGTTTTCCAAAAACCATGATAAGGACATTAGACTATGACCTTGAAAAGGTTTAGATTGTGGATTCCTCTGAGGGGACAATTATGCTAGGTACACACCATACAATTTTCTGGCAGATTTTACCTGCCAGATCGATTATTTCCAACATGTCTGATCTGAATTTCAATCAAATTTTCGATTTTCCGATAGTATTTTTTTATCTTTTTCTATTGTTTTTTTTTTTCAATTGATATGATCGGAAAATCGAAAAATAGATTGTACATGTTGGAAATAATCGATCTTGAAGGTAAATCTGCCACAAATGTGTATGGTGTGTAAGTGATATCACTGTACTCTGTAAAGCATTGCAGAAAGTATGAGCAGTATATTAATACACTTTCATAATAATAATAGCAATACTAATAATATCAAGTGGCACTGAGGCTAAGTAATAGTAATATTTTGAGAACACATGGCTATCTAATACTAATACTTAGGGGGCATGTGTTTACCTTATTATTTTATCTGGGAAATCAGGACTACGCAATTATTTTATCTATTAGGCTCCTTTCACACTTACCCGATTGCATCATGTCTCACATATCAAGTGCATAGCAGTGCAGAAGCAATGACCGCCCCATGGGTTATCATATAGATCATGGCACATTGCCGCTGGTCCCTATGCAGTAAGGCCCGGTTCACATTAGCGGTTGCTATCCGGAATCGCCGTGCCGGAGCCGTGCCGGAGCCGGACCGCATGCGGACCGGACGAAACGGACGCACGGCATAGCAATGAAAGTCTATGCGACCGTTCACATGCGTCCGTTTCGTCCGGACCGGAGCCGGACCGGATCCAGACTCCGGCGTCCGTTCCAACATGCGCTATTTTTTGGTCCGGCTGGTCCGGCTGACGTATCCGGACCGGAGCCGGAATGTTGCATCCGGCCAATGGAAACCAATGAGAACCGGAGAGCGCACAACACACTGGCTATAAAAAACGGATGTTATACCACACTTCCTATGCTGACTCTATGGTATGGTGGCCATTTTGGATGGGGACCACATGGCACCAGCGTTCACAGAGTGGAGCAGCAGTGACTTCATGCTGGAGCTGTTTGGCAGCAACATGTCTGACGATATGTCTGATAACGAGGGGGTGAGGCCCTACACATCAGAAGACCTCATCCTACAGGTGCAGCAGGTACCAGCCCTGTGGGACAAGGGGGATGCGGACCACAGCAACATCAAAAAATGCAGAGGCCTGTGGAAAAAAATTGCCAAGCTGTATGTGGAGGACTTTGAGCACTTGAGCAAGAGACAGCAAGGCACAGAGGGTATGTTGACTAGAAGTTTTTGGGGGGGCTTGTGGTTAGCTTGTGATGTATTCCACTTTTGCTATGGATTTGTGTCACCCACGTGTTGCCCACCCACCCGTGGTCCACCCACCTGTTCCCCACCCACCTGTACCCCACCTGTGATGTATCCCACCCACCTGTGATGTATCCCACCCACCTGTACCCCACCTGTGATGTATCCCACCCACCTGTACCCCACCTGTGATGTATCCCACCCACCTGCGATGTATCCCACCCACCTGTGATGTATCCCACCCACCTGTACCCCACCTGTGATGTATCCCACCAACCTGTACCCCACCTGTGATGTATCCCACCCACCTGCGATGTATCCCACCCACCTGTACCCCACCTGTGATGTATCCCACCCACCTGCGATGTATCCCACCCACCTGTGATGTATCCCACCCACCTGTACCCCACCTGTGATGTATCCCACCAACCTGTACCCCACCTGTGATGTATCCCACCCACCTGCGATGTATCCCACCCACCTGTACCCCACCTGTGATGTATCCCACCCACCTGTACCCCACCTGTGATGTATCCCACCCACCTATGATGTATCCCACCCACCTGTACCCCACCTGTGATGTATCCCACCCACCTGTGATGTATCCCACCCACCTGTACCCCACCTGTGATGTATCCCACCCACCTGTACCCCACCTGTGATGTATCCCACCCACCTGTGATGTATCCCACCCACCTGTACCCCACCTGTGATGTATCCCACCCACCTGTGATGTATCCCACCCACCTGTGATGTATCCCACCCACCTGTACCCCACCTGTGATGTATCCCACCCACCTGTACCCCACCTGTGATGTATCCCACCCACCTGTGATGTATCCCACCCACCTGTGATGTATCCCACCCACCTGTACCCCACCTGTGATGTATCCCACCCACCTGTACCCCACCTGTGATGTATCCCACCCACCTGTACCCCACCTGTGATGTATCCCACCCACCTGTGATGTATCCCACCCACCTGTGATGTCTCCCACCCACCTGCGATGTACCCCACCTGTGCACATAAAACATACACAATGACCAATTATTAAACATCAATTTATTGTAAAAAATTAAGACATTTAAAATCACTTAAAAACTTGAAACTCCAAAATAAACACATTTCAACAAAACATATTAAAAACCAAACATTCACCCTCGTCCTGGTGGTGTGGTAAAATAAAGTCTCAGTTGGTGCCTGTTCCGCAGTGACATTACCCTTGGCCTTGTTGCATACCTCCGCAGGGGCATTAGTGGAAGCACATTCGGGGGTTCCGGAGTCTCTCTTTCCTCCTGCCGCACAAAGTTGTGGAGGATGCATGCTGCCTTCACCACGACAACTGCGTTGCCCGGTTTCAGCAGCATGGGCGTGTGGAACACCCTCCACTTTGACACCAGGATCCCAAATGTGCACTCCACCATTCTCCTTGCACGGCTCAACCGAGCATTGAAGTGTAGCTGGCTGGCATCAAGTCCCCTGTCTGGGTACGGACGCATTACATGGTCGGACAGGGCGAAGGCCTCGTCCCCCACAAACACATAGGGGTAGGCCGGTGCCCTTGTCCCAGGCCAGGGTCTGTCACGGGGGAGACGCAGTCTGCCTTCCTCCATCAGCCGGCAAAGGGTCGTACGCTGGAAAATTCCAGAGTCATTGGAACTACCGTACGACCCCACGTCCACGTACACAAACTTGTAGTCCGCATCTGCCACTGCCATTAGAACAATGCTGAAGTATTTTTTTATAGTTGAAATAATGGCTGCCACTCCCCACGGGTTTCTGAATCCGGATGTGTTTCCCATCCAGTGCGCCAACACAATTAGGAAACTTGCACTCGGTCCAGAAGCCCTGGGCGATCTCCTCCCATTTCGTGGTGTCCGGCACAGGCATGTATCTGGCCCTCAGTCGCGTCCAAAGGATCCTCGAAGTCCTCACGACGATGCCTGCCACCGTGCTCTTCCCAATACGAAATGTGACATGTAGCGATGTATATGTTTGTCCAGTTGCGATGTACCTACAAGAGAAATAATCGAAATCAATTTTTCATGTCGTTACAGGAGAAAGGTTCAAGACAAGGTGGCGCAATATACGTGATGCATACGTGAAATGGCTACGGAAGAAAAAACTTGCCGAACGAAGTGGCAGTGGCGGGGGAAAGCGACAAAAAGACTACCAATTTGCCAAGCAATTGTCTTTCATCAATGCAAGCCTGGAACCTAGACTGTAAGTACCACTACTGTGGGCAGGAACTGAGAGCTCATTTACTACCATGACTTCGGCCATGTATTGCTATAAACTGGCCTCAATTCCCATGGCTAGCGAACTTTTCTCACAAGCTTTATCAAATGTTTGGTAGAAACGGTTGATAAAGTGTTTGCTAGTGTTTGCTAGCTCTGTGAATTGACGCCACATGCTGTTTGGCACACCAATAAATATTGTTTTTATCTACAGGACTGAAGACAATTTGGAGCAAGAGGAACCGACCCAGGAGGCACGGTTCAGCAGTGAGGAGAGCTTGGTGGATGATGACGTCGCCGATGTAACCTATTTCCCCGAGGAGAGGAGTAGGAGGAGGGAGTCCTTAGCTATCCCAGCTCTCTCCTTTGATGATGACTTGGGAGAAGAGAGCTTGGATGTTGAGGTTGCAGGACCGAGTGTGGAAGAAGCTGCACCTCCACAATCGACCGCTATGGAAGCTCCAGGGGAACAAGAACAAAGTGAGGAGCACCGAGAGACTGCAGCACAACCAGCGCGCAGGGCAACCCCGACACAGGCCAGAGGACGGGAAGATGCTGCCACACCACCAGTGAGGACCACCATACCAGTGAGGCGTCGAGGTACCCTCCCCCCAACAAGGAGAGAGACAGAGTCCGAGATGTCCGGGGCTGTCTCCGGACTTCTCGGGATTCTTCAGAGCTACCAAACTCTCATAACCCGGCAGTTGCAAGATGAGGACAGGGGCCATATCATGGAGCAGTACAAGTCCCACATCACTTCACTGCAATGTGAGCTCGACGCTGTACATGGGCACTACAGGGACGAGCTTAAAATGATGCATGAGATGCACAGAGGAGAAATCGACCAACTGCGTGCGCAGCATCATCAGTCGGTGGGCCAGCTGCAGAACATGATGCAGCAAATGCATCAACAAAGCAAGGAACTACTGAAATTGCAGGCACACCCGTGTTTTCACACTGTGATGTCTCTAATACCATATTTGGAAAAGGTGCCTTCCCAAAACATGATGGCGTGCCATTCCACTTTGCTGGAGGTGATCAAACAGCACATGGACACGCCATTATTGCAACCACCAATTTTTAGACCCCCACAACCAACAGCGGTGCCCACCTGGCAATCATCACAGATGTACACCGGCTACAGAGGCAGTCAATATGGGCCACCGCTGTCAGGGTCCAGCTCATCCACGACCACCACCCAAGAGAGTCCAGATTTCCAGGCAGCAACTCCCACCTTTTCTAGTAGTGGTGCCGATACAATTTGAAAAAAAAAGTCAAATTGTTCCTGGACATGCTCCTCTGAATACCTCCGATCCTCGGAGGAAGGATACCATCACAGGGCTTTTTAGCCCAACCTTTTCCCTGCCCCATCTCCTTCAACCAAGGTTCAGAGGTGTTAAGATGACCATGTCAGGGAACTTTTGGTTTTGCTGGACTTGAACTTTAGGGCCTGGTGTCCCCGAAAGACACTACCTGGGTCACAACCTTGTGCCTGTTGCACTGCACCTGTAGTCCTGCACCTGTGCCTTTGATTCCTCTTGTTCCTTACTTTGTTGTTCCTAATCACTTGCACAAGACCCTTGGAGCCATGGGTGAAGGACACCTTGACTGGTCGGTGAGAGGCCTAGCCTTTTCACTGACCTGTGTCCTTCATCCATGGCTCAGAGGGTCCTGTGCCAGTGGTTAGGTTTTTGAAGCACTTCAATTTATTAGGGCCTGGTGTCCCCGAAAGACACTACCTGGGTCACAACCTTGTGCCTGTTGCACTGCACCTGTAGTCATGCACCTCTGCCATTGGTTCCTCTTGCTCCTCACTTTGTTCTTGTTCCTAACCACTTGCACAAGACCCTTTGAACCATGGATGAAGGACACCTTGACTGGTCGGTGAGAGGCCTAGCCTTTTCACTGACCTGTGTCCTTCATCCATGGCTCAGAGGGTCCTGTGCCAGTGGTTAGGTTTTTGAAGCACTTCAATTTATTAGGGCCTGGTGTCCCCGAAAGACACTACCTGGGTCACAACCTTGTGCCTGTTGCACTGCACCTGTAGTCCTGCTCCTCTGCCATCGGTTCCTCTTGCTCCTCACTTTGTTCTTGTTCCTAACCACTTGCACAAGACCCTTTGAACCATGGATGAAGGACACCTTGACTGGTCGGTGAGAGGCCTAGCCTTTTCACTGACCTGTGTCCTTCATCCATGGCTCAGAGGGTCCTGTGCCAGTGGTTAGGTTTTTGAAGCACTTCAATTTATTAGGGCCTGGTGTCCCCGAAAGACACTACCTGGGTCACAACCTTGTGCCTGTTGCACTGCACCTGTAGTCCTGCTCCTCTGCCATCGGTTCCTCTTGCTCCTCACTTTGTTCTTGTTCCTAACCACTTGCACAAGACCCTTTGAACCATGGATGAAGGACACCTTGACTGGTCGGTGAGAGGCCTAGCCTTTTCACTAACCTGTGTCCTTCATCCATGGCTCAGAGGGTCCTGTGCCAGTGGTTAGGTTTTTGAAGCACTTCAATTTATTAGGGCCTGGTGTCCCCGAAAGACACTACCTGGGTCACAACCTTGTGCCTGTTGCACTGCACCTGTAGTCCTGCTCCTCTGCCATCGGTTCCTCTTGCTCCTCACTTTGTTCTTGTTCCTAACCACTTGCACAAGACCCTTTGAACCATGGATGAAGGACACCTTGACTGGTCGGTGAGAGGCCTAGCCTTTTCACTGACCTGTGTCCTTCACCCATGGCTCAGAGGGTCCTGTGCCAGTGGTTAGGTTTAGAAGCAATAATAATTTAGGGCCTTTTGTCCCCAAAAGACACTACCTGTAGTCCTGCTCCTCTGCCATCGGTTCCTCTTGCTCCTCACTTTGTTCTTGTTCCTAACCACTTGCACAAGACCCTTTGAACCATGGATGAAGGACACCTTGACTGGTCGGTGAGAGGCCTAGCCTTTTCACTGACCTGTGTCCTTCACCCATGGCGCAAATGAGAGCAGTGGTTAGGTTTTTGAAGCACTTCAATTTATTAGGGCCTGGTGTCCCCGAAAGACACTTGGGCAGCTATGCCCTGCAACTCTTCCAGCACAAAGTTGGTGGTTGGTGTTCCTTAAAACTGACCGGGCTATACCATAGATATGTTATTTTTTTGTCTTCCATGTTGGAAGAATGTTTCCATGTTGGAAAGTGGTTGTTTTTGCAATAAAAAAATTTGTTTTTACATACCTCAGTGTGATGAGTAGTTGTTCTTGTGGTGTGACTGCTCTCCTGAACGTGGTATCCTTCTTCCTAAGGTCATCCTTCACCATCTCCAAAAGGGTATCAAACCTGTCAGGAGATGTAAAGGAAGAAGCTGTAAAGTATGTTGTGGGACAAGGTGTTGGGTGGAGGATGGGGGAGGTGTGTTTACAGAGGTTTGGGAGTGTTGTGGAGGGTGGGGGTGTAGTGTATAGCTAGGTATACAGGGGTGTGGGGGTCAGGGTGGTGTGTTTAGCTAGGTATACAGGGATGAGGTGTTGTGGGGGTGAGGGTGGGGTGTTTAGGAATGGTGGGGGTTGGTGTATTTAGGCCTATATACTTACAGGGGAATAGACATCCGAGTGTAGCTGTAGAACTTCTGTGGGTGTCGTCTGAGGTCCCGGTAGAGGGCCTGGAACTCTCCCTTCCTCTGCCTCCTGGCTAGTAGAGGGTGCACCCACCATCTCCTGCGAGGAGCACGCCTTCTCCCCACATAGTAGTAGGTAAACAACAGGAAGGAGAGAATTCCCAGGTAATAAGCGTAAAAAATGACTGGATCCATGGTCCCAACTGCTGTCTCTGTATCCAAGGATGGTCTCCACACGTCCAGCTGTCTCCAACAATGACCCCAGAGCTTCTGCTGACCTCCCAGAACCCCAGGTATTTATACAGGTTGTTATCTCTTTAAGAATCCGGATCCGGACCGCAACCGTGTTCATACCGCACGGAAACCGTATGCAACCGGACCGGATCCGGACCGGATCCGGACAGGAACCGTACGGTTCAGGTCCGATCCGGCTCCGGTGCGGTCCGGACATCCGGTGCGGTTTTCGCAAAACCGCAAGTGTGAACGGGGCCTAACAGTACGATGGGAGTATTTACCATGGAAGTAAGATATACTTTGGTTGTACAGTATGCCTCACAGTATGGCTGGACTGCAAAGGTAACGTGTGCAAAACCTTTGTGGTGCGGATGAACAATTGCGCTGGCTATTATTTGATGGGTGTTAGTGGAACTGTAGAAATTGGCAGAGCTATAGGTAGTAAATCATTTCTAAATCTCTTTTTTACAGAGAAAATACTTTGGTTTTGTTACTGAAATATATAAAAAAATGAAAATGAAATTTAGAAAAAACATATTACGGTAATTTGAAATTAGTTAGGTAATGCTTATTAGCTTATAGAAAAATAGTTAATGTAAATTTATTTTATCAGGCGATACCAAATGAAAAAAATGCCTACAGGGCAGAAGATTTGTATGGATGAATCGTGTTCTTTGTAGAAGCTTCATTGCCATCACTTTTCTCATGCTCCTTATTAGCTTTCAAGTTTTTTTTCTATCTCCCATAAAATAAGCAAGTCCATTCTCTAAGGCTTTGGAAACAAGAATCATCACACAGCCTCCCTTCCCCTCCGGCTCACATGAACCATGGGAAATTCTTATACTGCTCAGCTTACAACAGTGTTTCCACAACCTACGTGACACCTGTTACAGCCAGTGCGCAGAAAAGTGTCCCATTCATGAGCCATCCAGGCCATTCAGATGACTATTATTTAGAATCCAAATAAAATAGTCTGTATGATTTATTATGCTTTGCTAAGTAAATAAGCAAGCACAGGACTGCTGAGAAATAAGTGATTTCCACCTCATTTAGTACCTTTTTTATGACATGTACCTTGTCAGGACGACATATCACTGTACTTATTCAGGTTTGCTGTATTCAGGTTTGCAGGTTTTTCTCAAAGTGGTAGTATTGGAGACATTGGCTATATTCATGAAACTGCAGTAAGCAGAATTACACCTGCCAAGTCTTATGCATGATGAGTACACATAATGCATTGCATGTAATGTATTGCACTCTGCTCTACTCATTGTGGAGTTGGACTTTACCAACCTTAAACTGCGTACTGCAGTTTAGTGAATACACCTCATTGCGCTCACTTAACCCTTTCCAATCCCATGTCAAACTATGGCCTTTTTTAGTATGGGCCCAATGTTGGACAAAGTCTGACCTAGGAAAAATGGCTGCTGCTAGGTGGTGCCTTTGCTGGATAAAACTTGGCACATCGTCAGCCTCTTTAGATCAAATCTGATCACCACTGGCCCCAACCTCTGCCCTAAATAATGTAAATATTAGGTGGGTGCATTTAGGCTTGTTGTAGGGGTGCGGACACTTTGATCCCCTCTAGCACCAAACTAAACTGTGTAGAAATGGAATTACAGTATGCTGACACACCCATGCAAAGGGCGGGGCTAGCTGATGCTGGGTTGCCTTCACGCTCTAGAGTAAGGAGGTTCAAACCCTAGGGGTGCCATGCAGTGGGTGGGCTTAAAGTGGTAGGCGGGCTTAATGGCAATGTGTGTTCTTGAGAGGAGGGCGGAGCTATAGTGGCTCTCCAACCTCCTCCATGCCCGCCGCCAGAATGTGATGGGCAATAATAGCAGTGAGGACATGGATGGGTGGGGAGTTGGAGGAAGGCTTCTGAGTGCCGCGCACTGCCCACAAAGATGGCAGTGCCTCAGGAACGTTTAAGGCACAATGGGACCACTGGCATCAGGGCACCGTACAATAGATCTGTGGCACAGGCCACAGATCTAACCCCCTAGCAAGTTGCAACTCGCCTGCCAGGCCTTGCATAAAAAACCTGTATACCTGTCTGGCCTGCCTGATCAACGTGATTATCGGTAGATGTGCACTGTAAAGCAGTTGAATCAGTTTAAAAGCACACCGGGATCTGCATACAGTGCAGCTAATTCACATTGTTATAGCTTATACCATACATACTGCATTTAAAATGCCTGCATCTTTAAAAGGGGGCACATAATTCATGCAAATATACTTCAGTGTTTATCAGGGTCCCATCTTTACACATTTTAAGCAAACATAAGAAATATAGAGGCCACTTTTGTTGACCCATTTGCGTAACTGCTAGTTGCCTTGGTGTACAGCTGATCAGATGGCTATAATATTTTCTGAGTCACTCACCTGGAATAAGTTTACAGATTTGAAGCAGTCCAGAGCCAAGGATTAGGCAGAAGAGGCACCTCAGGGGGAAGGGAGTTGTCTTAGCTGGGAAGCCTTAACAGTTAGCCTATTATAGTGTTAATCTGATACTTCAGTTCAAACCTTGGATACCAAGGCAAATGAGAGCAAAAAGATACAGTGCTGCCCATAATTATTCATACCCCTGACACATTTTGACTTTCTTTAATTGAAGCAACAAGTCATTTTTTTGATGGGAAATGACATAGGTGTATCCCAAAAGAGAATAAAACTATGTACAAGAGGCATTATTGTGGGGGAAAAAAAACATTTCTCAGCTTTTATTTACATTTGAGCAAAAAGTGCACAGTCCAAAATTATTCATACCGTTCTCAATAATCAATAGAAAAGCCTTTATTAGCTATTACAGTAATCAAACGCTTCCTGCAATTGCAGACCAGCATTTTGCCCAAAGTTATTTTTGCCCATTCATCTTTAGCAATGAGCTCCTAATCTTTCAGGTTGGAGGGTCTTCTTGCCATCACCCTGATCTTTAGCTCCCTTAACAGATTCTCAATTGAATTCAAGTCAGGACTCTGGCTGGGTCACTCCAAAACGTTAATGTTGTTGTCTGTGAACCATTTCTTCAACACTTTGCTGTGTGTTTTGGGTCATTGTCATGCTGAAATGTCCACCAGTGCCCAAGGCCAAGTTTCTCTGCAGACTGCCTGATGTTGTCGGTGAGAATCCTCATGTATTGCTCTTTTTTCATGGTGCCGTTTACTGTAATTAGGTTCCCTGGTCCATTGGCTGAAAAACACCCCCAAAGCATTAGGTTCCCACCACCATGTTTGACAGTGGGGATGGTGTTCTTTGGGTTGAAGGCTTCTCCTTTTTTATACCAAATAAAGGAAAAATCATTGTGAACAAACATTTAAATTTTTGTTTCATCTGACCATAACACAGAAGACCAGAAGTCTTCTTCTTTGTCCAGATGAGCATTTGCAAAGGCCAGGCAGCTTTTGTGTGCCTTATCTGGAGAAGTGGCATCCTCCTTGGTCTGCATCCGTGGAACCCAGCCGTGTGCAGTGTCCATTGGATTGTCTGCCCTGAGACCTTGCCACCAGCAGAGCCCAGATTCACCAGGATGGCCTTGATGGTGATCCTTGGATTCTTTTTCACCTCTTTCACTATCTTCCTGGCCAGCACGAGTGTCACTTTTGGCTTCCAACCATGTCCTCTAAAACTTTCCACAGTGTGGAACATCTTGTATTGTTTAATAATACTTTGCACTGTAGCCAGTGGAACTTGAAAACATTTAGAAATGGCCTTGTAGTCCTTTCCTGACTTGTGAGCAGCCACAATGCACAGCCAAAGGTCCTCATTGAGCTCCTTTGTCTTAGCCATGAATGTCCACAAACCAACTGCAGAGAGCAGCTGTTTTTCACAGCTGTTCCCAATTAATCAGGGTAATTAGGACAATTTAGAACAGCTTGGACTATTTGGAATGGTATAGAACTTTGGATTGTCCCACAGACTGTGACAGTTTGTGATGGATATGAATAATTTTGGACTGGACATATTTTGCTCAAATGTAAATAAAAGCTGAGAATTTTTTTTTCCCACAATAATGCCTCTTGTACATCAACTTATTGTCTTTTGGAAGACACCTATGTCATTTCCAATCAAAAAAATTACTTGCTGGTTGAATAAAAGTGAGTCAAAATTTACCAGGGGTATGAATAATTATGGGCAGCACTGTAAGTAAAAGGGCTACAGCCACTAATGCAGAACTCTTCCATCCATACATCCATTAGTTAATCATCATGCTATATTTCTTCTCACCCTCTCCAGCCAGTCCCTTCACCAGTACAAACTGACAGCCAAGACAGAAAAATTCAACTGATACCATTTGGTGGCTTTTAGAGAAAGACAGACAGAAAACGCATCAACTGATGTGTCAGTGTCAGATGCCATCTGAGATCCCTGGGTAGTTTGGAGAAGGAAAGAAGGAAAAAGGGGGAACCAGGACTACCAGGGGGCAGAGCTGCAGGGCAGAGAAATTATTTGCATCCCATTGATCATCCCTAACCACTATACACACACTAGATTATTAGCAGATGTGGTCCCGAGCAGCAGCCTTGGTCAAAAACGATCTAGTGTTCAGTATATATGTATGGCCTAGTACACATGGGGCATTGTTCACTCAGATCCAACAAATTCTACTTCACACTTATTTTAAACAGTCAGACAGCCAGGGAATGTTTTATCTGATGAAAACGTGATTCAATAGATATAAGTGAGCTGTATACATTTACCTAGGAGAAAACTTAGCAGAACTGGCAGACAATTACCATTTTTAGAAGAAGGGATGGTCAATAAAGTGAAATCATTTTCGAGGTAAATAAACCTGAATGAAATAAACCAATCAAATCCTGCTGAGGTAAAACTTGATTGGTCCATTTTCAAGTTGCATAAATGTGCATACAATATTTGCATAAACCTGCATCAGCTCAACGTAATTTACATTTCATTGACCATCCCTAGAAGCAAATAAATGTCCAATGTCTCTCCCATGATGGCTTTATTTAAAAATGCTCTTCTCCCTATACAGATGTAAAAATAGCATCTAGTAGATCAGTGGTCAGGGGTTTCTTTTTTGCATCAAATCATGTCTTGAAAATGTGATCACATGACCAGAAGCAAACAAATGCAAATGTGTGGTTTCAGGCTTTAAAGGGAACCCAAGGCACACCTTGGGACAAAAACCCATACTTACATAAGAAGATGGAAGCATCTGGGTCCTGAAGAGGCTTCTCATGTCCTCCTCACAGTTTGCAGGGACCATCTGGAAGATCTGGGCCATGCTTCTCTTCATCCACGAGCATGGCCCTGCTGCACTGGCATGAGCACAGCCATGCTACTCATACACAAGTGGCTCCAGCTTACTGTGCAGGCGTGGCTGTACTTGTGCAGAAGCAATACTGCCATGCCCCTGCATGAAGAGGAACATGGATCAGATTTTCAATCCGACAAGGATCCATGAGCAGCAATGCTGGTCCAGAGGACAGCCAGAGGACAGCGTCGGAATCCTGTACAGCAGGGGTCCCCAAACTTTTTCGGTCAAGGGCCGGGTCAACATACTTCAGATTGCTGGGGGGCCGGAGTATACATAAAATGATGTAGAAAACATTAAATTGAACCTAGGCAGGGTAAACTATTACCTGTTAGCACGTGCAGTCTCCCATTTAACCAAAGCAGATAGTATGCCCCCAACACAGCATGTGTAGATATTATGCCCCCAATACAGCATGTGGAGATAATACCCCCAATAATCGCATGAACAGCAAATTATCCACCCCTACACACACACACACACACACACATGCACACACACAGAGCAGAACTCCCAGCAACAGCCATTCATTCACGGAGCACCTGAAAAACCTTTGTGCCAGACATTGAAGCATACTCAGGTGACAGCCTGCTATCCAATTGAACAGCAGTGTCACCTGAGGCGGCATTGGATTGGAAGCCAGCAAAAGACTGCTCGTTGGCTTCCCTGTGGATGGGTGGAACCAGCACTGCTATTCTATATATATGGGTCACTGGTATTTAGAGATACAGTGGATGGTATCTATAAGTAATACGTTCTGTGAGTGGGGTCGGTAAAAAAGCCTCAAGGGGGCGCATTCGGCCCACGGGCCTTAGTTTGAGGACCACTGCTGTACAGGATCCAGAGGTTTTTCTCTTCTTAGGTAAGTGTGTGTTTTTTGACCTGAAGTTCACCTTGGGTACCCATTTAGGGTGTGACTGCTGCTGCTGCTTTTTTTGAAAATATAGAGTTTAGGGCCCGATGCACTTAATTTTTCTCCTGAATTTCCTCACAGGAAATATTTTTTTTATCTTTCTACAAAATACTTTTTCAACACCTTGCAAGTGATAAAGCGCTAAAAAGTAATTAAGAAATATACAAAGTCCAAATATGACCTCTCCCAAACAATGGGTTACAATCGAACAAGAAACTGCCAAATGTGAAGCAAGCACACTAGGCTGGGCTGATACTACTCAAAGCTGTAGAAAGTTATGGTATAATCCCATCATGATGGCCACTGTGCGGTCCATGAGACGCTTTCTCCCTAGCACTGGTTTGACCACCTTTCCAGGCAAATTAACACCCTTGAGGGACAACCCCTCCTTCACTCCATACAACAACATACCATTCTTGAAAAAATGGATTCCAAACAAATGTCCTAGGGTGATAGATTTTGTTACCAGGGGAATTATCAAGCCATATTCGGAAATGGCACAATTATGCCCAGACACTCCACTATTAAGGTGGCAATACTTCCAAATACGCCATTTTCTTTCCACTTTAAAAAACAAATTCACATGGAAGAAACCCCTCTCCTCTTTCGAAAATCTAGTATTAAGCACAGGCCCTCACAGACATTTGGTTTCACAACTGTATCAAATGCTTATCCTGGAGACAAGATTAAATATCAACTCGATTGGGAGAGAGATCTGGGCGTTTCAATAGAGGAGGAGCAATGGCAAAAAATCTTGACTATTAACCACAAGGGTTCATTAAACGTGAATACACAAGAATCAGGCTTTAAATTAATAACCCGGTGGTATAGAACTCCAGTTATACTACACAAAATATTCTCATCAGTTCCAGAAACCTGCTGGAGATGTAATTCAGGCACAGGTTCACTGCTCCACCTCTATTGGGAGTGCCCCTTAATTGCACAATACTGGAAATCAATTCACAAATGGATTGAAAAAATCTCATGTTCCAAAGTAAACTTCTCTCCCAGTTCATTGTTATTACACGACACTAAGGACTCAATGAAATCCTACAAGGGATCACTGGTTATGCACATGATCAATGCGGCAAGAATGCTCATAGCGGCACATTGGAAGTCGGTCATTCCTCCCTCTGTTACTAATTGGGTCAGGAAGATGGACTCAATAGCTAAAATGGAAGAATTAATCTTCCTGTCACAAGATCGTTCAGAAAAATACTTTATTACTTGGTCAGTGTGGGTAGACTTTCAATGTTCAGATGAGTACAAAAATATACTGTCAATCTAACTACAACCTCTTTCGAACACCTTTCTCCTCTCAAATCACTCACTTTTCTCTTCTTCTCTCTTCTTTTTTATTCTTTCTAACTATTTCTTCCTTCTCTATCTTGCGTAGGGAGACCGGTCACTCCTGCATAGGTTAATTGACCAGAATATCTATTCTAACATCAATCCGCTCTATAGTCTACGATAGTGGATATATTACAATGATTCCGAGCATTATATGATAAACTTGGTTTATGCTATTTGAAGTTATCTTTTTCCATGTTAAGATATTATGTAATGAAGCATTTATCTATGTTTTTTTTTTACTTGTTTCTAATTGGCTTAAACTATGGCTTCTGCGTAAGCTAAAGATGCAGATAACCTGTATGTTACATTTCTTCAATAAATGTTTAAATAGTGAAAAAAAAAAAAGAAATATACAAAGTCTAAGTACATTTTGCACAACCTATTTTGAGTGCTGTTTTTTTGTGGGTGGCTGCAAAGAAACTTTAGTGGTAAGGTATAAGAACGTCTCTGGTGAGAAAACTCAGGACAGAAGGTAAAATAAGGGACTAGGAGATAGTAAGGTCCACTGGATGCCCAATCAACAACTGCCGTAATATATTTCCACAGTTGAAGATAAGTAGCTGTAAGATAAGTAGCCAACCGCCCCACAGACGCAATAATTAAAGGACAACTGTAATGAAAGGGATATGGAGGTTTCCTTTTAATCAATACCAGTTGCCTCGCTGTCCTGCTGTTCCTCTGCCTCTAATACTTTTAGCCATAGACCCTAAACAAGCATAAGCAGATCAAGTGCTTCTGACATTATTGGAAGATCTGACAAGATTAGACACATGCTTGTTCCTGCTCTTATTCAGACACTACTGCAGCCAAATAGATCAGCAGGGCTGCCAGGAAACTAGTATTGTATAAAAGGAAATATATATGTATGGCAGCCTCCATATACCTCTTACTGCAGTTGTCCTTTATACTTGAGATAACAAAATAAGAGAAAACTGTACATACCTGGGGCTTCCTCCAGCCCCCTTCAGGCTAATCGGTCCATTGCCGTTCTCCTCTGGCCCCTGGATCTTCCACTACGGGTCCCAGAAATCCAGGTAGTTGGGGTCAGTCAGTGCAGTCCAGCTGTGCATGCTCCCCTGTTGCACTCCTGTGGCGAGGAGCGTTCTGCGCCTGCGCAGTAGCTCTGCACACACGCAGAATGCTTCCAGCGTCGGGCGCACGCATGTGGCTGGGCTGCTCATGCACGATACGGCCCGACTGCCTGGGGGGGCTATGTGACAATAATTGGGGAGAAGGAGGGGTCCCGGATTTTGAAAGAGATAGTTAGGTTAGGTATAATGACAATAAAATAACCAAAAAGGCCTAGTCCAAAAAAGGACAAAGCCTAGGTAAAATTTATAGTGAATTCAGACACTTGGAAAATCTCAAATCTTTAGTCACATGTCACCTGAGGTACACTTTAATGCAATTTCAATGCTATCTTAATGCAATTTCTATGTTGTGTTAGGGCTAGTTCACAGTGCTCAGTTGCGTTGCAGAATAATTCTGTATCTTAACTCTCTGCCCATACAATTCTATGTTGTAACAGATCCCATTATTCTAACTCACTGTATGCAGGGGCTTTGTATTAAAGTCTATGTCCTGTCTCCATTGCAGTTCACACTCATTATAACACACGCATTATGCAACTGACCACTGTGAACTTTGCCTGAGTCAAAGCAATCAACTTGATTTTTCCAGCACATCCAAACAGATTTTTATTTATTTATTTATTTATTTATTTTTTAAAAAAAAGGAAAATTGATTGTTTTTATTTTCCTCGATCAGAAAAAAATATATTTTAGATTTTTTTATTGTGATTGTTTTTATTAAAAAACAGGAAAATTGATAGATTTGATTTTATCATGTATGGCAACCTAACCTATTTTAGTTCCTGAAACTACGTCCAGGAACCATGCGCACCCCCACGGCCGATGGCTGCTGTTCGTTAGCCAGGCAATCAGTGAATCGGGCTATGGTGCCCGATCACTGATTCCTCTCCCCCACTGAAAAAGCGACAGCTTCTCTCGGAAGCTTTGCTTTTTCTGACTGTAGTGTCCCCCATGCGTCTCTCTAAGCGTTAGAGTGACTTCATGTAAACAAACTCATGGCCGCCATCTTGTGGCCAAAAAGTAAAACTACAACTAAAAGTAAAAAAAATAAAACTCAACACACATTTACATTATAAATCTATTGTTTAAATCCCACCCTCCCAAAACTACCCAAATAAAATGTTTAATATAAAAAACAACAACATTACAATAAAAAAACAAAACATGTAAATATTTACCTAGGGGTCTAAACTTTTTAAATATCAGTGTAAAGATGAAATATTTCTATTTTTTTTTTATTTTAAACTTGTAAATAGTGATAGATGCAAAAATGGAAAAAATGCACCTTTATTTCCAAATAAAATATTGTCACCATACATTGTGATAGGGACATAATTTTAACGGTGTAATAACCGGGACATAAGGGCAAATACAATACGTGAGTTTTAATTATGGAGGCATGTATTATTTTAACACTATAATGGCTGAAAACTGAGAAATAATGAATTTTTTCCGTTTTTTTCTTATTCTTCCTGTTAAAATGAAATTTACAGTAAAGTGGCTCTTAGCAAAATGTACCCCCAAAGAAAGCCTAATTGGTGGCGGAAAAAACAAGATATAGATCAGTTCATTGTGATAAGTAGTGATAAAGTTATAGGCTAATGAATGGGAGGTGAACATTGCTCAAGTGAAAACGACGGAACGCGAATGGGTTAAAGGATTCCCGAGTTGACATGTGACATGACGAGATAGACATGTGTATGTACAGTGCCTAGCACACAAATAACTATGCTGTGTTCCTTTTTATCTCTCTCTACCTGAAAGAGTTAAACATCAGGTATGTAAGTGGCCGTTCCTGTCTGAGGGCCAGTGCACAGCAAAAAACCTCTAGCAGATCTGCAAAACGCTAGAGGTTTTTGAAGCAGATTTTCAGAGCGATTCTAGGCATGTTTAGAGAGGTTTTCTAAACATGCCTAGCGTTTTTTGGAGCGTTTTTGTGTAGCAGATTTCATATATTGTTACAGTAAAACTGTTATTTAACAGCTTCTGTAACAAAAACGCCTGGAAAACCGCTCTGATCTAGCGTTTTTCAGAGCGGTTTTCCACTTTCCTATACTTCCTATACTTAAATTAACAAAATGCTGCAGTCCCCAAGTTTGCGTTTGTGGAAAAAACGAACCGCTTTGGTGTGCACCAGCCCATTGAAATACATTAACCAAGTGGTTTTTAGCCTGCAAGCGTTTTTAAAAATGCTCCAGAAACGCTCTGGTGTGCACCAGCCCTGTGTAAGGACTGGGTCAGTCTACACCTCACTGATAAGAAATTACAACTATAAAACACTTTCCTAGCGGAAAATGGCTTCTGAGCGCAGAAAAGAGATAAAAAGGATCAATAGTTCATAGATTTCAGCTCTGGCATACTCAATGAATGTGCCATACGCCCATTGGCGCTGCGTCCTTTCGGCATGCCGGGGGAGCGATTGCGTCACTGGTGACGCGCGCTTCCCCCGGCAACTGGCTCCGCCCACCCGCGACGACAACCCGCCGGCCGTTCGGAAGCGCCGGCGGGTTGTTAACCCCACGATCGCTGCATACAAAGTGTATTATACAGGCTGTCTCCTGCCCTGGTGGTCCCAGTGTCCGAGGGACCACCAGGGCAGGCTGAAGCCACCCTAGTCTGCACCAAACACACTGATCCTGCCCCCCCTTCCCACTGATCGCCCACAGCACCCCTTAGACCCCCCCTCCCCGCCCACCCCTTAGAGCCCTGTTTACACCCAATCACTCCCCTAATCACCCATCAATCACTCCCTGTCACTATCTGTCAACGCTATTTTTTTTGTTTAGGTCCTAACTGCCCCCTGGGGGCTCCTGATCACCCCCCACCCCTCAGATTCTCCACAGACCCCACCCCCCCATGTACTGTATGCATCTATCCCCCTGTAATAACCCACTGATCACCTGTCAATCACCCATCAATCACCCCCTGTCACTGCCACCCATCAATCAGCCCCTAACTTGTCCCTTGTGGGCAATCTGATCACCCACCCACACCATCAGATCACCCGCAGACCCGTCTCCAAATCACCTCCCAAGTGCATTGCTTACATCTGTTCTCTCCTCTAAACACCCACTAATTACCCATCAATCACCCATCAATCACCCCCTATCACCACCTGTCACTGTTACACATCAGATTAGACCCTAATCTGCCCCTTGCAGGCACCCAATCAACCGCCCACACGCTCAGATTGCCCTCAGACCCCCCTTATCAATTCACCAGTGCATTATTTACATCTGTTCTTCCCTGTAATAACCCACTGATCACCTGTCAATCACCTGTCAATCACCCATCAATCACCACCTGTCACCCCCTGTCACTGCCACCCATCAATCAGCCCCTATCAGGTCTCCCTATGCCTGTGATGCACGCCTGCATGTTGCACAGCCCTGCTCGACTCCGAGCTGCACTGCGGGGACACCGCGCAAGAGGACCACACTCCTGGCCCTCCGACAGATACCTCCTCAGCCTCCGCACTCGCCGCCATCGGTCTTCTGGTCCCCGGCACCACTAACAGGACTCCTCCGGCAGATACCTCCTCAGCCTCCTGACACGCCACTGCCGCCATCGGTCTCCTGGTCCCCGGCACCACTAACGAGACACCGGCCCTCACCAGACAAGCCCTGTGCGGAAGACTCCGCTCCACTACCCGCCGGACCTTCTCCTTCCTCCTGCAGCGGTAGGGCACTGGCTCCCTCCTCCGACATCCTCACCGGAGCCGCCCGCTCTGGTGTGCTAGGCCCCCCACGCGGCCGGAGCAGAGGAGCGTGCTAGGCCGACATCCCCCATCAGGGCCGCCCACCAGGCCCCCCACGTGGCCCACAGTAGAGGAGCGTGCTAGGCCGACATCCTCATCAGAGCCGCCCGCTGCCCCCCACGCGGCCCGCCCCGCAGAAGAGGCATCCAGCTCTGGCACACAACTCCACCGCCCCTGGAATCAAGCAGCCGCGAACTCCTTGGGGAAACATCTTGCCTCGGAAGCCAGGCCCTACTGTGCAGCAGCAGCCGCTGTAGCCGGCTGGCTCCCCCACGCAGCAAGCAGCTAACGTACCTGGAGATGCCCCCACTGCAGGTCCACCGCAGATAGTCCACTGTCAGCACTGCCTTCCTCCACCCCCATCGTTCACTGTGCGGAGGTCACAAATCCGCTGGAGCAAGTTGCAGCCATCCCACAGGAGCTGCCTGAGCCATCCACAGTCTGCTGCCGGAGCCATCCACATGGAAGGGGTAAGGGACTCACTACTCTTTTGCCTGCGACCTCACCCCTTGAGCTGACCTCCCCTGGGCCCAACCTACTGCTACTCATGCTTTTATGCTGAACTCTCTCCCGCTGACTCTGCTGGACCTACTGCAGTCCATTCAACCTGCTTGCCCGTAGCCTCACCACCCTGTGTACACCCTGAGCCCACGAGACGCTGGCTACACCTACTTACATCCTGTGCTGTACATGGTCAGCTCGCCCCCCATGCTTGCCCCGTGTGCTGATCCCCTCGGGCCCAACCTGCCTGCTACTCGCTGTGCACCACCGAGACCGCTAGCTGCTGGCGACATAGGGCCCCACTGAAGTCCCGTGCTGCATCGAGACGCTGGCTACATCTACTTACATCCTGTGCTGTACATGGTCAGCTCGCCCCCCATGCTTGCCCCGTGTGCTGATCCCCTCGGGCCCAACCTGCCTGCTACTCGCTGTGCACCACCGAGACCGCTAGCTGCTGGCGACATAGGGCCCCACTGAAGTCCCGTGCTGCATCTGACCAGATCCTGCTGAATTCTGCATTGCTCAGGCAATGCCATGCCTCACTACCCCCGAAGGCACCCCACCTCTCGCCCTCTCACCAGGGACCGGGGTCCACCCACACCAATCCATGCCACACGCACAACCTACACCAGGGAGCAGCTCCTACAGTGGGAACCACGTGGCCCCTCACCCCCAGAAACCAGGCTTCTGTCCAAGCTGGTCTGGAATCACATCCGACTGGTCCTGGATCCGGCCTTTGACCCTTGGGGAGGCCAGAGGCGGAGAGGCTGCCGGGCGGGCGCCCGCGAGAGACTTAAGAGGAAGGGTCTACGATCAGCTATCCCCTCAGTACTCCTGGCGAATGTGCGCTCCCTCCCCAACAAGCTGGACGAACTGTGCCTCCTCTGCGACAGGAAGGACCTTAGCAGGACGACGCCAGTCCTCTGCTTCACGGAAACTTGGCTGCACGAGGACATCCCTGAGAACTCCCTACATCTCCCAGGTTACAGCCTCACCCGTGCAGACCGGGACCCTGTCCTCTCCGGGAAGAGAAGAGGTGGTGGTATCTGCTTCTATATCAGCGTCTCATGGTGCACCAACACGTCAGTACTCATCAGGAAGTGCTCCCCTGACCTCGAACTCATACTCATCAACTGCAGGCCGTCATACTCGCCACGTGAGTTTACCTCCTATGTTCTTGTCGGTGTGTACATTCCTCCTGACGCTGATGTAAAAGGTGCCTTATTGACCCTCAGCGAGACCATCGCACAGTGGGAGACGTCCCTCCCGGACTCACTATTCATTGTTATGGGCGATTTCAACAAGGCCAATCTTCGCCAGGAGATGCCACGTTACCACCAGCACGTGGAGTGCCCCACCAGGGGCGGGAACACTCTCGACCATTGTTACACAGCACTGAAAGATGCTTACAAGGCAGTCCCAGAGGCAGCTCTTGGCTCCTCTGACCACTGTGTCATCCACCTGATCCCCACCTACAAGAGACGCCTAGAATCTGCTAAACCGACTCTTAAATCTACCAAAGTATGGTCAGACGAGGCCAAGCTCCAACTCCAAGCCTGTTTTGACTGCACCGACTGGGAGTCCCTGGGCGCACCAAACATAGACGAGTGGGCAGACAATGTTGCGTCGTACATCAGCTTCTGTGAAGACTCTTGCGTACCAACCAAATTCTTTAAGGTCTACCCGAACAACAAGCCGTGGTTCACTAACAAGCTACGGCAGCTGCGAAGGCAGAAGGAAACTGCACACAAGACCGGCAACCAGGAGGACTACAGGAAGGCGAGGAACGACCTAAATCGAGAACTGAAGGCTGCCAAAAGGGACTATGCTGAGAGGATGGAACAAAACCTGCGCTCAAATGATACTCGAGCTGTGTGGAAGGGGCTTAGGGCTGCCACCAACTACAAGCCCCTCCCCCATCATACTCCTCCCAGTCCGGGGCTAGCCGAAGAACTCTGCAAGTTCTACTGCAGGTTTGAGAGGCAGGAAGAACCAAGGGTACATCTGGAACTGCCCAACCCTCCTGCCCCCCCTCGCCTCGAGGTGCACATCACGAGTCAAGCTCCATCTCTAGAGGTGAGCGAAGCTGATGTCCTGCTACTCCTGTCAAGGTTAAACACCAGGAAAGCCCCGGGACCAGACGGCGTGTCTCCAGCCTGCCTGAAAACCTGCTCCAGGCAACTCGCTCCCATCCTCTCTGCCATCTTCGCCAAATCACTAAGTGAAGGAATAGTCCCCGGATGCTTCAAGAGGTCGACCATCATACCTGTCCCTAAGAAACAGGGAGTCTCTGACCTGAACAACTACAGGCCGGTAGCCCTTACGTCCATCATAATGAAAACTCTAGAGCGAGTGGTCCTATCCAACCTCAAGATCTCCACCTTGCCCCTTCTAGACCCCCATCAGTTCGCGTATAGGGCAAACAGGTCCACTGATGACGCTATAAACATCTGCCTGGAGTCCATTTATGACCACCTTGACAGACCAGACACGTATGCCAGAGTACTACTCCTAGACTTTAGCTCGGCATTTAACACTATTTGTCCACGCATCTTACAAGAAGAACTAGCCACTCTTGGTGTTCACCCAAGCCTACGCCTCTGGATCACAGACTTTCTCACAAACCGGACTCAAACTGTTAGGCTGGGCGACATCTACTCACAAACCATGACCACGAACACAGGTGCCCCCCAAGGCTGTGTCTTGTCTCCACTGCTGTTCTCCCTCTACACAAACAATTGCAGATCCAAGGCAGACTCAGTCAAGGTCATCAAGTTTGCCGACGACACTACCATCGTCGGTCTCGTCACCAAGGACAATATCCAGGAGTACTGTCAGCAGGTGGAAAGAACCTCCCAATGGTGCAGGGAGAACAAGCTAGTACTCAACACCACAAAAACTGTAGAGCTAATCATTGACTTCAGAAAGGCCGCACCCCCCCCACCACCAATCCACATTGAGGGTACAGAAGTGGCTAGAGTGCCTTGTGCCCGTCTCCTGGGCACTACCATCTCCAGTGACCTTAGCTGGAGACCTAACATCACTGCCATCCAAAGGAAAGCCCAGCAGAGACTCTACTTCCTTCGTCAGCTAAGGAAGTTCGGCATGGCACCAGAGATTCTGATCAGCTTCTACTCCGCCACCATTGAATCGATCGTCTGCTCTTCCATCCTGGTCTGGTACACCGGCGCCACCGCCAGCGACAGGCTCGCACTTCAGAGGGTCATCAGGGCAGCGGAGAGGGTCATTGGAAGACCTCTCCCCTCACTCGACCTCCTACACAGGAGAAGGCTGAGATCGAGGGCGTTGAGGATCGCTAACGATCCTACTCACCCGGGCCATCGCTACTTCTGCCAGCTCCCACTAGGACGGAGACTTCGGGCCATCTCCACAAGGACTGCCAGACACAGTAACTCTTTCTTCCCCTCGGCCGTCAGCCTCCTTAATTCCCTCCACATACTCCCATCTGCACACAAATCAATGTGACACAAAACTATTTGAATAATAGGCCATTCTAGGACTTTTTTTCAGTACTGTCACGGGTGATGCAAAATTGCTGCTAATGTAATGTAACGCAAATGTTAAGTGTGATATAATGTTAATGTAATTGCTTGTCCTCTGTTTTCTTCTTTCTCTCCTTGAGCTATATGTACTGTGCCAAAACCAATTCCAGGCATGACCTAGTCATGCTTGGCGAAATAAAGAATTCCTGATTCCTTCCTGATTCCTGATTCCTAACCTGCACGTTGCGGGCAATCTGATCACCCACCCACACCATCAGATCGCCCGCAGACCCGACGTCAGATCACCTCCCAAGTGCATTGTTTACATCTGTTCACTCCTCTAAACACCCACTAATTACCCATCAATCACCCATCAATCACCCCCTGTCACTGCTACCCATCAGATCAGACTCCTATCTGCCCCTAGGGCACCCAATCACCAGCCAACACCCTCAGAACGCCCTCAGACCCCAGCCCTGATCACCTCACCAGTGCATTGCTTGCATCTATTCCCCCCTCTAATCACACCTTGAGACAACCATCAATCACCTCCTGTCACCACCTGTCACCCCCTAGCACACCTACCCATCAGACCAGGCCCTAATTTGCCCCGTGTGGGCTCCTGATCACTCGGCCAAACCCTCAGATCCCCCTCAGACCTCCCCAGTGCATTGATTGCATCTATTTTCCCCTCTAATCACCCCCTGAGACACCCATCAATCACCTCCTGTCACCCCCCTAGCACTCCTATCCATCAGATCAGGCCCAATACAACCTGTCATCTAAAAGGCCACCCTGCTTATGACCGGTTCCACAAAATTCGCCCCCTGATAGACCACCTGTCATCAAAATTTGCAGATGCTTATACCCCTGAACAGTAATTTTGAGGCATTTGGTTTCCAGACTATTCCTCACGGTTTTGGGCCCCTAAAATGCCAGGGCAGTATAGAAACCCCACAAGTGACCCCATTTTAGAAAAGAAGACACCCCAAGGTATTCCGTTTGGTGTATGACGAGTTCATAGAAGATTTTATTTTTTGTCAAAAGTTAGCGGAAATTGATTTTTATTGTTTTTTTCACAAAGTGTCATTTTCCACTAACTTGTGACAAAAAATAAAACCTTCTATGAACTCACCATACACCTAACAGAATACCTTGGGGTGCCTTCTTTCTAAAATGGGGTCACTTGTAGGGTGACCTGGCATTTTAGGGGCCCTAAACCGTGAGTAGTTTAGAAACTTCAAAATGACCCGTGAATAGGACGTTGGGCCCCTTAGCGCACCTAGGCTGCAAAAAAAGTGTCACACATGTGGTATTGTCATACTCAGGAGAAGTAGTATAATGTGTTTTGGGGTGTATTTTTACACATACTGTACCTATGATTTTTTTACACACAATTGTACATTTACAGAGATATTTCACCCACCTAACATGGGTATGTGTAACAATACACCGCAAAACACATTATACTACTTCTCCTGAATACAGCGATACCACATGTGTGACACTTTTTTTGCAGTCTAGGTGCGCTAAGGGGCCCAACGTTCTATTCACAGGTCATTTTGAGGCATTTGCTTTCCAAACTACTTTTCAAAGTGTCTATTTCCGCTAACTTATAACAAAAAAAAAATCTTCTATGAACTCACCATACTCCTAACAGAAGACCTTGTGGTGTTGTCTTTCTAAAATGGGGTCACTTGTGGGGTTTCTAAACTGCCCTGGCATTTAAGGGGCCCTAAACCGTGAGGCGTAGTCTTGAAACCAAATGTCTCAAAACGACCTGTGAAATCCTAAAGGTACTCATTGGATTTTGGGCCCCTTAGCGCAGTTAGGCTACAAAAAAGTGCCACACATGTGGTATCGCTGTACTCAGGAGAAGTAGTACACCTAACAGAATACCTTGGGGTGTCTTCTTTCTAAAATGGGATCACTTGTGGGGTTGCTATACTGCCCTGGCATTTTAGGGGCCCTAAACCGCGAGGAGTAGTCTAGAAAACAAATGCCTCAAAATGACCTGTGAATAGGACGTTGGGCCCCTTAGCGCACCTAGGCTGCAAAAAAGTGTCACACATGTGGTACCGCCGTACTCAGGAAAAGTAGTATAATGTGTTTTGGGGTGTATTTTTACACATAGCCATGCTGGGTGGTAGAAATCTCTATGTAAATGGACAACTGTGTGTAAAAAAAATCAAAATATTGTCATTTACAGAGATATTTCTCCCACCCAGCATGGGTATGTGTAAAAATACACCCCAAAACACATTATACTACTTCTCCTGAGTACGGCAATACCACATGTGTGGCAATTTTTTGCAGCCTAACTGCGCTAAGGGGCCCAAAGTCCATTGAGCACCTTTAGGCTTTACAGGGGTGCTTACAATTTAGCACCCCCCAAAATGCCAGGACAGTAAACACACCCCACAAATGACCCCATTTTGGAAAGTAGACAGTTCAAGGTATTCAGAGAGGGGCATGGTGAGTCTGTGGCAGATTTCATTTGTTTTTTGTCACAAGTTAGCAGAAATGGAAACTTTTTTTTTTTTGTCTCAAAGTGTCATTTTCCGCTAACTTGTGACAGAAAATAAAATCTTCTATGAACTCACCATGCCTCTCAGTGAATACTTTGGGATGTCTTCTTTCCAAAATAAGATCATTTGGGGGGTATTTATACTATCCTGGAATTTTAGCACCTCATAAAACATGACAGGTGCTCAGAAAAGTCGGAGATGCTTCAAAATGGGAAAATTCACTTTTTGCACCATAGTTTGTAAATGCTATAACTTTTACCCAAACCAATAAATATACACTGAATGGGTTTTTTTTAATCAAAGACATGTAGCACAATAAATTTAGACAAAAATGTATACAGAAATTTTACTTTATTTGACAAATGTCAACACAGAAAGTTAAAAAAATAATTTTTTTGACAAAAATCTTTTTTGATGAATATAATAAAAACTAAAAATCGCAGCAGCAATCAAATAGCACCAAAAGAAAGCTGTATTAGTGACAAGAAAAGGAGGTAAAATTCATTTAGATAGTAGGTTGTATAACCGAGCAATAAACCGTTAAATCTGCAGTGGTCTGAATGGAAAAAAAGGCTTTGGTCCTTAAGGGGTAGAAAGACTGTGGTCCTCAAGTGATTAAGGAACATTCTGCATCTTCCATTTTCTTCTTTTTTTTAAATGTAAAATGTATGTGAAATCCTTTTGGTAAATCCTAAACAGGTGGCAATTTTCAGCTAGTAACACTTCTGGAAATTATTCCTACTACCTGATTTTCAACTTTGTGGAGGTCATAGTTACAAAGTTTCTCAAACGTATTTTCAGACAGCCAATGTGTTTTTTTTCCACTTGAGAAATGTGAAAATATGATGGTTGTTTCAGTTAGACTATGTGCTATTCATTCCTCCCTGTCTATACCAATGTAAATCACAAAGGAAATGGAAGGAATGGTTGCTGGAAGTAACTGCACTCATCCATCATGCTCAGAACCAGTTTAGCACAAGTGAGTCAGAAGAAAAAAAATGCATATTATTAAAATTATAGAGAAAATGCAATCATTACTGTACCTGGTCCTTTCTCTTTTGCATTGTATATTGTGGTAGCAGTTTAACTTCACATAGGGATTACTGACTGGAGTTGACTACAAGGTGATTAATTATACAGATGTGTGTTGTCATTTTAGTAGAATACACTTAGCAGAGTACAGTATATGCTTTAGCAAGAATTTATAGGCAGACTTTTAACCAACCACAAAGGGGATATTAAAAGAAAAAGTGGGAAAAAAATCAAAATGCATGAGTATGCATATGTATAAAATATGTATTTGTTTCAGAGCAAAATACACTATAAATTACCTTTTTACTATGTTGCTGTCGTTTGCAGTAGGCAGGGCCAGCCCTACCATAGGGGCAAAGGAGGCAATTGTCCCAGGGTCCCAGCATCCATAGGGGCCCCCAAGTGTCCCCATCATCCACTAAATTATGTGGCCAAGCCCCATGCTCCACATGCTCCTTCCTCCCTCTGCAGCATAAGGGAGGCAATGAGGACAGGTACACACTCACCTTGTCCAAGTTCAAGGGCATACAGTACCTATAATTTAACCTCCGGGAGGTTTGGGCGCAGGGTAAAGCCGAAAAATAGTTCACCTTGCTCCTGCGTCCCAGTGGCGATAATTAATATTCCCCCTAAAGGTCGATGTTGATTGTGGGGCAAGATGTAATTTGGATGCGAGCTATTGCCACCAGTTTTTAAAGTAATTTGGGCACTGTCCAAATTACTGTCTGAGCGCCGCTATAGCTGTAATTCCTATTACGGCCTATGGCGGTGGTGCCAGCTCTGCCAAAATTTCCACCGCTGTTCTTACAGCGCTTCAGTTTAGGGGGGCCCCCAGGTTAGTTTTGCCCCAGGGCCTCATTGTAGCTTGAACCGGCCCTGGCAGTAGGTAGTAAAAATCTGACAGATGTGACAGGTTTCGGACTAGTTCATCTCCTCATGGGGGGTTGTCAGAGTTTTCTTTATGTTTAAAAGCGCTGCTTAGTTCACCTGCCATAATAGTGGACCATGTTACCAAAAGCACAGTGTTTTTATGGATAATATACACATACAATAATTTCATAGTTGCAAACGACCAACCAAAACCTTAAATCTAGCACTATTATAGGCTGTTTTATGACACCAGTTATTAGTCCTATTGGGTCTCATGGGGGGTGGGGGTGGAAACCAATCGTTCTTCCAATGCTTTTCTCTCCACAACCTCTGTATAGAATAGACCGGGGGCTCATAAGTGATTGTTCCGGATGAAAGTTACTGAACATGTGTGTTACATTTAGTTCTGACTGGAGAGTGGTTGGATAGTGTACTGGTTAGGCGCCCTGCCTCTGACACAGGGTTCGAATCTTGGCTGTTCAGTAAGCCAGCACTTATTAAGTAGGAGACCGTGGGCAAGACTCCCAAATACTGCTACTGCCTATAGAGCACATCTTAGTGGCTGCAGCTCTGGCGCTTTGAGTCTGCCAAGAGAAAAATGCAATATAAATGTTATTTGCCTTGTCTTGTCTTGACTGAAGGTTTTCCTAAGCTGGAGGACAGTGTAAAAATCTGGAGAATCGAAGTGATCATCTTAACATGTGCTGGAGTTATTAGAAATAGGTTGTGTGTGAATTCTATAGTCTTGATATACAAGTGGAATTAGGACAACCACTTGTGGATGGCTCTACAGTATATTTATGTCCTACAATAACAGTAAAGTTATGACCAGCATAAAGCTCCTCACAGACCACGCCAAAAGCTGTTTCAGCCAACAACCATGCTACTGCCAACTATCAGAGTAAGCAGGCCTGATTTCATGTGAGCAGACAGATGCAGTGGAAGCCCCCGATGGGAAGAGTCCATGGAAAGCCAAATAAGAAGGTTTCCATGGCTGTAATCTTACACCAAAGACCCCAGCAACCTCCTAAACTGACCTGTTTGATTTGAACGACTAGTTGCTTGAAAAAAGAATATATCTCAAATGCATCTCTTTTTATGCTTGATCAAAACTGTAGTAAGTCTTACCTCTTACTCTGAATAGAAGATATTCACATCTTTCATATACTGTGGGCAGCGCCCTATGTATTTTTCTGTAAGAAAATGATTATTTTTCTTGGATTTCTTCTTTTCTAATGAAATGAGTTTGATGGAGTGGTTTTCCATATACAAGATCTTTGTGGCTATTTACACATTTTTCCTTAAGGCTTTTAGTTAGTTATAACTACAAGATGCTTTTTTTTTTTCCACTGGAAAACTAAGCTAACCTTTTTTAAAAGTAATGCTCCGCTGCTGATTTTCATAACCCCATCTACTCATAACATTCAGAAATCAAATCCTTGATTTACTGTATGCTTGGTCAACTGCACACCTGGGGCCTGATTCACAAAGCGGTGCTAACAGTTAGCACACTGGTGAAAATACCTTTATCACGCCTAAACTCAGTTTAGGCATGATAAGTTTAGGTGTGATAAGTTTAGGTGTGATAAGTTTAGGCATGATAAGTTTAGGTGTGATAAGTTTAAGCACCAACTGGGTTAGCACCGCAGTGCACAGCTGATCAAAAGTTTTGCGCTAGCAAAGTCTGGTGCACTTCGCATAGAGTTTAATGGCGCTGCTTTGCGTGCGCGACTTTGGGCTCGATTCACAAAGCGGTGCTAACCCAGTTAGAGACTTTAGGCATGATAACCATTGCACCACTCTGGTGAAAAGACAGTTTAGGTGTGATAAGTTTAGGCATGATAAGTTTAGGTGTGATAAGTTTAGGCATGCTAAGTTTAGATAAGTTTAGATCGCTTGCAAAGTCCTACACGCAAAGCAGCGCCATTAAACTTTATACGAAGTGCACCAGTCTTTGCTAGCGTAAAACTTTTGATCAGCTGTGCACTGCGGTGCTAACGCAGTTGGTGCTTAAACTTATCATGCCTAAACTTATCACGCCTAAACTTATCATGCCTAAACTTATCACACCTAAACTTATCACACCTAAACTTATCATGCCTAAACTGAGTTTAGGCGTGATAAAGGGCTTTTCACCAGGGTGCTAACTGTTAACACCGCTTTGTGAATCAGGCCCTTTGCGCGCGATCTAAACTTATCTAAACTTAGCATGCCTAAACTTATCACGCCTAAACTTAGCATGCCTAAACTTATCATGCCTAAACTTATCACGCCTAAACTTATCATGCCTAAACTGGCTTTTCACCAGCGTGGTGCAATGGTTATCACGCCTAAAGTCTCTAACTGGGTTAGCACCGCTTTGTGAATTGAGCCCCTGGCGTTAGAATGAAGTATAGAAAATAACAAAGCAACCTGAATTACACAGCAGAAATTTCCTGCATGTCATACTATAACATAGCACCAAATGACCTTTCTTTATGGCAAATGAGACAGCAACAACTAGTGTTGGGCGAGCAGTGTTCGCCACTGTTCGGGTTCTGCAGAACATCACCCTGTTCGGGTGATGTTCGAGTTTGGCCGAACACCTGATGGTGTTCGGCCTTTTAGTTCGGGTTTGCCCGAACTACTCAATGCCTGGCCGAACAGGGCCTCTGTTCGGCCGAACAGGGCCCTGTTCGCCCGAATACGGCCCCCCTATGGGGTCGCAGGCATAAGGGCGGAGCATGCCCCGATCGCGGGGGGGGGGGGTTCGGAAATTCCCCCCACCCCCTCCGCTAGCGCTCCCCCCTCTGCCCGCTTCCCCATAAAAAAAGTTTGCGGAAAGTTAATAGTACCCACTAGTGGTGGCTGGCTGGCTGTGGTGAGATCATGAGTGAGGAGGAGTCTGACTAGTCTAGGAGACGCGTTGAGGCCGGGCAGCGGGTGGTTCAGCGGTAGTACCCTTGTGGTACTTCCGCCCTTTCTCTGACCTCACGTCCTCTACGTGATGACGCATACGAGGGTACGCGTGACGCGTCGGTGCACCATGATGCAGCTTCTTGCAGGCTGAGTGAGAACAATGAAAACAATGGGATGGGGATGCTGTACACACACTAGGTAAGCTAACGATCACCGGCCAAATCGGTTGTGATTGACTGTTTTTGACAATTTTTATTTAATGTATATTTTAGTTTAGCTTTACATAGCCAAACACAATCACTTTTCTGTATGCCACAGACATGCCCAGTATTACGAACGTAACCTGTTCATAATGTTCTTGGTCTACCTTTCAGGTAACATTCACTCAAAAACAAAAGCACAAATTGAAAGAATGGGATCCATCCCATTTTGTGTAGCATGACTGCGATTTCAAAAGATGAAACTACTTGGATAAGGAATTCTTTGATATCTGTCCATTTTTAAATGAAAAGCAGTCTAAGAAACAGTTTTATTTATTTTTTGTTAGAAAAGTATACAGTACCAGACTAAGACTATTAAATATGTCGTGTATATATATATATACATATTAGAAAAACACATGGTAGGAGGATGGATCTGCTCTGGTACGAACTTGGATCAGCATCACATGTAGAGTTCATAGGATGTTAAGCATATGCATATAATTGACAACTGGCATATTTGTAACAAATTATTTGAATGCAACAAAAAATACAGTCTACGTGCTGACATACTGTAACCATGTGATCTATCTCACGGTGCAGGGAATCTGTTCTCCATTACTTCGGAGCGTTTCTGAGAATAAAGAATACCAAACACAATACATCACAAAACAGAGATTTCTTCAATTGGCTGTTTGTCCCACAATTTATTGCATTTCATAGGATTCCAACGTCGGAAAGAGGATGAGTTGGAAAGCGTTGAAAACGACGAAGCAGATTTAAATGATTTTATGACAGATTAACTCTGTCTCAGGACATAATGAAGAACAGGTTTGGATGATATTTTTGGATTTAACTTGTGTTGTTTTATATGTTTCATTATTTATTTATTGTTCTTTGTCTAATAAGGCAATCACATTTATAAATAATTGACAGAAATGCTGGAGACATATCTAATATGTATATTATATGGAGCAGAATGAAGTGGGGATGTTTAGTAGAGGAGATAGCAGTGAGACTTGAGCAGGCAGTAAAACGCTCTTGACATTTCCATAGATTATTTATTACATCTGGCCAGGAAGCGTGACTGACCAATAAACGCAAACATCAGTCATAAGCTCTGTGTCCTGCAGCTGTTTACTCAGAAGAGACCTAGGCAAATAAGAAGAGGTAAGGATGTTTTGGAGAAGTTCAAGTGGACCTGAACTCTTGCACAGGACAGAAGGAAAGCATAGAGAAATGCACCCTGTAATGTTATGTATTTAGAAAGTTTAGCCTGTCTAATTCCCCTCATCTGTGTCTAATCACCGTGTAATTTAATCTCTCAGCTGTATCAGCTGGCTGCCTTGGCAAAACAGCTCATTTGTAAACACAGGGTGTTAACCCAATGCCTGCTTCCAAGAAAGCAAGAAGTAGAAACACTACAGCTGTATTGCAGGATTTGTATCAGCTGTTACAAAGAAATGTTTTTCTTTAAAGGTTATTATGCTGTTGCTTATATTTTAGAGCCGAGAGGAAACTCGGAGTTCTGGTCCACGTTAAGAAAAGCCTGACTTAGAAAGTTATCCATACTGAAACCATGCTACACGCTCTAGTAGTGTTGTTTTGAAATTGTCAGTTGCATGAATTTCCAACTGCAGAAGAGGTGCCAAACTGTCCATTGTTTGCAACTTATTTTGTTGTGATTCGAGACTTTTTTTCTTAAATTACAAACTGTATGAATCATCATTTTTTTTTTTCGTTTTTACTCTGGGCTGCAGACCACTAGTAGTGTTTTTCAAAGTGCTGCACCAATGGAACCCTATCGGGATGGTTCCACAGCTGCATTGTGATCAAGGAGCAATGGAAAAGGTGCTACCTACAGCAATCTTGAGATTAATTCGGAACGATCCCTATACAAGGCAATGACAGCCTTTTCTCAATAGCTCCGGGAATTGCAGAGAAAACCACGATATTTCCATGATTTGGAAAACACAAGTGATTTCCAAATCACTATCATGGGTGCCTTTGGGGAACATGAAGCGAGATGTACATGGAGGCTGCCATATTTATTTCCTTTTAAATAATACCATTTGCCTGGCAGCCCTGCTAAACTATTTGGCTGCAGTAATGTTAGAGGCAGAGGACACACAGTATAGCCAGGCAACTGGTAAGGTGTAGAAATAAATAAATACGGCAGCCTCCATATACCTTTCACTTCAGGTTCCCTTAAAAAAAAACCACACAGGAAATGTAAACAATACAGATTCACTTACCTGGGGCTTCCTCCAGCCCCTGGAAACCTTTGTGTCCCTCACCACAGCAGAGGGAAGAGACAAGCACAGGGAGATTCTTGCCTTTGCCAATGACCAGAGATAAGCAAGCTTCTACTGCTCTTTATAGTGAAAATGAAAGATTTTACACGCAGAGGCCCATATGCGATTAACTTTTTCACCTGCGTTATCTCCTAGGATATATTTATTTATCTTCACTTTAAACAAATTTTTCAGCATTTTACAATTTAAACAGTACCCAAAAGCCGGTGAAAAGGTACTATCAAATGTATTTTGAGTATTTTCTTGCTTGTAAGTAGCTTAAAAACACTTTATGACAAGTTGTAAAAATATCACCTATTAGAAAACTCAGGAGAACAAGTGAATTACATATGGGCTAGGGAATACTTGGGAATGCCTTTGATTGCTCTCACTAAGAGTAATTACTGAAATTTTAGTTTTAGAAGTATAATTCCACTTTCAGAGTGATGCATTGGCATCAATAGTCATTCTGGACTGGCAGTACCAGCTGGTATGGGAGACAAGGCATTAAAAGCCTTGATGGGTCTTTTTCTCACTATTTTTTTTTTGTAAAAGAGGAAATGAATAAAAATGTTGCAGAAGCACCATTCTGAGATAAGCAATATGTCTTACCCTCCGGGTGTTAGGTTTACTGCTCATCTGTCCTCATATTTGCCTTGAGCTATCACCTCCCCACATCAAAAAGCATAAATTGAATCAGTGAGATAAAATTTGGATAAAAAAAGGTCGAAATGAATTTTTTTTCTCACACCATTGGGAGAGGTAATATTTGTCCAGCAGTGATGTGTTTTTTTTTTTTTTAAAGATTCTTTTATTTTACATAGAAAAAAGGTACAAATACAATGACGATTGTCAGCAAATAACATATTTCTCTTAACAGAGAGTCCTATGATAAAATAGCATAGGTTTATGCAATCCAATAACAGACATGAACATAATAGAGTGGAGACGTAATCCAGCGCGGCTCCATATATTCAACAAGAAGTGCACAAATATGACAACAGTAAGGGGGGGGCATAAAGACAGCCCAAGTGTTATAGTCATAGCTATAATATAAGCTGCTCTCCCACCCAGTCAGCGCCCATAGCAGGCAAGTCAGACACCCTGGGCCCGAAGGGAACATCCACCAGGGGGTCCAGCAGAACCGGAGAGGCGCTGAGTAGGAACGGGAGAAGCGTCTTAGTTCTTAGTTCAAGTTAAGTATGGGAGGAAGCCCAAAACTGTTGAAAAGATTAGCAAGTTAATCATTTCCCTGAGTGACTGCTTAAGGAAGAGAGACAGAAGGACAGGGTAGTAAGGAAAGAAAAAGAGAAGGAGGGAAATAGAAAGTAGAAATGGCTGTGGCTAGGGTCCAGGCAGGCCCGCGTGGGGATTCCAAGGAGAGGGAGAAAGGAACTCCCCCAACGCCAGGCAGAGGAAAAATCTACCACAGATGAAAAAGGCTGGGTCATGTGAGCATTCAACCCCAAAGGCCTAGGTCAAATCCATTAACCAGTGAGTCACCTACTCATTAGTAAACGATAGCGTTGTGTCTCTTGGAATTCGAACCACCCGTACCATGTTTTCCAATACTGTTCTTGTCTGTCCTGGATGGAGGCAGTGAGCTCTTCCATCTTTTGTGTCTGTGCTACCGCTCTAAGCCATTCCACCACTGTGGGTGGGTCAGTAGATTTCCAATGTTTGGCAACCAGAGACCTAGCAGCATTGACTAAATGTCTAGTGAGTGTTTTTTTATATTTTCTGATGGACCATGTGTTATGGTGTAGCAGAAAGAATGCTGGGCAGTCAGGTGGGAGATAGTGTGTTAGTTCATGCATTATATCTCTTACATCTGTCCAGAACCGGGAGAGCCTAGCACAGGACCAAAAAATGTGTAACATGGTACCCGCTTCTTGTCCACATCTCCAGCAGCAATTTGTGGTGTTTGGAAACATAAGATGAAGACGATAGGGTGTCAGGTACCACCTTGTTAAGATTTTGTAGCCGGCCTCCTGGGCCCTGGAAGAGATGGAAGATTTGTGTGCAAACACCAAGACCTTATCCCACTGCTTATCACTGAATGTGAATCCTAGGTCCTGTTCCCACTTTCCCACTTGTTTCTAAAGGGTTCTGATGGGGAGGTAGAGTCATTCAGTAGGGAGTATGTCAGTGAAACCGTGCCTCTTAATTGACCCTCACCTTGGCATGCTTTCTCAAAAACAGTAAGGGAGCGATCAAAGTTAGTTTTGGGTCCGTGTGACAGGAGAAAATGTTTGAACTGGATCCAACTCCAGTCGTCTAAAACTTGAGAGCCCAAGTTTTGCCTTAGTGTTTGGAGAGGAACCCAGCTCCCACCTGTGGTGAGATGTTGAGCTCGGAGCACATGTTTGCCCCGCCAGGCTAGATAGCTCTTGGCACGGAGGCCCAGAGGGAAGGTCGGGTTATCCAATATGGGAAGGAGCGGGGTCGGCCAAGGAGAGAGTAGAGGCAGTTGCCTGTATTTAGCAAAGATGTTGGCTGTATGGGCAATGAGAGATGCCGCTGGGTCCGAGGAATTCCAGGACCGAGTCGACCAGGGGATATGTTTAATCTCAGCTTTTAATATTTCTTCTTCCATTCCTACCCATCTTTTATGGCCAGCATGTCTATGCCAGTCTATAATGCGGGTTAATACTGCTGCAGCACAGTAGAGACGGGGATTGGGAACAGCCACGCCTCCCAGATCTTTTGGTGCCGTTAAAATTTGATATTTCAGCCTGGGCTTCCGCCCTGACCAAATGAATTTGGAGAAAGTTTGGGTAATTGCTTTGAAAAATGTGGAAGAGATTGGGATTGGAAGGGTCTGAAATAAATAAAGTAAGCGTGGCATAATGGTCATTTTAACAATATTCGATCTCCCAAACCAGGAGAATTGCGATTTGTTCCAGCGCAGCAGGTCCTGCCGAATTCTCTGCAGCGCTGGAAGGAAGTTGCTGGAAACTAGGTCTTTTGGGTCAGGGGTGATGTGAACTCCCAAATACTTCAAATGGTGTGAAGGCCAGCGGAACGGGAAGTTACTTTGGATCAGCAGTGCTGTGTTAATTGATTTGTGTGATTTCAAAATGATATGATTTTAAAACGCATTACCTTTTAAAGCTAAAGAGATTTTGGAATTGAATTAGGTCCCATGACCAGTGATATAGTCAATATTATGTAAATGCAAGAGGCTGTCTATTTAGTGCACACAAAGTCCTTTCTCATAAAATAGGACAGGATTGGGATGGAGAGCATGGCAAATGTAATCATGTGATTAGATTGATAATCAGTGCATGCTGTTATAACTGTAGATGAAAGGCAGTGGCATAGCAATAGAGGATGCAGAGGTTGTGACCGCACCAGGGCCCTTGGACCAGAGGGGCCCACCAGGGTCTCTCCTTCAACGGCAGTATTAGCTCTTTATTGGTCCTGTGTTGGTAATGATCACTTCTATAGATGCTATGTATAGTGGTAAACATTAACAAACTGTTCCCCATCCCCTCCTTGCACCTCTGACACTGTAGTTGCCCCTGGCAGGTTTTGGTGCATCATATGAATTGTTATGTATTGCGTACTAGGGGGCACACAATATAAACTTTGCACTGGGGCCCAAAACTCATCAGCTACGCCACTGATTAAAGGACTGTTTTGTTATTCCTTTGTGCATAGGCGCATACATGCTTAACATTTACCATGTATTAATCTAAAAATTTGACACTTTATAAAAATGGATATTTTAGAAAAAAAAATCTTGGAAATCTTGTTTTGTACTGATCTCATAATATTGCTTACTGGCGTCATTTAACTATTAGCACTTAAGATCTTGCAAAATACATATTGGACTTTAGTTCTCATCTCCCAATGGGATTAACACATGAATGCAAATATTGCCACATTTGTTGAAACAAATATTTCATCCTTGTTAAGTAACCAGGCACCAAGGTTCCTTTGTAAATCAACATTAGAAGGGAAACAAAAAATGGGATTATCCCTGGTTCCTTTGTTCCCAAAGAATAAGAAAATGATCCATGTTCTTTATGTACAGCAACAATTCCTGTATGATCCAAAAGGATCAAGCTGAGAGACATCTTATTTATAGTGTTTTTTTTGTTTTGTTCAGGAATTACACGAAATAATAATGCAGTAATCCAACACCAAGATTTATTTAAACAAACCATTAACATTATATGGACCCCGGGCATCCATGAAAAAGAGGCAAGAGCAAGGCTCGATTTATAATTTTTCCGCCCATATGCCAAGTATGTTGTGGCACCCCTTCCATGCACAGCCGTGTCCCTCCCACTCTATGTGCAGCCCCCTCTTCCATGTGCAACATCTATGTACTGCAGCCCCTCCCTCTCTTTCATGTACAGCTCCCTTGGGCATCGGCTTCCATTTTCATGTGTTGCTCCTTATTTTCAGCCTCCTCTTCCATATGTAGCAACCCCTCTTTCATGTCCAGGTGCCCCCTGGGGCTGCAGCTGCCCAAGGCCTGGGCCTTTGGGGCCTTTCCAGAAATCCAGCCCTGGGCATAAGGAATTTTTTGCGGGCCCTTCCCCACACCCAAATTTCTGCTATTGCTGAATATTCTCTATTTTAATATGAGCCCAATGTCTAATGAAAACTTTATTCCTGCCAATAAACAACCAGACATCCTGTAAGAGGGCATATTTACAGGGGGGTAATTTATAAAGATCGGTGCAAAGATGAGTGGAGCATTACCCAGAACCACCAGTCAGAATCCTTGCTTTATTTAACAGCTAAGGCTAGACGTGCACCACACAGTGCTTTTCGGATCGTTTTTGTTTTTTAAAAAATGCTCCCCTTGACTTGCATTAACATTGTGGTAATTTTTTTTCAAAAAAATTGCGATTGCGGCTATTTTGCAGTAGTTTTACTGAGATTTTAATGAAAGTCAATGGGAGCATTTTTAAAAAATGAAAACTATTCGAAATACACTCAGCGGTGTGTCTCTAGCCTAAGACCTGATTGGTTGTGATGGGCAACTGCCCCAGTTTTCTTTGCATATATGTCTTGATAAGGATCAGACCACTGCAACATGGGCGTAATGCAGTGCACACTCTGCTGCACAATATAAGGTGCGTGTTATTTTTCATAGCATGTACAAGTGCTATGATATTGTGCTTATTATTCCACATGGGATCCCGAAACACACTGTACACAGTGAGTTTGGATAATGTGCTCTATTACAATGCAGGGGTGAGAACATGCCACTACAATTGTATGGATGCTGAGTTCACACGCAGGAGCACGGATATTGTAAACACCCTATAAGTCAGTCTGTTATTTTATGAAATAAGAATAAATTATACAAGAAAAATCATTTTGTGGACAGATGGGGGTCTCTGCCATATTGAGTGTACAAAATATAATCATTATTTGATTCTACAAGAATCTTATATATAACAACCATCTTCTATGATCTGTGATGGATTTTGGCAAACATAGGTAGAAATAAACAACAGGCCAAACTTTGTATCACAGGAAAGCTATATACAATTCTACATATGTCATATTGTTGCCGAATGGATGATGTAAGCAACCTTATAGAAAACCAGTTTAAATTGTACAGCTTTGGCCTTTTAACCTTCATATATCTGCCAGGTGGGTAAACTGGCTGAATAGCCTGGGAGGGTCAGTCTCAGTCTATGTCATTCTTGAGATTTTAAGCCAAGATTTCAGACATCACTCTGATAGTGTTGAAGACTGAAACTGATAACAAAAACTAGGACGATAAAGCTTGTGGGAATAAGGTGTGTTTATTAGTGCAGCATATCCCAAAACAAATATCCTGTGTTATGGTCTTTTTACGTTGACTTGTTTAGCCTACTACAAATACATTTACCTGTGTCTGCTTTTTAAGTTTGCTAAGTTCAAGTTTTTTGTCTTTTTCTTTCATTTTGTCACACTGTGTTTAAAACAAATATTAATCAATTTGTACATTATATAATGGGAATTACTTTTTTTAAACCACTAACATAGCTGCTAATAGACATTTACCTGTTAAGGTATTATTATTATTAATCTAAAAATACAACATCTTCTGTGGTGCTGTGCATTAAAAATAAACAGATAAGTAATATGGACAGCCAAAAGCAATACAGATAACACCAAGCTGTATAGTGCATGTTTAAATATACAGGTATAGAGGTGGATCTCGAAAAATTAGAGTATTGTGCAATAGTCCATTTATTTCAGTAATTCAACTTAAAAAGTGAAACCAATATATGGATTATACTCATTACATACAAAGAAAGATATGTCAAGCCTTTATTTGTTATAATTTTGATGATTATGGCTTACGGCATATAAAAAACTCAAAATCAAAATCTCAGACAATTAGAATATTTTGAAAATGTTCAGTATTCTAGGCTCAAAGTGTCAGACTAAGTTGAATTACTGAAATAAATGGAATTTGCATGAGTTTCACCTGTATTATAGTAAGGGTCAGACTGGGACATTGGGGGCCCACCAGAGAAATTTCTACCCAGGGCCCACGTGCCTCGGTGTTCACATACTCTACCCTAGTAGTCTAGTGGTCCTCCTCCCTCCCCTAAACAGTTCCCTGGTGCAGGGGTGGCGCTACAGATGTTTAGAGATTGTGCTAAGCTAGATCCATTGGTAGGGTAGCCTGCTACCTGCAATTTGCTGTGGTTGCAGCAGTGAAAAATGGGCATGACCATGCCCCGTAAAGTGGGCATGGTTGTGAGGTGTCACACGCAGGGCCAAAGGTACATGAACTAAGCAATGGTGTAATTCAGAGACAGTGGGCCTGCCCAGAAAAACTAAGGATGAAGCCCCCTATCCTTTAACCACTTGCCGACCGCACACTCATACCGTGCGGCGGCAAAGTGGTAGCTGGAGGACCAGCAATGCACATCTGCGTCGCCAGGTGCCTCCCTAATTAATCAGGAAAGGCCGCTCACGCGAGCGGCCGTTTCCTGTTAGATCACGGTGCGGGTCTCCGTGAATAGCCTGCGAGCCGCTGATCGCGGCTCGCAGACTAAATGTAAACGCAGGAGACATTTGTCTCCTTTGTTTACATTGAACGGTAAGGCAGATCGGCGATCCCCGGCCAATCAGCGGCCGGGGATCGCCGCCATGTGACAGAGGACATCCTGTCACACGCTGCACAGGACGGATAACGTTCTGTGCAGCCCCGATCACCAGGGGTGAGAGGAAGGAGAGGGAGGGGGAGGATTTCGCCGCAGAGGGGGGCTTTGAGGTGCCCCCCCCCCCCGCAAACCTCAGGCAGGCAGGAGCGATCAGACCCCCCCTGCACATCATCCCCATAGGGGGAAAAAGGGGGGCTATCTGATCGCTCTGCATGCACCCTGATCTGTGCTGGGGGCTGCAGAGCCCACCCAGCACAGATCACAAAAAACAGCGCTGGTCCTTAAGGGGGGGTAAAGGCTGGGTCATCAAGTGGTTAACATAAAATAATGTTCTAGCTATCATACATATGTCATGGATTTAATTGTGAGCTCCTATGAGGGCAGTCAGTGACATGACTCTGTTAAAGTAAACCAAAGATCAAGAAAAAAACATTATATATACTTACCTGGGACTTCCTCCAGCTCCCTTCAGGCTCATTGGTCCCTCAGGCAGCATCCTCCCAGGCGGCCTGGATCATCCCCTAGATGGCCCAGTAATTCTGCCTGTGGGCATGAGGACTGCTCCCCATACATGCTTCCTCCTTTGTGCCAAACAATTTGCCTTGGGTATCCTTCAATGTAGTTCTAATGCAGTGTTTGCTTGCAATGTAACCCATGTAATCCTCATACATCTTGGACAAGTAAGTGTAAAGATGCCTTATTTTTAATGTTCCACGGAAGCCAACACAAATGAATACAGTTACTCTTTACTGTCATCACATATAATGACACTGCACTGTCATTGGGCTGCTCTCAGCAAAACTGCTGTATCAAATATTAATGTTTGACCTTCTATGAATAGACTGCTTCTATGCAGCAGTGCAATAAGTGTTTCCTTTATTCTGCAATTGTGAATGTTAGGAAAAGTGATTGCCTACTTTACAGAGAACGTTTTTATAATGAGTAATTAAAATGAGAGACATAAACCCTGTTCATTTGGTTACTTTTTCCTTTAGAACTAAAATAAGCTTCATAACTCCAGCTGTATGCATACAATGTTTACATTACTAAGCAACATCCAATTACAACAAAAAAAAAGTTGATCAAATATTAATAGAGTTGAACTTCAGTGCAAATGTTCCAAGAATTTTCTTTTCAGACTGAATGAAAGACAAAAGAGCTTAGGGAAGTATAATGCTACGCTGCATATTTAAAATAATGAACTTCATTGCAGCACTAAGAGTTTGTTTGACGCTGAACCATAGCAACAAAATGTTTATCCAACGTGTGAACAGCTGTCTGGTTCCCATTGTTTGTAACTGACTTGAACACTGCTATTGTGGTGGAGTTACAAGACACGTTTACTCTGCAGTGCTTATACAATTTACTCTGTAGTTTCTCTCTTAATACACACAGGGATATAAGAAGTTTATCAATCGTTGGATAATGATTCTAAACTTAAACAGCCATTTATGGGGTTGAAATCGAGGTAGGTGATTTGGGCACCTGTATGTGCCTGGTAATTTGGATGCAGCATAGACAGCATAATTGTAGATATAGAGGCACCCAAAATGTGGGCGCCAAAAGTGCTGGAGTGCACACTGAGTGGCTAAAAGTATTAGAGACACAAGATCAGGAGGACTGCCAGACAACTGGTATTGTATAAAAGGAAATATATAAGTCAGCCTCCATATATCTCCCACCTCGGGTTCACTTTAACGGAACTCCATGTAATATGGAAATAGCTTCTTTTCACACTTGCCTTTAGGGTGTTGATTTAAAAATAATAGAAAAAAAATGTTCTATTGTTCGTAGATCAGATCATGCCATCTAATATACTTCCACTAAAGATGAATCTTCAAAATTCATTTATGTCTCAACTACAATATCTTAAGAGGTTAAGAGGATTGAACTGGTATTCCTTCTTATCCTTCTTCCTCTAAGATATAATACTGACTCTTGAAATTTACGAGGGAGGTGTTTTAAGAATCATACACTTTCTTTTGAAACAACGAATATTTTGAAGTATGAATCTGGCATGAAGCCTACATGCTTAGAAGATTATTCTCGCTTCAGTGTGTAGAGATGATATGTACTCTTATTCTTTCTTCTGGCCCTCACCACCATATCATCAGCCAGTGAAAACAGTTGTGAAATTCCCTGAGTGAAAAAACTATTTTAGGAAAGAAACAAAACATCCAAAAAAGGCTGGCCATTTCTGCAGACTGCTTACCTCATATATACTTGTACTTTAATGAACTCTTCAACCCTGTTTGAGTCTATAAATTAAGCAACAGAACTTTTGGTCTGCATGGATTATATTTAAATTTGATTGGTCATATTTAAAAAAAAATGCTGCTTCCACACATTGCTTGATTCAGTCAAAAGTCAAATTTGGTTGACATCACTATAAAACACAGTGATGTCTAAAGCCCTGTCAAGTCTCTTTAAAGTGTACCTAAAGTGGCATAAGACTGGTGAGATAAACTTAGGCATATGTACTAGGCCTGCTAGGATACTGTTCGAAGTCCCTTTCTGTTTTCCAGTTTGGCAATTTTAAAAAACTTTTTTTTATGCAATGAGTTTGCCAAATTCAATTAGTTTCCTGAAAAATTAATGGAAGCTAAAACAGCTGAGAAAAGGCATTTGATAAGGTTTTAGTGCTGGAAGGTTCAAGGGTTATTACTTCTGTTTGTTTTTCCATTCAGCAAGGAAAATTGTCAAGGCTACTTTCACAATGAACCTCTTAAACTGAACATAAAACTATGTGATATAGGGTTTTTTCTTTGGTGATTCTTGTAAGGGCCAAGAATACCTAGGTGAGAAGTAGGGAGAGACCGGGAGCCCAATGGTGCAGTATAGTTAGGTATAGGGAGGATAAACTTATATAAATATATACTCACAAAGGTGGGTTTCAGTTCCTGCAACCACCGTATAGGCCTGCAGGGAATTAACCGTCCCTGCTCGGTACTCCAGGTCCTGCTGGATACTGGATGGTCGCTCTCCTGTAGTACAATATACTTTCCAGAAAAACTGCAAAGCTATCACCTCCAAAGGAGGGCTGACTGCTAGTGGGTAGCATGGAGGCACCCAATGTGTGTTCTATTTTAGTATTTTTATATACAAATAAAAAATTATATAATAAAAAGAGAGGTAATTGCTTACCTCTCCAGAAGATATAGACACCAGTTCAACTGGAAAAAAACGTTTTTATTCAAAAAGCAATCTGACAACGCATTTCACGGGTCATGGCCCGCCTTCCTATAGACCTGAGGAAGCAGGCCATGACCTATGAAATGCATTGTCAGATTGCTTTTTGAATAAAAAAATGTTTCCAGTTGAACTGGTGTCTGTATCTTCTGGAGAGGTAAGCAATTACCTCTCTTTTTATTATATAATTTTTGATTTTTACTTAAAAATACTAAAATAGAACACACCTTGGGCACCTCCATCCTACCCATAAAACTATGTGACTTAGTTCTATGTTAATCCACCTGTAATAAAACACATACAATTAATAACCTCATAAGTTTATTTTCTCTTCAGGTTTGCTTTAAACAGGCACAGAATACATCAATGGTGATTATGTATCAATCACAAATTCTTAAAAAAACTATTTTTTTATTGTGTTGATATCAATTGGAGCATTTGGTCAGTTTGAGCAGGGGCCCCAACCGCCCCGATTTCGGCGGGACGGTCCCGATTTTGAGGGGCCGTCCCGCTGTCCCGCGCTGCCCCCCCCCCCCCTGGTCCCGGGTGCTGGGGATTGAGGGGGGAAAAAACCCGATCGAGGCACCAGCCCGGTATGCAGCATGGATGGCCGCCGCCGTTAACCTTCTCCCTCCCTCCCTATATGCTCCCCAGTGTCCCCTTCCCCCGCAGAGTAAAATGGGCAGCGAGCGGGCTGTAAGTGTTACCATTGCCGTACCGGGATGTCATCTGGCTCTTCTAGGCTTCCTGCTTCCTGTGACGTCACAGGAAGCAGGAAGCCTAGAAGAGCCAGATGACATCCCGGTACGGCAATGGTAACACTTACAGCCCGCTCGCTGCCCATTTTACTCTGCGGGGGGAAGGGGACACTGGGGAGCATATAGGGAGGGAAAGGGTTAACGGTGGCAGCAGCCATCCATGCCGCATACCGAACTGGTGCCTCGATCGGGTTTTTTTCCCCCCTCTCTCTGCCCACCCACAGAAACCCTCACCCTCCTCCCCACCCACTGGCACCCTCACAGCGCCTCCCCTTTCGGGAGTGATAAAAAAATTAATAATTAAAAAAAAACTCTTTTTTTGTGGGGTGGGCATGGCTAGGGGGTTGGGTGTGTGGCCAGGGGTGTGGCCTAAGTGTCCCGTTTTAAAAAATCTAAATGTTGGGAGGTATGGTTTGAGCCTTTAGATGGCTGCTAGGCAAATTATTGTCACCAAAATCACATAAAAGCCCTCACAACTGTGGGTGATGTGAGCTTAGGGAAAAAAAAACCTGCATGCAAACTCTAACCTGAGATGCCAGCTACATGGTGCCCAGGAATGATGGCTGGTTGTAAACAGGAAGAGAGCTAGCAAGCATGCAGCCCACCACCTCTTATCAAAAAAGTGCTGATGATATTTGTTATGCTGGGTATGTCTGTGTGAGTGGCTGGACTCAAGGCTTTTTGCTAGCTCAGCTGCTGCAAGAGGAGGTGGTGGTAATATGTAGATGGCTTCATCTGCTCTCTAGTTGCACCCTTAAAAGTAAACCGAGCCAAAGCTCGGGTTCAAAATAGGCATTACCATGAAGAGAGGAAAGCCTTAGGATGCTATTGAGGCTTCCATCGGTGGACCACAGTCCCCCTGTTGCGGAGCGCAGCTCCTCTTCCTGAGTCATGGCTGCACAGGAGATGCACGAGCTCGCCCCCGCATGCACAGTAGCATGAAGTTCGCGGCTCCGGCTTACGCGGGCACGCATAGGGGTATACTGCCTTGTTGATAATTTTTATGGGGGCCATGCTTTGACCAGTGTACACTTTAAAGAGACACTGAAGTGAAAAACAAATATGATATAATGATGTGTATGTGTAGTACAGCTAAGAAATAAAACATTAGGAGCAGAGACATAAGTCTAATATTGTTTCCAGTACAGGAAGAGTTAAGAAACCCCAGTTGTTATCTATGCAAAAGAGCCATTGAGCTTTACAACTTTCAAAGTCACAGAGAGCGCTGTCTTCTGAAGTTTATTTCCTCAAGTGTCTGGAACTATATTGTTTTTTTTCTGCAGAGAACAGTTCAAAAATTCACTAGCCTGCTCTGTAAAAGTAATTAGAATGCTGAGTAGTGTGCAAACTGACAATATTAGAGAATGATGCAATGTTATAAAAAGACACTATATAACTGAAAATAAAAATATGAGAATGTTTTCTTTGCTATTAATGTTCTAGAAATTATCCGTACTACACAATCAATTCATTATATCATATATTTGTTTTCTTGCTTCAGTGTCTTTTTAATGTAAGTGAATAGAAAACCATTCTTCCTGTTCAACAAAAATTAAAAGTAAAAATAAGTTGAAAATAAATTAGTTATGCCCTTCAATATCATGTTCTTTTTTATTTTGTTTCTTTTCTTGGTTACCTAATCTAATTTTTTTTTTTTTACTTTTCAATATTAGGCTAAAATATTAATTATTCTCTCTTCATGTATGGACTGGTTTGGAAATATAGGGCCTGTATATCTTATTTAAAGCTCTGCTAAAAATGTCCACATCTCTGTCATTAGTTTAAAATAAGAAGGAACCAGGATTCCAGGAAAATGTCATTCGGAGGTCTCTGGACCCCTTTAGTGATTACTGTAGTGTTAAAACCCTAATTCCCTTTACCTTTTTTTTTTGTTATCTACACATAAGCAAAGAAGATCAATTTGAATATATATATATACCAGTGCCACTTGTTGCCATAACAATCTTTCTGCACCAGCACACAACTGCACACAACTGCCCCATGCTAAATAAAAAGTGTTCAAAAGGATGCTGCAGTAAGGCAACAAAAGTATTGGTAATTTTGGGGGTTTCAACAAAGAATAGGAGGGCCATTGTTGGAGGACATTGGTAGGCAGAGGTTAGCTTTGGTTGTTAGCATTAGCAGTATGTCTAGGGAGCGGTTTAAGATTAGGTTTTAGTAAGGGGTTACCTTTAGTAAGGGAGAGTTAAGCATCAGGAAGAGAACAACTTTGGCTGGGTTAAGCATAAAGAGTTAGGGGAAAGGTTACAGTAGGCATCAGAAAGGAGTTAACATTAGGAAGAGGTTACAGTTAATGAGAAGCTTTCTCAATAAGCAAATCAATTAGGAATAAGCAATGGTAGGGATTAGATTGTGAGCTCCTTTGAGGGACAGTTAGTGACAAGATATATATATACACTGTACAGCGCTGCGTAATATGTCGGCGCTATATAAATACTAAATAATAATAATAATAAGCAATCAGTGGGAGAATAACATTAAATCATTGATGAAAACTGCAATGCATACCCGAAGTAAAAGAGTTTTAGGAATCCAGTGCCCAATACTCTGTGCCTGGACCAATCCCAACATAGATCCATTTTAGGTGAACATCACGTCACTCTTCCCCACTTAAAAGTGTGCTTGAAGGGAAAGAAGTGCCCCTAGGTGATACCTACCTCGGGAGGGGGAAGGCTCTGGATCCTAAAGAGGCTTCTTCTGTTCTCCTCAGCAGAGGGATCCAGCAATGGCTCTCCTGAAACTCTGCTTGTCTGCGTTTGTTGCCGCTCCTGCACAGGTGCACTAGTCGCTTTCCCTAGGACTTCGGCGGAAATAGGAGAGCCTGATCGGAAGCCGTCTGCACCTGTGCAGTAGAGCGAACACAATCAGGCTCCGCTATTTCCACTGCGTAAAGCTGCCAATGTGCAGGAAGGCCACTGCTATTGTTATTGTGATGGAGAGGGATGGTGGAAGTCTTATTAGGATCAAGAGGCTTCCCCCTCCTGAGGTATCAGTTTTTATAATTAAAGGGGAACTTCAGCCTAAACAAACATACCGTCATCAAGTTACATTAGTTATGTTAATTAGAATAGATAGGTAATATAATCTCTTACCCACCCTGTTTTAAAAGAACAGGCAAATGTTTGTGATGCATGGGGGCTGCCATCTTTGTCATGGGGGCAGCCATCTTTTTGGTTGAAAGGAGGGGACAAGGAGCAGGAGACACAGTTCCAACTGTCCTGTGTCCTGATTACCCCTAGGCTTCAAATGTCAAATTCAAAATGAAAAAAATAAATTGCACCAAAACAGCAGAACGAGAACAACAACATCAGAAATCCCATCATGCGTTGCACAGCATCAGGGGAAAAAAGCCCGGGCAGTTTTCTTCTGTGCAGCTAAAAATAAGGCTTGCAAAAGAGAAACAAAGTTCTGATGCTGTGAAACTGTTAAAGAAACACCAAGCCTTTTCAGTGCTGCTGAGTCGATTTTTAGTCCGGATGTTCACTTTAACGTTACAAGTTTTCTTTAAACTTAGTTAAAATTGTGACCAAAGGTCTACATTTTTTAATGCTCAGCAAAAAAATATAATTAGCACCATGGGCTTTAACAGGGTAACCTGCACATTGCTATGGTAATTTGCGTTACAATGGACGTTACCATAGCAAAACGCATGTTATCCCAATTATACACATGGGACTGTAAGGTTAACCACTTGATGACCCAGCCTTTACCCCCCCCCCTTAAGGACCAGCGCTGATTTCGCTGATCTGTGCTGGGTGGGCTCTACAGCCCCCAGCACAGATCAAACACCAGGCAGAGCGACCAGATCGCCCCCCTTTTTTCCCCACTAGGGTGATGATGTGCTGGGGGGGGGGTCTGATCGCTCCTGCCTGCGTGTGGCTGGCGGGGGGGGGGCACCTCAAAGCCCCCTCCACCGCAGGATTCCCCCTTTCCTTCTCCTCCCTCCCTGCCCCGGAGATCGGAAGCTGCACAGGAACGGATCTGTCCTGTGCAGCCTCTAACAGGCTCCTGCCTGTCATGTGACAGCGATCCTCTGGCCGCTGATTGGCCGGGGATCGCTGATCTAGTAAAGCGCCGCTACAGCGTTGTACAAATGTAAACAAAGCGGATTATTTCCGCTTGTGTTTACATTTAGCCTGCGAGCCGTGATCGGCGGCCCTCAGGCTAATCACAGAGCCCCCCGCCGTGAATTGACAGGAAGCAGCCTCTCGCGCGAGCAGCTGTTTCCTGATTAATTAGCATGCAGCAGGCGACGCAGATGTGCGTCGCTGGTCCTGCAGCTGCCACTTTGCCGACGCGCGTTATGAGTGCGCGGTCGGCAAGTGGTTAAGGGGTGATGATCTCCCGCTTTATTACCAGTAAAAATGCTGTGTTCTTTCTGCTTACGGCAATCTTACCAATGTTTGGTGAATCAGGACCAATGTTTTATTTGTCTTGCCCAGAGCTGTTTCTCATTGTGAATGAAATACAATACTATATACACTGGAGGGTGTATTTGGTAAAATAATGTTAGACTGCCTGCAAACTGCATTTATTGACGAGTTCCATTTCTGCCATTGTGTATTGTACAAAATTCAGCAAGAGAAGATAATATCCCCTGTTGTATGCCTGAACTTCAGAAGGGTAATTATTTTAAGTGAGATCCCAAGACATATAAAAAACAAACAAAAAAACACAGCAACCAGCATAACCCACAAAACTCCAAATAGATATTTCACTTTATTGTTAACTGGTCCTTTAATAAAAACAGACCACTTCAGTAACTTTCACTCAACATGTACTTTTCTGTATATACAATATACATAGACATTTCCAGAAACTCTGTACTATTGCAAGCAGCTTTAATGGTCCTCTGCAAATTGTGAAACATGTATTTGTGCTAATGGTAGTAGTTAAGTCAGCCCTTTAGGGTCAGTTTCCTAGCTTGACTGACAAGTAATAAATTGGCACAAATAAGTTCTTTCCTGCGAAGAGGCATAGCGAATGAATGTTTTTAGGAGGCAGTTCATCTTAAAATTCTGTTAGACATGAACATAAGTAAAGCTGTTTCTAATTAAAACACATTTTACTTAAAAGCAAAACAACACACTTCATTTAAGATTACAGAGAACCTCAAATGACAGTATAATATAATATTTTGTATTACATAGATGCGAGGGAGTGTTGCCCACCACTACCCCCATGCTATACCGAAAAGTTGCAGGCAGAAAGAGGAAGCTATCCTCAGGAGGGAGCCAACTTTCCATCTCAAGGGCGAAGGGGAGGGGGGGGGGTAGTTAGCTATGCTCACCGGATCAATATGAAGCAATTTTATATTTGCTCTCTTATATATTATAAGAATATATTTCTAAATTATCGGCGTTGAGATGGTTCTGTAAATTTCACGCATGTCTTGGTAAATCCAGACCAACCCTGGTTATGAACTATTAGAATAATAATTCAAGCGAGTAAATTTTTCACGGGTCATGAATATGCTATTAGTGTGTGCAGGTGATGATGAGCGATGGACAAAATATGGACAAATAATACATTTGTGACTCATTTTTTTCCTCCTAAAATGCGCAACATGCAGAGAGGGTCAGCCTGAAGCAGGAGGTTTAAATCCAAATTGCTGTAGATGTGTGCTCTGTAGTAATAGCATGGAAGAAAGAACTGTGCAACATATATGTATCAAAGAAGCAGCAACGTGCGCCATCCGTCCATTTGTAGCTTGATTTAATGCTTCAGATAGAAACCATGTGAATACAGGGGTAATGCATCAGTGTACAAATAATCTTAGTACATGCAGGTGCATACTGTGCAGCGGTGGCGGTGATAGAGTGGGTGCCTTAGGTGTGGGTGGGATCGGCGACAGCCATTTCGCGTCTGACTGGACGCTTGGTCATGCTGCGTGGAATGTAAAAGTGTAGTCAGAACTGAAAACATGAACGTATTTGCTCATTTCCATGATGTACAGCCACAGTCACAAATATATACTGTCACATAGGGGCTAGCTAGGTCCAGGTAAATGTTTTCAATGCATCCTCACTCAATGTAAATACATCAGTGCAGTAGTGATGCCTGCTTTTGGGCAGACAAACGCTCTGCCACTGCTGATAGCTGGGATTGAGTTAGTGGATTTCTGAAAAGTCATCATTGGTTGCATGTCGTGGATTTGTACAGCAAGTCTTACTTAGTAAATGTACATGTGCTCATTTTTGGGACACAGCCTCAGGGCCCATTCACACTTGTAAACCGCAAAAACATTTTGCGCAGGTGATTTTCCTTGCGATTATTGTGGTAAGGTCACTGCACAAATTCACTTTTTTTGCGAACACGATTAGTGCTTTAATAGCATGCTAATCGCAATCGCTCTTCAATTGCAGTAAAATGCTGCATACAACAAATTTGCGGTTGCCGCTAATAGCGGAACGCCCGTTACAATTGTGCCAGCGCTTTGGCGATTACCTGTAAATGGCAGCTAATCGCCCTAGTGTGAATGCACCCTCACAATGCTTCCAGAAATCCCTTTTACCTCTAACTTGATCTAAAGCTTCAGCATTTTCAGTCAAATGATATGGAAACAATAGTGTGCAATAAAACAAAATAAACATGAATATTGTATGCCCTGCTCTTTACAGTCAATGTGACAAATAGTCTGATGCATATAAATATTTTTTTAATTTAAATGGTAATCTAGGATAGATGAGCTCTCAAGTGAAATGTATAGTTTATCTTTTCAGAACAGAAAAGTGTGTCTGGCCGCCATGTGTTCAAAGGGGATATATTACAGTTTCTGAGAAATGGTTACATCGTTGCATAATCAGATTGCATTACATTGTGTGGAATATAAATGATCAATAAGACTCCAAAATAAAGCATATGGTATAGAATGATATCTCATAGTTCTCCAGGGATAGAATGGTTTGAAACGTTGCCTTATCAGTGAGATTGTCCCTTAGGGCCTGTTTCCAATATGTGCTGCCTTATCAGTGAGATTGCCCCTAAGTGCCTTAGCCCACTAACGCTGTTGTGTCCGCTTCTGTCCGCTATTCAGCATTTATAACATTGATGTTGGTTTGGTGGGTTGGGGTTGGTGTGGTGGGTTGGGGTTGGTGTGGCTGTGTAATATTTAAAGCTATAGTCTTGCTATACACCAGCGGTTTTGGATGCTTGCCTTGCTTACAAGGGCGAAAAGGGATAACTTGCACATTCAGTAGTGGTGCATTGTGGGCAACCACAAATGTTCGCTTATAACTGAATTATTGCAAATTTCCTTCTGTTTTAAGAAGGCAAATTTCACCAAGCATTGCTTATTAGTAGGAGGGCTTTCCGGTCTCTTTTATCCCCCTATACATTCCCAGTGGTTTGGGTCACCCTGATCTGGTTACTCCGTTGTAACATTGATGTGTAACTGGAAAGTGGACACAACTGCGTCAGTGGGCTCAGACCCGTAGGGCCTGTTTCCAATATGCGCCAGCATGCGCCTTGCAAGACGTGATACCGTCCAAGCTGTGATGTGAGACGCATCCTAATAGCTCTTGCTGTACCATGCATGGCTATAGGGATTTGCATTTAAATGCAGCATGCCATCCAATTTTTTCCCTGCATGTGAATCGAACAGCAGCCTATAGGCTGCATTTCCCCATCTGATGCCTGCCCAGAAGCAAAGTGAATTTGCTCATATAGAAATGGGCCCTTAAAGGGAATCTGAAGTGAAAATAAACGAATAAATAAATAAACTAACTAATAAAACATTATTAGCACAGATATGAGTCTCATAGTGTTTCCAGTACAGGAAGAGTTGAAAAACTTCAGTTGTTATCTATGCAAAAGAGCTTCTTTGAGCCCTGCGACTTTATAAAAGTCGTAGACAGCACTGTCTTTTGAAGCACTTATCTCAACTGTCTCTCATTGTTTCTTCATTGTTTATGGTTTTTCTGCAGAGAAAAGTTCAAAGGGTCAGTAGCCTGCTCTGAGAAATCAATTAAAATGCTGAGTGTACTGTGGAAACTGCAATTATTAGAGAATGATGCAATGTTATTAAAAAAAGCTATATATTCATATATATATATATATATATATATATATATATATATATATATATATATATATATATATATACCGTATATGAAAATGAAAATATGACACTATCTTCTTTGCTACTAATGTTCTATTAGTTATCCATACTACACAATCAATTCATTATATGAGTTTTTTTTCGCTTCAGTGTCACTTTAAAGTGGACCCAAATTAAAAAAAAAAAACTACATTGGACCATTAAAAACTAATTGCTAAATTATAATAATAAATAGCAATTTTTCCACTGCATGATGAAAATTATTATTTTTTTCATGTTGGAGGCAGTAACCCCTCCCCTCATTTGAAATTGCCGGGGGAAAAACAGCAGACTGTGGTGGAGTGTCCGGCAAAGGAGGATATGGGAGGAGGAGATGGGAGGAGGAGACCTTGTGGGTGAAGTCATCTGATGGCGCCACCTGTCAAAAAGATTGTGCGGAGAGGAGGGTAGCGGCAGGAGGATGACTCGTGCCGGGGACACCAGAGCCGTTTGCTGGGGACACCAGGAGGAAGCCAGAGACACGTGCTGGGAGCCACAAGGAGCAGCGAGTCGCAAGGAGCTACCAGGAGGGAGCCGCCAGGAGCTGTGAGCCGCAAGGAGCAACCTGGAGGGAGCCGTGAGCTGCCAGGAGCCACAAGGAGCCGCCAGGAGGGAGCTGTGAGCCGCCGGGAGCCATGAGCAGCCAGGAGGGAGCCGTGAGCCGCTGGGAGCCGCCAGGAGGGAGCCAGGAGCCACCAGGAGGGAGCCGTGAGCCGCTGGGAGCTGTGAGCCGCCAGGAGCCGTGAGCCGTGCTCGGAGGAGAGGACAGAGAGCCTGCCGCATCGGATTCAGAAGGAGAGGGCTGATGTCGCCGGTGGAGTTCCTGCTTCAGTGAGTATCACCTTTTTTCCCCTCCAGCTTCACACATCACCTGGCTATACTGGGGATATCCACGGTTGTTTTCGTGCGCATTTTCACGTGATCGCAAATTTGCACGCAAACACGAATTTCTGAGCACAAACGATATTGTTTTTGCACGCAAACACGAATTTGTGCGTGTAAACAATATCGTTTGCGTGTGAATATTCGCATTTGTGCATGAAAACGCACATGCAAATTCGTGATCGCGCGAAAACGGACGTGATATGACTTATCACAGTTTAGTGACTCAAGCCCCAAGAGTTCATGTTTTGTGTACATCCACACACTTTGTCCGCAAAACATGAACTGTGGGTGTCATAAAAGGTTTGAAAAACAATAGAGGCTAAAGAAGAACAAAAAGCAATGATTTAGTCACCTTTCTGTCTATAGAAATTGCTCTGGCAACAGAAATGACAGCTTACTGTCACTTCCTTGACAGGAGAAAAAAAAAAAAACACAGGCTGCTACTGATGATGTCACAGGGGAGGTGATCTCAGCTTGTGTGAGATTTCACATAGACGACGCCCATGTGAGGGAGGGCAGCTGATGACAAACACACCCATGATCTAAAACCTCCTACTAAGCTCAGAAGTAATGGCTGCCACCTGTGTAACCCTAGGTGTGAAAAGAGAAGGGTGAAAAGCATGCACTGAAATGCTCATAGGCTTGAAGGAGTGTTTATTTATCTTTGTACTGTATGTATCAGAGTGGTGCAACTACATATTTCAAATTCAAAAATTTTTTGGTTTGGGTCCACTTTACTCTTCGTACACATGTATTAAACATGTCGCCTGGTGGGGTACAGAACCCATTCCCTCGGGCAACAGTGCAGGGCTGAAACTGTACAGATGTGTCCCTAGCCTGCAGGATAATGATGTATTCAGTTACATGCAAGGGGGCTGACGGAGCTGCGTGGGAGTGATGTCATACGGCAGTTGGGTGTCAGAAGAATAATACTGGCCAAGTGGCTGAGGTGGGTCAAGAGCTGCTGAACACATGCTGGATTCTCAGCCATGGTGGTCGTTATTGGTCACCTCGGTCACCTAAGTTACATCTACCATATGGACAGCACTTTAGGTAAAGTGATGCTAAGAGTTCCCTTCTGTTTTCCCCTCAATACTTCAATTTTGATTGGCCAATGACTGGCCAATTTTACTACTTCAATGTGGTATGAGAGCCAAAAGATTATGATTATGTAGCTATCAGCTAAGCTCTCATACTATGTGGAATGATACATTTTGCCAATCAATATTGGATGTGCATATGCACCCTAAGATGGAATTCCTGGTATCGCATTAAACAGAAGCCCAGGTGTGACCACACGAGGGTAGTAAAAAAATACTAATAAAACATAAGTCAGAATATATTTGTCCTGAGTATGTCAGCACATCTTATTCTGCTAGTTGACTGATTCAGCATAATGAGGCTTAACCAGCCGGGCGGTATGGACGAGCTCAGCTCGTCCATCACCGCCAGAGGCTGCCGCTCAGGCCCTGCTGGGCCGACTTTCATGAAATAAAAAGCAGCACACGCAGCCGGCACTTTGCCAGCCGCGTGTGCTACCTGATTGCCGCCTCAGCGCGGCGATCCGCAGCGCGGCGATCCGTCGCGTGCAGCGGCGAAAGAGGGTCCCCCCAGCCGCCTGAGCCCAGCGTAGCCGGAACAAACAGTTCCGGCCAGCGCTAAGGGCTGGATCGGAGGCGGCTGACGTCAGGACGTCGGCTGACGTCCATGACGTCACTCCGCTCGTCGCCATGGCGACGAGGTAAGCAAAACAAGGAAGGCCACTCATTGCGGTCTTCCTTGTTAATTCTGATCGCCGGAGGCGATCAGAATGACGCGTCCGGAGTGCCCTCTATTGGGCTTTCATGCAGCCAACTTTCAGTTGGCTGCATGGAATAGTTTTTTTTAATTAAAAAAAAAAACCTCCCGCAGCCGCCCTGGCGATCTTAATAGAACGCCAGGGTGGTTTATAACCAAAAGTATTGGAATGCTTCTCCAAGATCTTAAATTCTGGTGTTACAATCACTTCCTTGGCCACAGGTATATAACATGAAGCACCTAAACATACTGACTACTTCTACAAATAAAGAATAGGATGCCCCTAGGAGCTCAGTGAGCCTGAAGTGAAAATAACTTGATGAGATAAACAAATATATAAAAATAAGACTTTTCTGAAGGCCTGTATTCTTATTTGAAATTTAAGGGTTAAACATCTACTGTATATATGAAGATTAACTGTTTCACTGACACCTGCATCTGCTGATGGTCTTGGTGTTTATGCCATTTCCATAATGATGAGCTACAGAATTTCGAATCACTTTACGGCTGTTGGGAGTGTGTTACAGCCACACACAAGTCTCACAAATTTTAATTAGTTATCAGGGAAAAATGTAATGTCATCTGGCTGCAGAGAGACTTGGGTTTATATCACTGGATTATAAAACTTTAACTGGTTAGGGATCGCTGATAGTTAAAACGCAGCACTTGTGACTGTCTGAGGACTCAAACCCACTAGCAGCCTTTTCTAAGCACCAGGGATTTGAAAAAGCTCTTGCTAATGCGATGCTATGGGGGATTTTTTTTATAAAATCACATTGCTCAAGTGGGATCACACACATAGCATTACATTAACAAGAGTTTTTCAAATCACAGCTGCTAAGTAACGGCTTATTAATATACTGCTAGTGGGTTCCAGGCCTAAGCCTGATGCACCATAGTTTTAATGCTGGTGGCTCCCAAGCACATGGCACAATAGCACGTCCCACCAGCACAGATCTCCGCTGTCTAAAGACAGTGGTGTTTCGGACCTCGGTGAGGGGACGTTTTAATTCGCTCTTGACCTCCTAATTGATGTGAGCCACTCGCAGTGTCCAGGAAGTGCTAAATTAAAAAAAAAGGCTCTGGTCCCTAAAGGGGCCAGACTCTGCCATCCCCAATGGGTTAAGGTGAAAAAACTGAAATAGAAACACAGGCAAGTTTTAAGTAGGATTGGTACTCTATATACATACTTTTATCTCATCATGCTACATGTAGCTTCCGGTACACTTAGGGCCCTTTTCTGCTAGCAACATTTTGTAATCTGATATCAATCAATTGCGATTTGTAAAATGTTAGGTGTGTTGAAACTAATGGAATCCACATAAGTGATGTTTCCACTAGTGAATTGTGTTTTCTGCTACATTTTTTTGTGATTGACTTCCTATACAAAGTATAAGAAAATCAAACAGTAATCATGGTCCTATATGTTTTTTTTTTCCAACCTGGCCTGTTTCTCTTTTCCACTCGTTGCAAATCTCAATCATGCCATATTCCTGTCTGAATCACGGTAATGGAAAGTGAGAGCACAATTGCATTTCTGGAAAGGGGCTTTTAAAGATCCATCTGCCTGTTATTCCCAACTGGCAGAGATATGTCAGTGTCATAGGTGAAGGGAAGAAAACATGGCAGCAGCTGTGGGTGTGGATATAATTTAACACAAGGACTTTGAATGTTCTATTTACTTATGGTACAGGATGTTCTTTATTGCTCCGCATCTAAATTATTTTAGATCTATCAGGATGCAACGCATCATTGCTATACTGACAGATAAATAATGTTTTTTCCAGACCTTTCATGCTTCCTGAATATGGTCATATTTAAGTTGTAAATCATAAAGCGCATCTGTATTTTGAGTACACACTCCATTGCTTTTAGTGCTATTCATCTGGGAAAGAAATGGTTTCCATATTTGGTAACATGGTAGATTGCAGTTTTATATGATTGTGTAAAAGGACATGTTCTTCAAAGAGTACCCAAGGTGGTGCAGTTGGGGGGAGGGGGTGTGCAGATTGGACACAGAGGCATGTTCGCTACTGCAGGATATACCTCTGTGCCCCCCCCCCCCCACCGCGCTATCAATCCCCGAAATTAGCGACAAACAATTATTGCTAACCGCGAAAGTAAGGGAGGAGAGGTATTCTCTTCTCAAAATGCCCACTGGGGGCATTCTTGCAGGCCTTCCCAAGCTGCCATTGGGTAGCACTGTCTCTCCCTGGCCACTCCCCCTGCTTCTCTCCGCCTCCCTGCACACTGCTTTGTGAATACACACAGGGCAGCTCTTCTTCCAGCGTCATGACTCCAGGCGTCATGAAACCAAAACCAAGACATTGCAGGCTACAGGACGGTGGAGATCCACCCAGCCCCCCAGATTAGGTTGTTTATTTTAATGTAGATCCGCATCTCTGGTTCCTTTTAAAGAGGAGCTGTTAGGTATAAGGTCTCAGAGAAAATAAACACATATATCAGTAGCTAAAGATTGGCTGTACTTACATTACATATGCATTTCACTGTCCACGTTTGGATTTCACAGAATTTGTATATAGTATATGCAGAGATAGATGCTCCTGACAGCTCATGGCAGGCTCCATGTTTTTCTGTCAAATGTGTCGTCATGTCCTGCCTGCTTCCTGATCACAGATAAGCTTGTACTAAATAACACAGTGTGCAGTGAATATTAATGAGCCATGTGGCTAGGAACAATAGCTGACTCCTGCAGTGTAGTCTGCCCGAGATTTATCAGTGCTACGCGATTACAAGCTGCTGTAAGGTCTCATTAGCAGCCGAGGGGAGAGCCCCAGAATGCTTTGCAGTAATATGCGGCTTGCGTCTTCTTAAGAATAACAGACTTGCTGATAAGCACACATCAAAGGTAACTGAGATTTTTATCTTCACTAATTGCTTTTGGGCTTCCTTCTAAACTGTTTAACACAGGAGAATAGAGGTTTAAATTAGCTTCTGCAGCCTGACAGTTACTCTTTAAATATAAATGCATCCGGGTCTCCAGACAAAGTGAGGGTAGAAGAAAGGATATCAAGATACCACTTAAAGGACATCTGTAATGAGAGTTATATAAACATTTATTTCCATTTAAGCAAAAACCATTGCCTGGCTGCCCTGCTGATTCTTTGCCTCTAATACTTTGACCCCTAGACCCTGAAAAAGCATTCAACAGATCAGGTGTTTGTCATTATTGTCAGTTCTGACAAGAGTAGCCTCATGCTTGTTTCTGGTGTTAGACACTACTGCTGAAAAATAGATCAGCAGGGCTGCAGGGCAACTGGTATTGTTTAAAAGGAAATAAATATGGCAGCCACCAAATCCCTCTCAATGTAGTTGTCCTTTAAATGACAGTTGAAGTGAGAGGGAAATGACATATTTATCCTTTTAAGCAATACCAGTTGCCTGGCTATACTGCTGATCCTTTGCTTCAAACACTTTTAGCTATAGACCCTGAACAAGCATGCAGCAGATTAGCCCCCTCCTGACCGCCAAACTGCAATTGGCAGTGGGAGGGTGGCAGCTACAGGACTGCCTAATGCGGATTGATGCCAGGTCCTGTAGGCGGAGATAAGCGGGGATTGCGCACCTCTACAGTGCTACAAACAGCCTGCCAGCCACGGTCGGAGCTGGCGGGCTGTAAGGTAAAGAAAGCCATTTTTTTTTCATTTGTACAGCGCTGCGATCTAGCACAGCACTATACTGGTGAGGGCCCTGTCACTTGGCTGTCCCCTGGAGTGGCTCACAACTTGATCCCTCTCATAGGCTGATGCCTATTAAAGGTGATCGCAGTTATTGGATCTCGGGGGAGGGATAATTTAAAATAAAGCCATTTTATTTTTTAAATTAAAATTAATTAAAAAAAATAAAAAAAATAAAAACCACAGCAGCAATCAGATCCCACCAACAGAAAGCTCTGTTGGTGAGCAGAAAAGGAGCCAAGATTAATTTGGCTGCTAAGTTGTATGGCTGTGCTATAAACTGTTAAAGCTACAGTGTGCTGAATGTATAAAAGAGCCTGGTCACTAGGGAGGTGTAAGCTTGTGGTCCTCAAGAGGTTAAGTGTTTCTGACATTATTGTCAGATCTGAAAAGATTAGCTGCATGTTTGGTTCTGGTGTTATTAAGACACTACTGCATCCAAATAGATCAGCATTGCTGCCAGGCAACTGGTATTGGCAGTATATATATACTCACACACACACAGTGGGATGCGAAAGTTTGGGCAACCTTGTTAATCATCGTGATTTTCCTGTATATATCGTTGGTTGGTTGGTTGCTACGATAAAAAATGTCAGTTAAATATATCATATAGGAGACACACACAGTGATATTTGAAAGTGAAATGAAGTTTATTGGATTTACAGAAAGTGCACAATAATTGTTTAAATAAAATTAGGCACGTGCATAAATTTGGGCACTGTCCAAAGCCTTTCGAATTAATTATTGGAACTCATATTGGCTTGGTAAGCTCAGTGATAGTGTTGGGCGAACAGTGTTCGCCACTGTTCGGGTTCTGCAGAACATCACCCTGTTCGGGTGATGTTCGAGTTCGGCCGAACACCTGACGGTGCTCGGCCAAACCGTTCGGCCACATGGCCGAACTAAGAGCGCATGGCCGAACGTTCCCCGAACGTTCGGCTAGCGCTGTGATTGGCCGAACGGGTCACGTGGTTCGGGCCCGAACGCGCTCTGATTGGCCGAACGGTCACGTGGTTCGGGTAAATAAATACCCGAACCACGTCATATCTCCGCCATTTGTCTGTGGGTTTAGCTTTGGGTAGGCAGGCAGGGTAGTTCGCTCTCCAGCCACGCTAGCCAGGGTCCCCCCCAGTCATTGTGTGTCGCTGCTGGGAACAGTAGTACACCGCTCGCTCAGCCACACTATATATAGCATTGTTTACTGCCACTGTGTACCTCGCTCAGCCACGCTATATATATAGCATTGTGTTTTCTGACACTCTGTGTACACGGCTTAGCCTGACTAATATAGCATTGTGTGTACTGCCACTGTGCACCTCGCTCAGCCACGCTATATATAGCATTGTGTGTACTGCCACTGTGCACCTCGCTCAGCCACGCTATATATAGCATTGTGTGTACTGCCACTGTGCACCTCGCTCAGCCACGCTATATATATAGCATTGTGTTTTCTGACACTCTGTGTACACGGCTTAGCCTGACTAATATAGCATTGTGTGTACTGCCACTGTGCACCTCGCTCAGCCACGCTATATATAGCATTGTGTGTACTGCCACTGTGCACCTCGCTCAGCCACGCTATATATAGCATTGTGTGTACTGCCACTGTGCACCTCGCTCAGCCACGCTATATATAGCATTGTGTTTTCTGACACTCTGTGTACACGGCTTAGCCTGACTAATATAGCATTGTGTGTACTGCCACTGTGCACCTCGCTCAGCCACGCTATATATAGCATTGTGTTTTCTGACACTCTGTGTACACGGCTTAGCCTGGCTATATAGCATTGTGTGTACTGCCACTGTGCACCTCGCTCAGCCACGCTATATATAGCATTGTGTTTACTGCCACTCTGTGTACACCGCTCAGCCAGACTATATACCGTTGTTTACTGACACTCTGTGTACACGGCTCAGCCTGACTATAAAGCATTGTGTGTACTGCCACTGTGCACCTCGCTCAGCCACGCTATATATAGCATTGTGTTTTCTGACACTCTGTGTACACGGCTTAGCCTGACTATATAGCATTGTGTGTACTGCCACTGTGCACCTCGTTCAGCCACGCTATATATAGCATTGTGTTTACTGCCACTCTGTGTACACCGCTCAGCCAGACTATATACCGTTGTTTACTGACACTCTGTGTACACCGCTCAGCCAGACTATATACCATTGTTTACTGACACTCTGTGTACACGGCTCAGCCTGACTATAAAGCATTGTGTGTACTGCCACTGTGCACCTCGCTCAGCCACGCTATATATATAGCATTGTGTTTTCTGACACTCTGTGTACACGGCTTAGCCTGGCTATATAGCATTGTGTGTACTGCCACTGTGCACCTCGCTCAGCCACGCTATATATAGCATTGTGTTTACTGCCACTCTGTGTACACCGCTCAGCCAGACTATATACCGTTGTTTACTGACACTCTGTGTACACCGCTCAGCCAGACTATATACCATTGTTTACTGACACTCTGTGTACACGGCTCAGCCTGACTATAAAGCATTGTGTGTACTGCCACTGTGCACCTCGCTCAGCCACGCTATATATAGCATTGTGTTTTCTGACACTCTGTGTACACGGCTTAGCCTGACTATATAGCATTGTGTGTACTGCCACTGTGCACCTCGCTCAGCCACGCTATATATAGCATTGTGTTTTCTGACACTCTGTGTACACGGCTTAGCCTGACTATATAGCATTGTGTGTACTGCCACTGTGCACCTCGCTCAGCCACGCTATATATAGCATTGTGTTTTCTGACACTCTGTGTACACGGCTTAGCCAGACTATATAGCATTGTGTGTACTGCCACTCTGTGTACACCGCTCAGCCAGACTATATAGCATTGTGTTTACTTCCACTCTGTGTCTGCTGGGCCTGGGAACAGTAGTACACCGCTCACCCGCCACTGTATAGCATTGTGCTCTGTGTCGCTGCTGGGAATAGTGGTACACCGCTCACCCGCCACTGTATAGCATTGTGCTCTGTGTCGCTGCTGGGAATAGTGGTACTGTATAGCATTTCTGTACTGCCACTGTACTGCTGCCAGTCAGCGTGTACTGTAAGGATAAGTGAAATGAGGAAGAAATCCGGTGAAAGAGGAAGGGGCAAGGGAAGAGGTGTTTCCCCTGACGGTTCACGTACAGGCCACAGGGGAGCACCCAAGAAAACCCACTCAATACCGCCCATGTTGTCCAGGACAACAACCCTCACAAATCCAAAAGAACAGGACCAGATAATTACTTGGATGACCTCTCAAGCGTCCAGCAGTGGGTTAAGCAGCACCAGCACATCACGCACGAGGTCCGAGTCCTCAGCCAGTTACAAGGAGCCAGTGGGCACAAAGCTGACACAACCGGCAGCGACACCACGCACACAACTGCCAGATAACCAGTCCTATGAATTACCTCAGGACACAATGGGGTATTCGCAGGAGCTATTCCCAGCCCAACAAACTTCCACCTATGAAAGGTCAATGGAGGAACAGCCAGAAATGTTGTGCCCGGATTCACAACCATTAACTGTGGGAAATGCACCGCGCACTGAAATACAAGGCGAGTCCGAGGAGGACTCGGAAACCCAAATCCCAGAGCAAGTTGGGCAGGAGGGGTTGCAATTGCAGGAGGTCGGCCGACAAGATCTGGAAGACGACGTTGGAGTGAGCTGCGCAGAGGTTGTTCTGGGGAGCTCTACTCCACGGCGGTGGCCCCCCACAATGACATATGACGAGTTTGAGGAGATGGAAGAGGAGGGTATGGACAATGTGGACAGAGACCCAGATTTTATTTGTGAACGAGAACATCGCCGTCGTAGCAGCAGCACAGATGAGTCTGTTGAAGAACCCACTGCTGCACGAGTTCGCCTTGTGCCACAAGGTAGGCGGCGCGCAATTTCAGGCACCACAAGCGTGGAAGTTCAAGTGAGAGGCAAAAGAGGAGGAAACAGAAATCGCCAGCAAGGAGGCAGGTGCTCCAAAGTCTGGGCTTTCTTTGAAGACTGCACTGAGGATGTTACCATGGCGATTTGCAAGGTTTTGCAAGACTCGCCTGAGCAGGGGGAAAAGTATTAACAACCTCTCCACCACCAGCATGAGCCGCCACATGCTATCCAAACATCCCACTCTGTGGGCAAACGCGGCAGGACAGGGTACCAGCAACACTGCCTCCCTTGGGTTCACCAGACTCACCACCAGACCCGCCTCAGCAGCAGCAGTAGCCCAGCCATTGCGTGGTTCACAACATTCACAAACATCAGACGACGCTGACACTGTCACTTTCCGGAGTAGTGCTCTTGAGGTCTCCCAGTGTTCATCAAACACAACAACCAACAGCCCTTCCGTGTGCAGCGCTACGGTTCAGTTGTGTGTGTCGGAGATGTTTGAGCGCAAGAGGAAATTGCCAGCAAATGACCCCCGGGCCGTGGCAGTAACAGCCAGCATAGCCAAGCTTCTGGCCTGCGAAATGCTGCCATATCGAGTGGTGGAGACAAACAGCTTCAAGGGCATGATGTCAGTGGCCATCCCACGTTACGTGGTTCCCAGCCGCTACCACTTTGCGCGCTCTGCAGTGCCTGAGTTGCATGAGCACGTGGTCAGCAAAATAACCCGAAGCTTGAAGAATGCCGTTGCCTGCAAGGTTCACCTCACCACTGACACTTGGACGAGTGCGTTCGGACAGGGTCGATACATCTCCCTTACCGCGCACTGGGTGAACCTTGTGGAGCCTGGCAGCGATTCCTCACCTGCTACGGCGCGGGTGTTGCCCACGCCGCAAACAGCTGCACCGCCGTCCCTCCCACTGGATAACAACAGCAGCACCTACCTCTCTGACTCCTTCTCCTCCAACGCATCTCAAAGCTGTACCTCATCCGGAAACGCTAACCCAGCAGCAGTAGGATCGTGGAAGCAGTGCAGCACAGCTGTTGGCATGCGTCAGCAAGCGTTGCTGAAGCTGATCTGCCTTGGGGATAAGCAGCACACAGGGGAGGAAATTTGGAAGGGAATAAAGGAACAGACGGATTTGTGGCTGGCACCGCTGGACTTGAAACCGGGCATGGTTGTGTGTGATAATGGGAGTAATCTCATTCGCGCTTTAAGGTTGGCTAAGCTGACACACATCCCTTGCCTGGCGCACGTGATGAACCTAGTAGTTCAGCGGTTCCTGAGGACATACCCAGGCGTGGCCGATCTTCTGTTGAAGGTGCGTCGAGTGGCCAAACATTGTAGAAATTCCAGTACTGCTTCGGGGGCACTCGCCAAGATGCAGGAGCGCTTCAATCTCCCCCACCATCGCTTGCTGTGTGATGTCCCTACGCGCTGGAATTCTACGCTGCACATGCTAGCACGCTTTTGTGAGCAGAAGAGTGCAGTGGTCCAGTACATGACGGCGCAGTACCGAGGCGCATCCGGACAGCTGCCAAGCTTCTGTGGATCCGATTGGGCCAACATGTTGGACCTCTGCCAAGTCCTCCAAAATTTTGAGCAATCCACGTTGCTTGTGAGCAGTGACAACTCTTCAGTCAGCATTACCATACCACTGCTGTGTTTACTGAAGAGGTCAATGTTGAAAATCAAGGAAACAGCTGTCATGATGCAACTGGGGGAATCTGAAGGAGAAAACGATCAGCGTGATGGTACCAACATCAGGCCACCCGCCTCAGGGAACGCTGGCCCCAGCAGCTATGACGAAGAAGAGGAGGAGGAACAGCTGGAGTTGGAGCAGGAATTTCATGCCACCACTGACGAGGGCCAGAGCGGTGCACGTTGGACTTCCACAATTCAACGCGAATGGTCAGCAGAAGCAGACCAGAAGGAAGGTGACGACTATGATGCATCACAACAACTATCACAACGCTCACAAGAGGATGATGAGGATTCTGGTAGGACTCTGGCACACATGGCTCAATTCATGCTAGACTGCATTGAACGTGACCCACGCATTGTGCGCATTCTGGACAACACCAATTACTGGGTTTATACCCTTCTGGATCCACGGTACAAACACAATGTTCCAAAACTGCTTGAAGAAAGAGTCAGACAGGTCAAAATGGAAGAATACCAGCAGGCCCTTGTGGAGACTTTAGAGAGGAGATTGACATCCTCCCCCTCCTCTAGCCAGTTGTACGCAGACAGACTGACTTCCGCAAACCCAGGACGACCAGGAGGGCAGCAAACAACGCAAGCCGCAGCTAGTGCCCAAAAGGGAATGGTATCGGCAGTGTCCTTGGAGTGGGAAAATTTTCTGACACCCATGCAGCAGCAGCCCACTGAACAGCAAGCGTGCAGATCCACCTCCAACACCGATCGCCTGGAGAAGATGGTCAAGGACTACATGTCAGATGACGTAGCTGTGTCGAACAATCCATCTGCACCCTTCAACTATTGGGTATCGAAGCTAGACACCTGGCACGAACTGGCAATGTACGCAATAGAGGTGCTGGCTTTCCCGGCAGCCAGCGTTATGTCGGAACGTTGTTTCAGTGCTGCCGGAGGCATCGTCACAGATCGGCGTATCCGCCTCTCCACAGAAAATGCAGACCGTCTGACTCAAATTAAAATGAATCAATCCTGGATTGGAAATGACTACGCAACACTCCAGGACCCCAACCAAGTAACATGACCAATGAACATCTGGGATGGTGTAGCATTTCCGGTCCCTGTTTATTGAACCTCTCATCTGTATTACATTTATGACTGCATGGCGGCAAAAAGCATTGCTGCTATATCCGCACGCTTTTTGTCCTCATGCAAGGCCTAGGTTGTTGTGTCTCAAAAACCGTGGCCTTCTCCTCCTGCGCCTGCTCCTGTTCCATCACGTCTGCTGCTGCTGGGTTAGCGTTGCCGCGTGGTCCCTGTTTATTGAACCACTTATCTTTATTACATTTATGACTGCATGGTGGTACAAAGCATGCTATCCGCACGCTTCTTGCCCTCATGCAAGGCCTGGGTTGTTGTGTCTCACAAAGCGTGGCCTTCTCCTCCTGCGCCTGCTCCTGTTCCATCACGTCTGCTGCTGCTGGGTTAGCGTTGCCGCGTGGTCCCTGTTTATTGAACCACTTATCTTTATTACATTTATGACTGCATGGCGGTACAAAGCATGCTATCCGCACGCTTCTTGCCCTCATGCAAGGCCTGGGTTGTTGTGTCTCACAAAGCGTGGCCTTCTCCTCCTGCGCCTCCTCCTGTTCCATCACGTGTGCTGCTGCTGGGTTAGCGTTACCGGTCCCTTTTCCTGGAACCTCTTATATGTATTACATTTATGACTGCATGCCGACAAAAAACATGTTACCTGTGCAAAGAAAACAGACATTTCCCGCATTTAAAAGACAGTTTTCCCTTTGAAACTTTAAAATCGATTTTCTCAAAAACTATAAGCTCTTTTTGCTAATTTTTTTTTCCTCTTGTACCCACTCCCAAAGGTGCACATACCCTGTAAATTTGGGGTATGTAGCATGTAAGGAGGCTTTACAAACCACAAAAGTTCGGGTCCCCATTGACTTCCATTATGTTCGGAGTTCGGGTCGAACACCCGAACATCGCGGCCATGTTCGGCCCGAACCCGAACATCTAGATGTTCGCCCAACAGTGACCCCTGACCTACATACACAGGTGAATCCAAGTATGAGAAAGAGTATTTAATGGGGTAAATTTTAATTTATCTTTCTCTTTTAATTTTCTATAAAGAGTAGCAACATGGGGATCTTAAAACAACTCTCAAATGGCCTGAAGACAAAGACTGTTCATTATTAGAGATGGCTCAAATCTCCGATTTTCAGTTCGTAAACCTCGAATGCGAACTTCCGCAAAAGTTTGGTTCGTGCGAACTTTTGCAAACCGCAATAGACTTCAATGGGGAGGCTAACTTTGAAAACTAGAAACATTTATGCTGGCCACAAAAGTGATGGAAAAGATGTTTCAAGGAGTCTAACACCTGAGTTTTTTCAGTGACTACAAAAGGGGAAAAAAAATTCAAAAAAGACCTTATAGTTTTTGAGAAAAATCGATGTTAAAATTCTCCTTCTGACCATGGGAAAATTAAACGCCCGCCGACTTTAGCGGTTAATAGCAAAGCCCCCTTAAATGCTAGAAACACCAAAATTGCTGGGAATGTTAAGAACAGTGGGAACAAGAGGAAATTTTTCAAAAAGACCTTATACCTTTTGAGAAAATCGAAAAAAAGAGCCAATTCATTCGATTCAATTCATTAAAAAGAACCGGCTCATTCATGAACCGGTTAGTATAGCTTAGAATGCATCCTGTGCAGGACGTATAGCTGCTGGCTCCCACTGTCTCTCCCCACCTGCCTTCACCTGTCACCATCACCTAGGCTTGCACCGGGTGCACCCATGGGTGCACCAGGTGCCATCCTAGGTGAGGGTAAGAGGTGAGGAGGACAGCGGGAGCCAGCAGCTATGCGTCCCACAGGACGCATTCTCTGCTATGTGGGGGGCGGCGGAGATCTTCAATCAACTTAATTGAAGATCACAAGATAAGAGGATACTGTATTCGTGGGATCATTTCCGAGGATATTGGCGTGGGAATTTTTTTTTAAAAGGTACAGGTAATTATTTCTAGTTTCGTCATTGTGTTTTTATTTCATTTAACCCTTTGTGGAAATGGGTAAGGGGTACTTTATACCCCTATACTCATTTCTCCTGGGTCTCTTCTTAAAGTGGACTCCCAGATGCCACCATGAACCCCGCCCCGGGAGTCATCGCCCCACCTATAGCTCAGGGTGCAAAGCCCCACGCGGCCGGGGTTCTGCATTCTGGCTATCCCAGCCTGCATGGGGGACAAGGGGTTAAAGAGAGCTCGGTAGGGGAGACCCCACGTCATTTTTTTTTTCAAATTTCCCACACTCAGCACATGAAAATAATAAAAAAAATGTTTTTTTTTTTTTTTAAATATTGTTTCTTGCTATCTTTTTAACATATCCTGCTAGGATGTAAGGGGCCTTTGCTATTAACTGCTAAAGTCGGCGGGTGATAACCAACCAGAGTTACAGGGGTGCAAAAGTGCTGAATTTTGCCATTGGCTTTCATTAGGCTTCCTATTTCACTTTCAAAAATCGCAAATCTTTTCAAAGGACGATGGCTCAGCAGTGGAAAATGTTCTAGCATTGTAGGGACTTTTAGGGGGCTCGGGACTGGTGAGTTTGGGTCACCTGGGCCAAAGAGGCCATAGCCTAGGGTCACAAAAGCATGTTTTTTTTGGCAATGATGCCGGTGACAAACGTAAATCCCCGCCATTGCCGTTAGCAAAGTCTGAAGACATGTCGCATGCAGGTAGAAGGCATATTGTTGTACTTGCACTCCAATGTTGGGTTCCCTAAATCTCTGCAAACCATAGTTATGGGGGTGCAAAAGTGCTAAAATCTCCCACAGGCTTTCATTGGGGCCTAGGTTTGAGGGTACAAAAGCGCAGGTTTTGCCGAACGGTACGGCTGAGCAGCCGGAAATTTTAAGGCTTTGTATGGAGTTTTAGGGGGCTCAGGGCTGGTGAGTTTTGGGCCCCTAAACCAAAGAGATCATATCCTAGAGTCACAAAAACCTATTTATTTTTGCAATGGAAGATGAAGCCGGCACCATCTATATATTCATGCTCTTTTATTGTAGTATAAAGTAAGCAGACTGTCACACAAAGTGCAACGTTTCGGGGGGACCCCCCTTTATCAAGCAGATGACAGACTGACATCATCTGCTTGATAAAGGGGGATCCCCCCGAAACGTTGCACTTTGTGTGACAGTCTGCTTACTTTATACTACAATAAAAGAGCATGAATATATAGATGGTGCCGGCTTCATCTTCCTCTACATGATCTCCGCTTGGTTAACGGCTTGCCTGAGCACATCGCTACCTATACACCTAGGAGTGCCTCCTTCTCTGCATACTATTTATTTTTGCAATGGTACTGGTGACAAACGTAAATCTCTGCCATAGCCATCAGCAAAGTCTGAAGCTCACGACTTGTCGCATGCATGTAGAAGGCATATTGTTGTACTAGCAATCCAACTTTAGGTTCCCTACATCTCTGCAAACCAGAGTTATGGGAGTGCAAATGTGCTGAATTTTGCCATTGGCTTTCATTGGGCTTCCTATTTCACTTTCAAAAATCTCAAATCTTTTCAAAGGATGATGGCTCAGCAGTGGCAAATTTTCTAGCATTGTAGGGACTTTTTGGGGGCTCACGAGTGGTGAGTTCCGGGCCCCTAGGCAAAAGAGGTCATAGCCTATGTCCAATAGACCAATGTCCAGGAATCAGTGAAAAAGCTGAAGCTGCGCCAAGGGTGGATCTTTCAACAACACATCGTCCCTAAACACTGCTCAAAATCCACTAAGGCATTCATGCAGAGGAACAAGTACAACGTTCTGGAATGGCCATCTCAGTCCCCAGACCTGAATATAATTGAAAATCTGTGGTGTGAGTTAAAGAGAGCTGTCCAAGCTCGGAAGCCATCAAACCTGAATGAACTAGAAAAGTTTTGTATAGTGGAATGGTCCAAAATACCTTTAACCATAATCCAGACTCTCGTTGGAACCTAAAGGAAGCAATTAAAGGCTGTAATTTCTGCAAAAGGAGGATCTACTAAATATTGATTTCATTTCTTTTTTGTGGTGCCCAAATGTATGCACCTGCCTAATTTTGTTTAAACAATTATTGCACACTTTCTGTAAATCCAATAAACTTAATTTCACTTCTCAAATATCACTGTATGTGTCTCCTGATGATATGATTATAATATAATATAATATAATTAACTGGCATTTTTTATGGTAACAACCAACAATTTATACAGGAAAATCATGACGATTAACAAGGTTGAAAAACACATGATTGGTTCACACGATGGCCAAGGGCCCCGGACCCCTCTCACTGGCCGGGGCCCCAAGGCCAACACGTGATACCTGGAGGGGAGTGCAGGTGGGCCTGGACCTCTCACACCAAGGCTCTGGACCTCTCACATCCAGAAAACCCACCAACACTGCCTCCATACTGAATGCTAAATTCAACACACACAAGCAATAGAACACAGCAGTACATGCATCCAGCTACATTTGAAATTGGTCAGCAGGTGCTCGTCAGCCAATCAGGATGCACTGTCATACACCCTTTACCTGCCATACCACATCTAGCAGCCATTAGCATTCAGGTGGGAGGCTTCAGTTGGACGCCATCGCAAGATTGCCAGGTGGTCCAGGCCCACCTGCACTCCCCTCCAGGTATCAGGTGTTGGCCTTGGGGCCCCGGCCAGTGAGAGGGGTCCGGGGCCCTTGGCCATCGTGTGAACCAATCGTGTGTTTTTAAACGTTTTCTTTCAGCTCTAGGACATGGCGGACAGGTGAGCGGTTAGGGAGGGACCCCTGTGGGAGGGATGCCTGCTAGCGATGCAATCTTGCGATGGCGTCCAACTGAAGCCTCCCACCTGAATGCTAATGGCTGCTAGATGTGGTATGGCTGGATGTAGCTGGATGCATGTATTGCTGTGTTCTATTGCTTGTGTGTGTTGAGATTAACAAGGTTGCCCATAGTTTCGCATCCCACTGTATATATACAGTGCAATTTCTTTTGTGAGACAAATTGTAAATGGATGAACAATATATAAATGAAACGCAAGCTTGGTCTGGTATGCTTGAGCCTGCAGGAGGGAGGAGATGGGAGGGAAGGAAAAGGTATGTACATAAAACAAATGCACATGGAAATTTTAGCACCAAATATCCCAGACAGCAGATAATACCGATATTTTACTACCCCTCTGCCAATTCTCACATGAACCCTCCCTTATCTATGTCTTACACTTACCACCCCCACCTACTCCTAACTCTAACCATTCCCTATCTATGCCTAACACTTATCACCTTCCTCAGTGTAGCCTCCAGTACCTCCAGTTTACTACTGGTCCCATCCGGCAGCTATATAGCCACTTGCAATCCTACACTCGCCGCCATCCACTGCTATTTTTTTCAGCTGTCCACAACTGCTGTTTGTAGCCAGGGAAGTTTGGATGATGCTGTAGGCACCAACGTAAGGCTGCAATTAGCGGCTACAACAGGAAATTTGGGAGCTGAAGGTGCCTGTCTGCTATTTTATTTTGGTGCCCATATTTCCTGTTCTAGCCGCTATTTGCAGCTATTAACATGTGCGCCTATTGCGGTGCCCAAATTTCCTGCTTACATCTAAAGTTCTTGTTAAGTACTGTATATAACTTTGCTTTTCATCCATCGCTGGACACCAGTGAGATAAATACAAAACTTTATTATAAGGGTGAATAAGAACCACTAGGATATTATACAGTAAGGGGATCAAAGAGACAGTGTTAGACAGTATTTTAACTTCCCTAGCCTAAAAAGAAGCTGGCACAACAGAAAGGTAAAACATTTAAAGTGAACCAGAGACGAAGCACCTTCATCTATTTTACCATATAGATCAGTGGGAACATGAGAAAACACCTACCATGCTTTCCATTTCATTCTGCACTGCACAGCTTGTTTCTTATAAGACCTGATAAAATCCCGACTGAGCATTCAGTCTGGCTTTGCTATGACTCAGCTATAATGATTCCTGAGCAGAGCCAGCAGGGGGCAGGCTTGGACTTGAAAAGACATGAGAGAACACAGACTGAGCTATAATATTCCTGAGCAAATCTAGACTGAATGCTCAGTCGGGGATTTTATCAGGGCTGATTAGAAGCAAGCTGTGCAGAGCAGAATGAAACAGAAAGCAAGGGAGGTGTTTTCTCTAATGCTCCCACTGATATATATGGTAAAATACATGAGGGTGCTTCATCTCTGGTTCCCTTTAAACACCCTTTCTAAGGAATATGAGAGTAATCCTAAGCTGGCTAAATAAGTCTAAAACTTATAACATTTAAAGAAGATAACAGGTAATTTGGGTGAAATGTCTGTAATGGGAATGTTTGGTAAAAATGTTCTGATGCATTTGCTTCCTTTAAAGATTTGTGGACAAATTGAAGAATATCACTCAGTATAAAAACAGGCTACTGCTGAAATTGCATACGGAATTAGTCTGTAGGTAGAAGGTAATAAAGCACAAAAGACATCAAAGACAGTGGAGTATCTAAGGAGCTTGGGGCCCCGGTGCGGGTTGTAGAATATCGGTGAAAATAGCCTAACCCAATTCTATAACCTTATTGTTGGGCCAGGGCTTTACTAAGACCAGAATCCTGCAGTCAGTGTCTACAGAATGACTACATATTCACCACTTAAAGGGGAACTGAAGTGAGAGGTGTATGGAGGCTGTCATGTTTATTTCCTTTTAGACAATACCAGTTGTCTGGCAGCCCTGCTGATCCTCTGCCTCTAATACTATTAGCCATAGCCCCTGAACAAGCATGCAGCAGATCAGGTGTTTCAGTGGTTCAGACTTATAAGTCAGATCTGACAAGACTAGCTGCATGCTTGTTTCTGGTTTTAATCAGATACTACTGCAGAGAAATAGACCAGCAGGGCCGCCAGGTAACTGGTATTGATTAAAAGGAAATAAACATGACAGCCTCCATATACCTCTCTCTTCAGTTCCCCTTTAAAGAGAGACTGAAGCGAATAAAAATTGCTATTTTTACCTCGTAGTTTGCTTCAGGAGACTCAGTAGAGGTAAACCACCACATCCCCGTGGCAAAATGTGGGCTTTAGACGCCTAAAATCCCCAGGAGAAAATCCGGGGAGTGCTTCCTGAAAGAAGCAGAGCTTTCTGCTGTAGTAGCTCTGCCTCTACTGAAGTCAATCGCCGCGGATCTACGCCTCTCCCAGCCCCTCTCAGGCTTCCTTCATAGAGACAGACTGGGTGAGGCGGAGATCCGAATGGCAATTGATGTCAGTAGAGGCAGAGCTACAGCTCAAAGCTCTGTCTCCCCAGGCAGCAAAATCCACGACTTTAAAAGTGGTGGAGGTTTGCCCCGGGATTTGGGGGGTATAAACCCCTCGTTTTTCCACAGGGATGCTGCAGTTTACCTCTACTGAGACTCCTGAAGTGAAGTACCAGGTAAAAATAGCAATTTTTATTCACTTCAGAGTCTCTTTACACCCCTCCTCCCTTGCTGTCTGGAGCAGAAGCCCTGCCTTCGGGCTGACATCAGATAAGTGCACCAGGAAAAAATGGTGCAGGGTATAGCCAAAATTTTAAGATATTGGCCTCAATTCACTAAGCTTATCTCCTGTCTTTAATAACGTTTCTAGAGTGATCACCATGGTGACGAGGCATGTCGTATTCAGGAAACATTTTACCTCAGGCAAACCTAAAGTTAACTCTTCTGTCTTTAAGTTAACTCTTCAATCCTTAAAGTAACTCCAGAGTTAAAGACAGGCTGTTTATTAACTGCGTGTGAAAATAACTACACAGGAGGTAAATTAACTACAGAGGAGGTAACTTAAGGAATGAAGAGATAAGATAACTCTCTTACTGTGTGGTGGTACGTTTTCTCTTGCTTTATTATCTCCAACATGATCTTAGTGAATTGAGGCCATTGTCTAACAATTTATCATAGATATAATAATAAATACGTTAAGATAACTATTAAAAAGGGCAAAATATTCTCTACAACAATGAAAACGAAAATATATTTACAGTCATAATGAGCATAGTAAAACATTGGTAAATATTACCGATATTTTACTACAGCTAAACCTAATCCTACTCTCATACAGAACCCTTCCCTGGTGGTGCCTAACGCTAAGACCCCCCTGGTGGTGCCTCACCCTAAAACCTCCATTTTGGTGCCTAACCCTAAAAAAAAAACCCTGGTGGTGCCGAACCCTAAAACCCCGTTCCTGACATGTAACCCTAAAACCCCCTTCCTGACGCCTAACTCTAAAACCCCCTTTCTCTGATGCAAATAACGTTAATACAAATAGCGATACATTTGTGAGATAATACATTTCAAAACAATAATTTAGAAAATAATAATTGTCAAAATGAATTTCAAAAAGCTATTTTTCAAGTGTTTGGTGCCTGCTGTTTATCGGGAACCCAAATTTCTTCTCTGGTGCCTAATAGCCAATATTTGGCATAAGCGCCTATGGAGGGGGGAATAGTCCATTAGCCACAGTTGCGCAAATTTCAGGATTCTCTGCCTGCGTAGCCTGCTTCAACTCAGCTGCTTCATGACGTGCTTATTCTTTTTTAAACTTTTTTTTCTTTTTTGCAGAAGCCCTTTTTTACACACAAAGGTAGCGTTTGGACAATGTGCAATCTGTGTAATCTTTCATGGTTTATTTAAATCCCGGAAAATAGACTTTAAAAGACCATATTCATCTTAAATGTCACAAAATTTCTTGGGGCTAGTTAATGTGCGCCTTTAAAATAAGAAAGATTTGGCTGTTTTGATGTTTACACTGCCCTAATCTGGCCAGACTTGTGCAGCAGGCATTTTCCTGTTGGGAGCCAGAGATACACAGTGTGCATTAGCCCTGTTCACGGTTACATGGTTACTGCTGAAATTCTCTGTGGAATTTTTGACACCTTGTTAATAAGTTGCTTATGAGGTGAAGCTGCACTCCTTCACTAACTCCTATTCTACCAACAGTAATGCGGGCACCGGTGATAAATTTCTGTGAGACCGACTATTCCTGGTAATTCTGCCTAATTAACACCAGACCACTAATATATTAGACCTATGTGTTTCTGATATAAACAAGATTTTGTCAGAGATGCAAAAAATTAGCTACTAATAGAAAATAAAACTAAATATAGCTTTTACAGACCTTTTCTTTTTGGCAGTTAAATATATAGATTGTAAGAACACCCTTGTTGCTGCTTATTTGGGGGAAATCTGAGAAGAGAGCGTTTAAGCAACTTAAAGCTCTAGTGTTGTAGAGTTGACAGTAGAATGAAAATACACCGCAAAGCTGTTAGTCCATCAATCTTGTAGGGATTACATTTTTGAAATAATGAGTGACAGGAGTCTTAATTGTGAAGCTGCCCTCTGATTTCCAGTGACTCTAGAGATTGACAGAATTGAGACGTTTGTAATATAAAAGTCAATCTAACATAAATGACTGCTGACAGCACTTCTCAAAGCTGAGTGGAGTACTCCGCAATAAACTGTACACATAAGACAAATATTATAAGGCCTTTACACTGTACATTTTGCATTACACAGCCAAAATAGATGATAGTTTCACTCCTGTCCATTAAAACAAGTGCATTTCCAAAGGCTGCAGACACCCGACAAGCTGAAGTTAATATTAGATTAGAATACTTGGTTATTGATAGGAGAAACTCTGTGGTCTGTCAAATGCCATCTGTAGCTGTTCACCTATAATGATGCTAATAAAGATAGCCAGCAACAATCATAGCCACTGCTAAGGCTCCAATAAGCCACCAATTAATTTAACAGACAGAATGGTAAATTATTCAAATATTTTCATGGTGAAAAAGTAAGATTAGGGCCAGTAATTGTGGAATGGATCCAGGAACATAGGTATTATCAAAATCACAGTCATTATTATGCATTTACATACTGTACAACATTGACTGTTCTACTAAGCTGTGGGTGTAGGCCCAGGAAGTGGCTTATGGTTGAATTTGGCAGTTCCCTTAAAGAGAACCCGAGGTGTGTTTAAAGAATGTTATCTGCATACAGAGGCTGGATCTACCTATACAGCCCAGCCTCTGTTGCTATCCCAAACCCCACTAAGGTCCCCCTGCACTCTGCAACCCCTCATAAATAACAGCCATGCTGTGAGGCTGTGTTTACATCTGTAGTGTCAGTCTCAGCTGCTCCCCCGCCTCCTGCATAGCTCCGGTCCCTGCCCCCATCCCTTCCCTCCAATCAGCAGGGAGGGAAGGGATGCAGGCGGGGACTGGAGTTCTGCAGGAGGCGGGGAGAGCAGCAAACTGACACTATAGAGATAAACACAGCCAGCTCTGACAAGCGGTTTGTCAGCAGCGTGGCTGCGATTTATAAGGGATTGCAGAGTGCAGGGGGACCTTAGGGGGGTTTGGGATAGCAACAGAGGCTGGGCTGTATAGGCAGATCCAGCCTCTGTATGCAGATAATATTCTTCAAACCCACCTCGGGTTCTCTTTAAAGGTCAAGGGGTACTCCAGATGTCGTCTTCATGTGTAAAATGGGTTAAGAGGTACCTATAAAAAATACCCCCCAAAAAACAAAAAACTGCCACTGCATGGCTGCCACTACAATATTAGGTTTTTAGAAAGCCGTGCAGAATTGTCTGACATCCTAAGAAATCACTAAATAGTGCAGATTCCTTCTTGAACTGTTAAGGCGCGTACACACGCCATACTTCGGCAAACGACGGATCATGCAGAGCAGCTCCTCTGCTGGTTAGAACAGTTTAAGAAGCAAAAATGGTCGGTAATGCTTTGATAAATTTGGCCCTGTGTGTTTTTGCTCCCAGAAATGATATGTATACTAGACTGTTTGATGTTTTGTGGAGTGTGGCACAGAAAAAGGGCAGTTAGCCTGAAATGTTTAAACTTGTTGTCTGTAAATCCTGCTTGCTGAATATTTCAATATAGCAGTCCACACAATGCATGCATCCAGTGGAATGCCCTGCCCTACGGTCTACAGCAACAAAGAAATGAATTTCACCTTGACAATTTTGGGGGGGGATGTTCTCCTCACCATACTGGAGGTCTTATGTTGTGTTTTTTATCCTAAAATAATGCCATTTTACATTGCTATCTAGGTTCTCTGGTTGGGGCAGTTATCGCATGGGCACTTCTAGCTCAACTTGTCACAGATGTTTTCTTAGCGTTGTGTAGGTACTTTGTGGCACAGTTTGATTTTATCTGTGATCATTGCTTAACTGAGGTCCAATCTACTGCCCAGCCGTCTTGCCAGCCACTTCCTGCAGCACAGTCTTCTACATCTAGAAACAAACAAACAAACAAAAAACAAACACAGAACATTTATATCGCGCTTTTCTCCTGGCGGACTCAAAGCGCCAGAGCTGCAGCCACTAGGACGCGCTCTATAGGCAGTAGCAGTGTTAGGGAGTCTTGCCCAAGGTCTCCTACTAAATAGGTGCTGGCTTACTGAACAGACAGAGCCGAGATTCGAACCCAGGTCCCCTGTGTCAGAGGCAGAGCCCTTAACCATTACACTATCCAGCCACCGCTGGATAGTTTTCTAGAAAGTTTTCTTTATATTCCATTCACTTGCAGTTTGAACAGAATGATGGTCAAAGCCAAGCAGAAGCCTCACAGTTAATCCTCTCAGCTGAAATACTTCTACAGACTACAGACTGCATGACCTAATTTTTACAATAAGACTTTTAGTGGCGGGGCATAGTTTGACACAAAAATGTCCTTAGTAAGCCATCTGATGGTATGTTTAGATATGAGACACTTTCATAATAAAATGTAGCTTCACTTTCATACATAAAATAAATCATCATCTTACAAGACAAGCATTATTCCTTTCTAATCTTTTATTTATCCACGTTCCCTCAGCACTTCCTATTCCATCCACTGTGTGGGGGGTACATGAAATAACGTGCAGTCTGTACCAGTCGGGGCAATAGGGTCGGGCAGAAAGGGGGTCAGGGCCAGCACCAGCTTGCACTCTCTGGCTCCATCCTGCAATGCATGTGTGCCAACGTAATGTTATTACGTGGCACAGCCTGGTTTTGGAGATCAAATTGTCCAACACTTTGACCTGAGGGGCCTGATGCCGTGTTGGACTAGATCTGAAGAAAGCGCAGGCAGCAGGTGCCAAATGCCTCCACGTAATAGTTGTATATTACATGGTGCAGCATGGTTCTGGAGGGAATAAAAGTGTCTAATCAGATGGGCCAGACGCCGTCTCAGACTAGATCCAACATCCGCGTGGGGAGCAACAACCTGACTGTTCCTTGACGAACATAGTCCTACATCAGGAGATAGTGAGAATGCTCTACTGTTGGATCAAGTCTGACAGCAGAGCAGAAAAGGTTAAGAATTGCAAACTTTATCAAGAATTTTCACATATTTACTTTCTATTTTGGTATGTATTTTAATAAAAGTGAAGAAACACAAAGTAGTTAGCAAATCAGTTTGGAATAAACAATACAGGACCATGTTAGTGACAAAAATTTTAATAAAATTAAGAGCACAATCCTGCTTAACACAGTTTGGAAAGGCAATTACAAGAACACCCTTTATCAATCAAAACAATACAGATAGTATACATTGATCAAACAGGCAATGGATGTGTAAGAAAAAAATTATGCCATTCGATGCAAGCATTGTAAAGCATGATTATCTGTTTTTTTTTTCATCGTAAAGGGGGTCCTGCAAGTTCATCTTTCTCAGATTCCATGTGTTGGTATATTTTCCAAAAAGGACAACGAATACGATGTAGGTCTTTCTGGCCTCTTCTGTGGTCCCGCTGTCCGCTCTGGTAATCTAGTAACTTCCAAGCAAGTCGCCTGTGCGCACTCCCGAAGCCCCCCACCCTGTCATCACGCCGGGCACTGTCAGCCTCCTGCAAATGCACTGTTCTCACTGTACCGCACATTCCCAGGATGATGGCGCTTGGCGTGATGACACGGCGGGCGCGCTTCAGGAGCTTGCATGAGCGACTTGCCTTGAAACCGCTGGATTACCAGACCAGACAGCGGGACCATGGAAGAGGCCAGGAAGATGTTGGAGGACCTCATGGGCTATGAAGGACTGGAGAAAACCCCAGGTAAGTCCTGATTTTGATTTTAAGAACAGCTTAGCTCCTCCATATTAATGAGCTAAGGGTTAATTCATATGGATGGTAACCATCACCTCCTATCACATTGTCACCATCATTATTAAACACTTGTTTGTTTATTTAATCCTGCTATTCCTCCAGACAGGGATCATAAGCTTGCTACAACAATCATAGTGATACAGGATGTTGAAAACATAACGAAAAACCTCTGCAATTAACTTGTGCACATTTAATAAGTGTGCATCTTCCTGAGACACTGTGTATAACTGTTTTTACTAGTTGGTAATTGAAATGAGCACAGCTAATAACTTCCTGTATATCTGGTACCTAAAAGATTCCTATGGTTTCTTGTTACCGGTTGCTAACTGTGTGAATGTACTGCACTGTAATACCCACAATACTATACTACAACAGGCAGTGAAAGTGTGGCGTCATGTGTCTAAAGTTATGCCCACCACTATGTGGGAGCTTTTCACCACACTGTGGCACAACTCCAAACTTTTAGAGTCATCTAAACTAGAAAACACATCTCTCTGGACAGGTCATCAAGAACACTCAATTGGTCCCATATCCTAACCTACAGACCCAATTTGACTTACCACAAATATTTCAGTTTACGTACCTACATTTGCAGCACATTTTCAATTTCCCCAAGGCTAACCCCTTATAGGTACGTCACCCGTGCTGGAGAGCATCAAAGACGGTCCTCTCCAACACCATATAGGTACCCTCTACTCTATATTTCATGAATAACAAGCTCTCCTGATAACTGAACAAGCCCAGCACAAATGGACAAATGTAGGCGTCCAGCTAGATGAAGAGGAATGGGAGGAATGCTTAATAACCTCCCGCTCTTTTTCCCCCGCCTTCAAGAATAAACTCACACAACTGTATTAATACAGTATGTCAGTTGAAAACACAAGCTAAAATATTGTAATTGCGATAACAGACCCTGTAATGACAAGATTTGTTTTATCTGATAGACTTGTGAGGACCACAACCCTTTCACAGAATAGAAATTGTATTATTTGCACACAAACTAAGAAGCAAAATATGGTAAAATTTAAAGTAATTTCACTTGTTGAATTACATTTAGAAAAAAAAGGAAACATCTTACAGCATCATTAAAACACATTATTAAAACAGGTACCTACTGAATCATTTACACCAGTATGTCCAATCAGAGGTTATAGAGGCACATGTGACTCCCAGCTTTCAAAATGTTGAATTTTAATATATCCCAGGGTAGTTCATGGATGGATAGAGCTTCAGAAGCCCTGGTTTACAGTTTTCTCTTAGTTTCCCTTTTACTCAACTGCATGTGTAATATTAAACATTCAAAAACATTTAAGATTGTTTCATACATAAACCATGTGTAATAGTTTCATACAATAGTGCAAAAACATGACAAGGCAGTCAAACATTTGAAACATGGCCATTATCACTTCCTAGGACCACCTTGTCTCTTTCACAAACAAGCTATTTTTTAGGGTGCTCAGTCAATAACCAGAATAAAGGAAAGTTTTGCTTAACGTTAAGGAAAATAACTACCGTATACTGCCACAAAAATTGCAATTTTTTTAACAAATGTTACTAAAGCAGTCAACCTCCTTGTATTGCTCTCTTTTGCCCTGATTCAGTTAGCTCCTAAGTTTTCTCCAAGTAGGCATTTATTCATCCCATCTGCAAAATAGTTTTTCATCAACTAGCAAGTAAGAAACTGCTAAAAAGTAGGTAGGAAAAGTAGTAAACTGCATAAAAATGAAAAAAAAAACCCTGAGAACCTAACAATGGCTCAAGTGTTCGTAGAAATAAATGCAGGGTAGAGGCACTCATCCCAAGACAGAATTGGTAGCATACATCACCAAATAAGGCCATTTGGATAGATTGATTACAGAGAGTCTCAAGAAGCCAAAGACATTATTGGTTAATGTGAATAAGAGTACAGACCTTGGAAGGGGATCTGAAGAAGAGCTGCTTTTGAGAAGGTTTAAGCCCTCATGACAATTACCCTGTGTGTAAACTAAATAACTACTGTGTGTGTTTGTGTGTTAGTTTTGTTTCTATTCTCATTTTGATTTCTGTCTTACTGTCTTTCTCTCATTTTCTCCATTTAACAGGTAATGTGATGAGATTAAAGAGCAGATAACCACTTAAAGAGACTCTGTATATAAAAAAATGCCCCTGGGGGTACTCACCTTGGGAGGGGGAAGCCTCTGGATCCTATCAAGGCTTCCCCAGTCCTCCTCCATCAGCCGACAATTTGTCAGGCTGTGCAATATTTACCTTACCTGGCTCCAGCGGGTGGCGCTGTTGCAACTCTCCGCTCGGAAATAGCCGATCCCAGTCGGGTCTGCTCTACTGCGCAGGCGACGTGCGGCTTCGCAGTAGAAAGGACCCGACTGGGATTGGCTATTTCCGCCTATTTCGGATCCGAGAGCCGCTACTGCACCTGCGCTGGCAAGGTCAATATTTACATCCCTGCCTTGATAGGATCCAGAGGCTTCCCCCTCCCGAAGTGAGTACCCCCCAGGGGCATTTTTTCTTAATACAGATTTTCTTTAATGACTAGACTTATATAAATGTCCAGTGTAATTGTAGAGAGTGCACCACCAGTTTGTTACTAAATGAGACATGTGGTATCATTTTAACTGTAACTAGTTGTAGAATACATTTTGGTGTGTCTTAAAGCTTGGACTCATGTCACATAAAATATAGGTAGGGACAAACTCAATCCAACAAAAAGTCATTTTAAAAATTATGATCACACTTGGGAAAACTAGCAAAACTACAAAAGACAAGTGTGTTAACATTTTAACCGTGATAAGTAGTAGAATACAGTTTAGCGAGTTTTTGAGCCTATGTCTTGTGTTTTCTTTTTAGTCACAAACTGAATCAAAAGCAATTACATTTTCACATATTCTGTACCAAAATAAAAGACTTGTAAAATGAAAACAGAGTGACAGAATATAAAAGAAAAAAAACATATTGTTACCTTAGGAACTTGGCTTTTTAAATATGTACGTCATGAGGGTATATTGCTATTATTTTTGCAAATGTCTTATAATCATAGTGTACAATGAGAAAGCAAAAAATGAAAAAACAGAAAAAAAGACACCTTCCTTTCCAAATACAATATTGTCACCATACATTGTGCTAGAAACATAATCTAAACATTGTTATAACCAGGATGGATAAGCAAATAAGATGTGTGGGCTTAACTTATAGTTAGCTAAAATGGATGTAAATGGAGAAAGTGTGTTTTTTTTTCAGTTTTTACCCTTCTTTTCCCTTTAAAATGCATTGAAAATAAGGTCATTACTGTACTAGGACATTACTATATCCATCCAGTAGTAATAAAGTTATTGGCGAATGAGTGGGAGCCGTGCAGATATGTGAACATTGGTTTGGTCTTGAAGTAGTTAAAATGCATAGAAAAGAAGGTAATTACTAAACAAACTTATCACACACTAAAAGCCTAATTTGTCCTGAAAAAACTATATATAGAACATTGAGGTGTGTTAAGTAGTAAAAAAAAAAAGTTATTGGCGAATGAATGGGAGCAGCGCTGATATGTGAAAATTGCTGTGGTCCTGAAATTAAAAATAAACATACTGCACAGTGCTGACGTGCTGAGAAGTATACAATTATTTTTGCAGCTCTGGCTAAACTATATAAGGTTAAGCACTTCAGCTGGCGTGCTTGGTCTTATAAGTGTGGACACTATGTACTATAGTTCCATTAAGTGATAGGTTTTGTCAAATATAATATCATAATTGTTAACATGGATTTTTTTTATCTTCATGTATTGGCTATGGAGAAGAGATCTGTAAGTTTTTATATATTTCTCTTTTGTTCTATTTGTATTGAGTAAAACCATTGGTTCCTTGAAGTTAAATATCTTGGAAATGTAAAAATGTTACCCTGGCACACCAATTCCACAGTTATTCTAGATAGCAGTCCATGAGGGGTTTGTGCCATTGGACTGGAACACAAAGCTCCTCCTTTGCGAAAAATGGCCCTTCTAGAAAAGGAAATTAATAATGTGACTGTTGCTATTTTACTTATAATGCAAGCTATCTCAAAACTTTTTTGAAAATAGTCTTCTTTCAAGAGTATATATAATGACTGTGATGTCAGATTTAGTCTGCCTGCAATTTAGCTTTACTTATTCAAAAAGCAACGTCATCCTGATTACCACACCTCAATACTGGCCGCAAAGTGTGATATGTATCTTTGTTGGCCAGTAGTGAGGTACTGCACAAGAATGGGTAAATGTGCCCATATGCAATTATTTTTTTCTCTTAGGATTTCTCCTAGGATATTTTTCAACTTTATAAATTAACTTTTTAGCACTGTACAGCAGTAAAAGTACAAAAAATGGTGAAAAGGTACTCTAAAAATCATTTTGAGTATTTTCTTGCTTGCTGGTGGTTTAAAGGACATTTTACTGACAAGGGGCTATATGCAATTCACCCTCTCCTGAGTTTTTTTTCCTAGGTGATATTTACACACCTTTTCATAAAATACCATTTAACCTCCTTGCCGGTCTAATTAATCCGGCAAGGAGGCAGCGCAGCACTTTTTTTTAAAATCATGTAGCGAGCCCAGGGCTCGCTACATGATAGCCGCTGAGCGGTGGCATCCCCCCACCCACTCCGATCGCCTTCGACGATCAGAGTAAGCAGGAAATCCCGTCCAGAACGGGATTTCCTGCAGGGCTTCCCCGGTCGCCATGGCGACGGGGCGGGATGACATCATCGACGTCATGGACGTCGGGACATCACAGGGAATCCCGATCCGCCCCTCAGCGCTGCCTGGCACTGATTGGCCAGGCTGCGCAGGAGTCTGGGGCGGGGGGGGGGGGGGCGGCTCGGCACGGTGGGTAGCGGCGAATCGGCGGCGATCGCGTACTACACGCAGCTAGCAAAGTGCTAGCTGCGTGTAGGAAAAAAAAATATGCAAATCGGCCCAGCGGGGCCTGAGAAATCCTCCTGCGCAGGTTACCCCGAGCTGAGCTCGGGATGACCGGCAAGGAGGTTAAACCACCAGCAAGCAAGACCATTGTACAGCACCTATTCACCAGGTTTTGGTGAAAAATACTTAAAAGCTATTTTAAAGAGAATATGAAAATTATCTCCTAGGAGATAACTCAGGAGGAAAAAAAAAACTGCATATGGGCCAACGTGTGAAAATATCACCTAGGAAAAAACTCAGGATTAAAAGTTCATTGCATATGGGCCATTGAGCTTTAACAAATGTAGGCTACACTAGAAGATTAAAGCTGCGTGGAAGAACCTCTATGTGTTAGTTACTGTAGCAATTCTTATAGAAGTACAGGCTCCCTCTAAAAGGCCTAGATTCACTAAAGGGTGCTAAGTGTTAGCACGCAAATGAAAAGGTACTTAGGACGCGAAAATGGGCGCTTCACACGGTAATATGCGCGCAAGCATTTGCGCGCGCAACGGTTAGCGCTGTGCGGTGCAAGCAAAACGTTGCACCATTCGCGCGCAAAATAGCCTGAAAAGCTATTTTACACGTGAACGGTGCGATGTTTCGGGCGCACCAACTTAACGAGCGATCAGTAACCGCTTTGGACATGCAAACTACTTAGCACCCTAGTTAGCACGTTCAAAGCTTTTAGGCGTGCTAACTGTGTTAGCACCCTTTTGTGAATCAAGCCCAATGTCTTTTTCAGTAGAGCACAGCACATCCCTGGGTATTACACTGAGCACCTCAATAATAAAATTCTACCTCTGCACAATACAGACTTCTTTAAAATGATCATCTTATTCAATTGGTCCATTCTAGATGGATTGTGTTAATTCAACAAATATGTACAAACCGTTTTTTTTTCTTTTCGTTTATTTATTAATACTAACCTTAAAAATCCCTAAAACACATATCAGGTGGATTCTAATGTAATGATAATCTAAAAAACAAACAAAATAAAACCCACCTGAACCATTCTGGATTCTGTTTTAGAAATTATATCCTTTCTTTTGTCTCCTCATGTAGGCTCTCTTTAAACTTGTACCTATATGGAACTCATTCTAAGAATAGGAATAACTAGACACCAGTCAGCCTAAATCCTTGTGCAGATGCTAGACTAAACTCTGCAGAGGCAGCTGATGGGGGCTATGTCTGCTGACAATCTAGGAGGTGAACAGCTGCCCTGATATGTTATCAAAAGATCTGAATTTCAGGCGAGCGCATTGTTGCCCTCCTTACCCAGTCCACCGGAAGTCACTCCAACGTGCTCCCACACTAACCTTACTCTCCCATACTCCGCAAAAAAACAGGATACATCACTGGGCTGTGGCACTAAGCTTTTAACTGTCACTAGCAATATTAAGTTCCAATCCTTATGTGGGGCAAATACTGTGAGTTGGTACGTACCTTTAATTTCTTGGCACACAACACGGCAAAGAGTAGAACTCATCATTACAATACAAACTATTTACTGTGCTTATGCATTGAGGTTCCTAACATCAGCTACGACATGGGCATACAAGAGACCAATAGGAAGCCATGTTAATGTTGTGTGCGTCTGAAATCAGTAACATGGCTAAAGAACAAACACTATACCATATATTAGTATTTCATTTTTTCTTAAAGCAATACAACAAGCAGCAATGCAATACCAAAGACTGGGGGTGCACCTCATACTAATTTTGCCTTTTAAAAATATCTATATGCCCTTTTCCCCAAAAGTACATTCAGCAAAAAAAAAAAAAAAAAAAAAAAGACTAGAAATGCTCTAAAACACAAAACATGAACATTTCCATCACAATGTTAAGCTAATAAATACTTGTGTACATAATGGATATAGAAAATGCAGATGGTGGGTATCTGAGATACATTTCACTTGTGTGCTGTATTCCCAAAAGTTATACACAACTTATCTTGACTTTCTCCATACATGTAAAAAAACAAAAAACAGTATAATGCTGCTTATCATAATAACTGGGAGACCTACAAATACCTGTAACAGGGATACATAAAGGTTTCAGGCTTATGACTGCATGTAACATGTTCACTATTCCCAGTTAAATTTTTATATTAAAACTAGCCGCAAAGGCCATTTAATAACGGCTCACAATCCGTACACGCCCATAGGCGCACGCCATACGCCCGTCTTGATCACTGCACTAAGCCCATCTGTGTGCCAGGCACAACTGATGCACAGACACAGGAGGGTGCAGGACATAACCACTTCAGGACCACAGGCTTTGCCCCCCTGAAGACCAGGCCATTTTTCACAAAAAGGGCCACTGCAGCTTTAAGGCCTTGCTGCAGGGCTGCACAACTCAGCACACAAGTGATTCCCCCCCCCTTTCTCCCCACCAACAGAGCTCTCTGTTGGTGGGGTTTGATCGCTCCCCCAATGTTTATTTATTTTTTGTAAATATTTTTGTATTTTTTTTATAAAAATGTGTATTTCTTTAATTATTTTCCCTCCCCCAGTGAGCCTATCGCTTCTATGTCCCCCAGGGGGACAGCTGTGTCACACAGCTATCCCCAGTACAGCGCTGCCTTAGATCGCAGCGCTGTACTAAGTAAATAGACGGCCGTCTAACAGTTTCACCATCTACCAGTCTCCTAGCGACGATCGCGGCTGGGAGGCTGATGGCAGAGATGCACGTGCATCGGTGTGCATGATCTCCTGCAAATTCCCGCCCCAGGACTTGACGCTAATTGGAGTTAGGCCATCCTAGGGCTGCTGCCTTGATCACGCCAATGGGCATTAGGCAGTCATTAGGTAGTTAACATTGATAACTATATGCTGTTTAATATTTGAACAGTTCATTATATTTTCTTCAACTTTTTTAAATGGTGCGTTCTCTTCGGCTTACAGTACTGTATTTAAAATGACTGCATTTCCTTGTTATAAATCCATCTCATTCATTTGCAGCTTTTCCTATTTCTGCTTCAAATTTGTTACCTTACTTAGTTTTCTTTGTCATCTTTCTTTGGTTTCCCGATCTCCACAAAAGAAATCTAGTTCTGTATTTAAACTGTTATTGCATTATGCTGATCAATGATGCAGTGTATTATCACTACCACTGTTTACATTACAGAATTGAGGCAGACACTGCATTTACATTTGTATCAGGGTTTGCAGATTTTATGAACACTTCAACAATTATATGCTAATGAGTTTGGGGAGTGGATTATCCCTGAAGAAAAAGTGGTGGTAGCTTTAAAACACATTGAATCAGAGACCAGCACAGAGAGCAGTATGTTCACTCTCAGTATAAGCAACCCATACTGTACATACTGGGGTTGACATTCTTTTATCTTAATATGGCAAAATATTGATAATGAAAGTACATTACATTATTGAACAGGGTCTCTTTTTAGCTTATTTATAACTACAATAAAACTTTACATGGGTTTCCATCCCATGTGTTCCCAGATAAATTTGTAGCTGTCTGCCTAATTTTTGGTGGAAAAACCTTCTTGACTGAATAACTCCCTCCTCCCCCTTAAAGAGAATCTGTACTCTGAAATTCTTACAATAAAAAGCATACCATTCTATTCATTATGTGCTCCTGGTCCCCTCTGTGCTGTTTCTGCCATTCTCTGCTGCAAACCTGGCTTGTAATTGCCAGTTTTAGGCAGTGTTTACAAACAAACTAACCAGCTTCTAATAGGCTCAGCTAAGCAGAGTGTGTTAGTCACACAGAGCCTGCAGGGGGTGTGTACAGCTTCTAGCTAATCACAAGCAGCCCTGCACATTCCAGTCTGACTGCCTCAGCCTGACTGTGCCGACTATAGAGAGAAGATTAGATCATATAACAGAGATAACACAGCTACTGTGCAATTAGGAAAAGCTGCAGTAAGCCAGACCACATTAGAAAAGGCATAGGAACTTATAGCATAGAAGAAATAAAGATAAACAATTTGTTACAGAGTCTCTTTAATGCTTAAAACTTCTATTGCACTGCAAGGTGGAACATGTGTGGAATTTTATGTAAACTTCTGCTCCAAAATTGCCCAACACCTATCAAATTCTGTTGTATCTCTTGATTTGAAAACAAAGGGCCACTTTTAGAGGATTATCAAAATATTTTCCACAAAGGCCTCTGGATACTTGTAACTACACTCATTATTTCCAGAACTGACCAATAGTTCTGAATCATCACTTGTTGTTCATAATTACCAGGCTTTTTGGGGAGTTGGTGCATGGACTAGTGTAAAGGTGGCCACTAACGATACAATTTGCAGAACAAATGTTTACAAAGGATTCTTGATATGAACAATCAAAAATTATCAATTGGGACCACTAATGGACAAAAATCTCCAAACCAATCCGATCAGATGAATGAAATCAATCCGATTCTCAGTTAATTCCTGATTAATCAATTCAATTACATTTAATTCCACTTTCTTTAAAGCAAGGTGTGTTATTTTGTCACATTGTGGTACAAAAAGTTTTACACAGGTACAACTACAAATGCTAGGAATAAACTTAGGATGTGTTAAATACATTCACATTAACTTATGCAGAATGACATCCACACAACTTTGGTACCACAAAAGTTTACTTGCAGAACTTATTACGCATTAATTAATCGATTAAGGTATAATAAAATAGGTTATCATGGTACTGTGCATAACGTGCATTTTGTGTAATGTCACATGGCAAAAATAGTGTACCCTATTTGTACAATTTCGTTATAGTTCGTTGTAGCAACCCCCTAACATGTAATGGGAATCTTACTCTACTGTAATCAAAGGAAGCAAGAGGGGAAAAATAAAGGAAAGAAAAAAAAATAATTATGCTGCTTAGCAAAAGAAAAACAAAACAAAACACTTCTATGCTGTACTATTTAAAATGTTATAATGCTAAGAAATTTTTAGAAAAAGAAAATTTTAAAATAGATCTAAGATACAGTAAAACTTTGGAGATGATGAATCGAGATACAGACAGATTTCCGCATATGCAGAGAAGAAATTACATCCTAATAAATAAATGAAAGGTTGTAGTGTACAGTAAACCTAATGATTGTGAAACCACACTATCTTCTGTTTAGACAAACCATTTTGTGTTTTTCCTTATATGATATATGAACTCTGCAAAGGTACACAACAATTTTCAAACACGTGGTTTACATTATTATGGCTTTATCAACATGAACATTTTATAGAGCTGAGAAATCTTGAATGAAAAGCTGGAGTTGAAAGACTTCAAAAATTCACGGCATGAGCATGCTTCTTGCACAGTGGTTTATCTTTCTTGGCAAAGAAGGCTTGCCCCTCCAAACTTTCACAGCACACCTACAGGAGGAGATGCAATAGAAATGTAAATACAAGTATCAATAAAATAGGAACTTGCTCAGGCTGTGCCTAGTGGAAAATAAGCATGTGGCGCACACACTCTGGAGTGATAATGCTCTGTATGTTATTATTTTATTTTTTTTAGTAAACATAAGGTTATCTTCCATTTTTCCTTATGGTTGGCAGAATGCAGAGAAGCTCAATACGAAGAACACAAAAGGGGAGGAAATTTGAAAATGTGAAAAAAACCTCAATGCCCTGAAATATGTGTAAGAAAAATTTGTATGCAACTGAAAAACACATAAAATATAATGATAATCACTTCAATTTCTTAACTTTTCCTTTAAAGTGACTCTGAAGCGAGTCTAAATTTACTTTTTTAACATGCAGTCATGTGAAGCAGTATAACTCCTGCTAAAATGCTGCTATCCCGCGTCAAAACGATGGGTTTTTTACCCCCCAAATCCCCTCTGTGGTGCCCGGGGAGTGCTTCCTGAAGAGGCAGAGCTTTCAGCTGCAGCTCTGCTTCTCAGCGCGTCAATCCCCGCTGATCGCCGCCTCTTCCCGCCCCTCTCAATCTTCCTTCACAGAGAGGGGCGGGGAGAGGCAGAGATCCACCGGCAGATTGACGCGCATGGAGGCAGAGCTACAGCTGAAAGCTCTGCCTCCATAAGCAGCAAAATCCACGACCAAGAAAGTTGTGGATTTTGCAGGGGGGATTTGGGGGGTAAACCCCTCGTTTTGCCGCAGGATAGCACCGTTTTAGCAGGGGTTATACTGCTTCACATGACTGCATGTTAAAAAAGTAAATTTAGACTCGCTTCAGAGTCTCTTTAAAGGGACTCCGAGCTCAGAAAAAAAAGGAAAGTTGTACTCACCAGGGGCTTTTTCCAGCCCAGTGCTGGTCGGGAGGTCCCACGCCGGCGTCCTGGCTCCTCTCCTTCTCCCCGCTCCGGAATGGCTGGCAGGCCGCAGCCCGGGCGACACTCTCCCGAGTGTCGGGCTGCTTCTTCCGCATATGACGCGGATTACGTCACACGCCAGCCGCCTCGCGTCATCACGGCGGACGGCGTGAAAGTACTGCGCATGAGCGCGCATGCGCAGTACTTTCACGTCGGCCGCCGTGATGACGTGAGGCGGCCGGCGTGTGACGTAATCCGCGTCATATGCGGAAGAAGCAGCCCGACACTCGGGAGAGTGTCGCCCGGGCTGCGGCCTGCCAGCCATTCCGGAGCGGGGAGAAGGAGAGGAGCCAGGACGCCGGCGTGGGACCTCCCGACCAGCACTGGGCTGGAAAAAGCCCCTGGTGAGTACAACTTTCCTTTTTTTCTGAGCTCAGAGTCCCTTTAAAACTCCATAAAAATGCAGTAGATATAGTTTCCATATTATCTTCCCTACTATGGAAAACAAAGTTAAATTATGGCTTGATTATTTCCTATATGGATTATAGAAATCTGCTTAAATTCAAACAGTAGCAATCTGGTGTACAGGACTCAAGGATCTTCAACCTGAATCATACTTTTAACTGAAACCTGAACTGAAAATAAATGTACACGATAATTGTATGTGTAGTTCTAATGATATATAGAACATTAGTAACAGAGAATAGGGTCTCATTTTTTATTGTCAAATTATGATCTGAATATTTAATACTTAGTACTTACTGAACAGACGAAGCAGGTGTTATGCCAGGTAAACCCCAGTGCCTCCAGGAACCTGTCTCCAGCTTCTATGGGGAACTCACATCCATGACACATGGTACCAAACAAGCTATAGTAATCTAAACAAGATGATTATATATTAGATATTGGATACATTTAGCACACCAAACAGGAAAAATCTTGACATAAAATGCATAATGAGCTCCATCTGCTACTGATATTGGACATTTTTGAAGTATAAATATGTTTTGCTTTACTGATGTATTGTAAAAATAACGAAATTCCAAAGTGAATGAGATACATGAAGTCCAGATTTGTGATAGATTAGACATTTACTGGTAATTCAAATTGAATGGAATGGAAATGTAATTGACTTTAAACTGGGGAGATATTTATCAAGTTTAATGTCCACCATGCACTTAATTTTCATGTTAGCCTTTACTTCCTTATCTGTCAGATAGGTTAAGGGTTTATGAGATCTGGTTACTGTGGCAATAGACCTGCTTGTTAGCTATCGGACAAGAAACCTTTCGGCTTTCAGACAGTGCCAGTGTAATTCCCACCAGGAATTATATTTGATTATTTTTAAAAAGCAATTTTCAGTACTAAACATAAGAAATATGCCAAATATATATTAGAACATTATACAGGCACTGTAAACTTTGATGTTACATAAGAACATAGATGGTAAAAAAAAGTTTTTTAGGATTACTAAACCATAAATAGAAGATTAAATGCCAGAAAGTAATATAATATTTAATCTTTTTATGAAAGGACCAGTATTGTGTCAATTACACATGTATTTCCAATTACAGTTATGAGATCCTATCTAAGCAGTGTACACACAGCCGTGATGGAATACAGACATGCTTTTTTTATAGCTGGAATCAAATAATTGTCATCATAACTTAGAATCCCATAGGTCAACAGAAAACATGCTCTCAATGAATTACAAAAATACATGTGTAAGTGGACCTGGGAGATTTGGGGGAGGGGTACAATCTATTCCCAGAATGGTAAACAGATTTGTAAGCTTCTTACAAAACTTAACTATAAACAAAATAATTTTAAACTAGCATGAGTTACAGATTCAGATAGCTAGGTTTTATGGAATTATGGATTATGGTATAAAAGTGCTTACAAATAAGCTCTGTAATGTTCATGAGTATGTAATTAACAGCATTAATGTTTGTAACATAAACTGTTCAGCAGATTGATGAGTTGTTTTAAAGTGCCTGTAAGGGGAAAGAATGGTGCGTATCACCAAAAGTGATGCTTGGATCCACTGCTGCACTATTCCAGCAATAGCAGGCCTTCCAAAGATCATGGGCGATACCTTTTCATCAAGCTACTTCTCCATTCACTTTGCAATAACACAAATTGAGCAGCGTCTGGAAGTTGACATTGTAGATACTAAGTGAAACAGAGTAGGAAAAAACAGCTGCCAGTGGTGGAGTGGCATAGGATTACTGCAACAGGCCACCTGACAGTGGTAACTCTACAGCAGAGGTGAGTCAAATTTACTCTTTCCTCTAACAAGTATGCTTAAAAAGCACTGAGATACACTTTAATGATCTTCAGAAAAACTTCAAGGTAACAGAATATACATACTACTGTATCATTCTTGCATTACATAGCACCCATGTGTTTTGCATTATTTTCAAAGGATTTTTAACATTTTCAGTTCACCACATACACTGTACTCTATTGTCCCAGGTGTGAGCACAAAGAAAGGACAGTACTCCTGGTATTTATAAAGGATTATAGGCAATAATTAATTCCAAACACTTGTTTCTGTTCACAGAACAGAACATTTGTCAAGAATTCAGATATTTCTTTAGCACTTCATATATGTTGTCTTCTCTTTGGAATATTCAGTTTGGTCCATAAATATTTGGGCAGAGACTTTTTTTTTATAATTTTGGTTGTCTACATCACCACAATGAATTTTAAATGAGACAACTCAGATGCAGTTGAAGTATAACCTTTCAGATTTAACCTCTTGAGGACCATGGTGGTAAACCCCCCCTAGTGACCAGCCTAATTTTACCTTAATTGGCCACTGCAGCTTTAAGGCCAAGCTGCAGGGCCGTATACCTTTGCGCACAAGTGAGCCCCCCCCCCCTTTTCTCCCCACCAACAGAGCTCTCTGTTGGTGAGGTCTGATCGCCCCCCCTGTGTTTATTTTTTTTTGATAAATATTTGTTTTGTTTTTTTTTTAAATATTTTTTGCTATATTCTTTTTTTTTTTCTAAATCCCCTCCCTCCCCCCAGCCGGCCAATCACGGCGATCGGCTGTCATAGGCTTCTGCCTATGAGAGCCGATCGCTCTCTTGTCACACGGCTGTCCCCAGTGCAGCGCTGCTGCTGATCGCAGCTGTCACGCACCTGGTAGTGGAGGAGACCGTTGTGCTGAGGGTAGCAACTCTTGCAGCTTGACACCTGACACCCCTGGAGTGGGAACAGGGGTACCAAGGTGTGCAGGAGGCAGGAGTGCTCGCAGAATCCGATGAACCGTTGAGCAGGATGAAACCACGGCACTCCTCTGGTCTGAGTCGGGTAGTGCAAGGACTCAGCAACCAGTGTGGACAGCAGTAGAAATACTCTCAGGGTAAGCAGAAGTCGGCAGCGGGACGGGTCCTCATACAGGCAGGGTTCGGCAACAGAGCGGGTAGTCAGAACAGGCGGAGGTCGGCAACGGAGCAGGTTCTCATACAGGCAGGGTTCGGCAACAGAGCGGGTAGTCAGACAGGCCAAGATCAGATTCCGGAATAGACAACAGACAGGCAGACACTGGGTCACGGCACGGGAGTACAACACTAGCTGCAATACTACAGCAAGGAGGCAATGCACTCTCCAGGTTTAAATAGGCCATCTTTGGCGCGCACAGCGCGACGCACCGCGCGCGCATGCGCACAACGCACCGCGCCGCGCGCGCATGCGCAGACGCGCACGTGAACGCGCACGCACGCGCGCACGCAAAAACGCGCGCACGCGCATGCGCGCAAACGCCCGCGCGCACAAACGCCAGAACAAGATACACAGCAGCCATCCCTGTGCACGCAACACCACACAACGCTCACGCCAGCGCCTCCTGACGCCAACGCTTACGCCGTGCGATGCAACGCCCACTGGTGAGCACCGACAGGTCGCCCCGCCGAGACCCACCAGGACGACCGCCAGCATTCGTGCGTACTGGCCGCCTCCTCTGAACAGGTAACTGACCGTGACAGCAGCGCTGCACATGTAAATACACGGCGGTTTCGCCGTGTAACAGTCTCCCGAGTGGCGATCGCCGCTTGGAGACTGAAGGTGGAGCTCAGCTCCGCCCACCAAGCGGGAGATGCGTGTGCAGCGTGTGCGCGATCTCCCGTAAACTGCTGCCCCAGGACTTTCCGCCAATTGGCGTTAGCTGGTCCTGGGGCTGCCGCCGCGGCCACACCCAGTGGCGTGACACGGGCGGCAAGCGGTTAATTCAGTGGGGTGAACAAACCGATTACATGAAAATGCAAGGCTACTAAAGCATTTTTTAATCCATTCATTTCAGGGGCTCAAAAGTAAGTGGACAAATTAAATAACTGGAAATAAAATGTTCTATACTTGGTTGAAACCCCTTTGCTGGCAATGACAGTCTTCAAGGGGCAGTTTAGTGAAAATTATTACAGTGGGTTGCAAAAGTATTCGGCCCCCTTGAAGTTTTCCACATTTTGTCATATTACTGCCACAAACATGAATCAATTTTATTGGAATTTCTCATGGAAGACCAACACAAAGTGGTGTACACATGAGAAGTGGAATGAAAATCATACATGATTCCAAACATTTTTTACAAATAACTGCAAAGTGGTGTATGCATAATTATTCGGCCCCCTTTGATCTGAGAGCAGTCAGTTGCCTATAGACATTGCCTGATGAGTGCTAATGACTAAATACAGTGCACCTGTGTGTAATCTAATGTCAGTACAAATACAGCTGTTCTGTGAGGGCCTCAGAGGTTGTCTAAGAGAATATTGGGAGCAACAACACCGTGAAGTCCAAAGAACACACAAGACAGGTCAGGGATCAAGTTATTGATAAATTCAAAGCAGGCTTAGGCTACAAAATTTTTTCTAAAGCCTTGAACATCCCAAGGAGCACTGTTCAAGCGATCATTCAGAAATGGAAGGAGTATGGCACAACTGTAAACCTACCAAGACAAGGCCATCCACCTAAACTCAAAGGCCGAACAAGGAGAGCGCTGATCAGAAATGCAGTCAAGAGGCCCATGGTGACTCTGGACGAGCTGCAGAGTTCTACAGCTCAGGTGGGAGACTCTGTCCATAGGACAACTATTAGTTATGCACTGCACAAAGTTGGCCTTTATAGAAGAGTGGCAAGAAGAAAGGCATTGTTAACAGAAAGCATAAGAAGTCCCGTTTGCAATTTGCCACAAGCGATGTGGGGGACACAGCAACTATGTGGAAGAAGGTGCTCTGGTCAGATGAGACCAAAATGGAACTTTTTGGCCAAAATGCAAAACGCTATGTGTGGCAGAAAACTAACACTGCACATCACTCTGAACACACCATCCCCACTGTCAAATATGGTGGTAGCAGCATCATGCTCGGGGGGTGCATCTCTTCAGCAGGGACAGGGAAGCTGGTCAGAGTTGATGGGAAGATGGATGGAGCCAAATACAGGGCAAACTTGGAAGAAAACCTCTTGGAGACTGCAAAAGACTTGAGACTGGGGCAGAGGTTCACCTTCCAGCAGGACACTGACCCTAAACATAAAGCCAGGGCAACAATGGAATGGTTTAAAACAAAACATATCCATGTGTTAGAATGGCCCAGTCAAAGTCTAGATCTAAATCCAATTGAGAATCTGCGGCAAGATCTGAAAACTGCTGTTTACAAATGCTGTCCATCTAATCTGACTGAGCTGGAGCTGTTTTGCAAAGAAGAATGGGGAAGGATTTCAGTCTCTAGATGTGCAAAGCTGGTAGAGACATACCCTAAAAGACTGGCAGCTGTAACTGCAGCAAAAGGTGGTTCTACAAAGTATTGACTCAGGGGGCCGAATAATTACGCACAACCCACTTTGCAGTTATTTATTTGTAAAAAATGTTTGGAATGATGTATGATTTTTGACCCACTTCTCACATGTACACCACTTTGTATTGGTCTTTCATGTTGAATTTCAATAAAATTGATGCATGTTTGTGGCAGTAATGTGACAAAATGTGGAAAACTTCAAGGGGGCTGAATACTTTTGCAACCCACTGTATTTTCCATTAATCACATATCAGTTATTTAATAAGGAGAGCATACGTTTCTCCATAGACCTTGTGTTAAAGGAATACTTAAGTCAAAAAAAAAAAATGATTTTTACTCACCTGGGGCATCCCTCAGCCCCCTGAAGCTAAAGCTATATGGTGCCCTCGCAGCCTCGCTCCGATCCTCCTGTCCCCACCAGTGGCTACTTTTGGGTTTGGCGGCAGCCGCCGACAGGCTGGGAACGAGAGTGATTCTCCGCGTTCCCAGACGCTATATATCACCCTCTATGCTGCTATAGCGTATATGTTATACGCTATAGCAGCAGAGGGTGATATAGCGGTTGGGAACGTGGAGAATCACTCGCGTTCCCAGCCTGTCGGCGGCTGTCACCAAACCCGGAAGTAGCCGCCGGTGGGGACAGGAGGATTGGGGCAAGGCTGTGAGGGCACCATCCAGCTTCAGGGGGCTGAGGGATGCCCCAGGTGAGTAAAAATCATTTTTTTTTTTACTTAAGTATTCCTTTAAAAAAAGTAGATGATAACACTATTTCTGCTTTTTAAAAGCTCATACACACGGGGCACAACTGTCGCCACAAACACGTGGCACGCCCATGTCTGAGCGACAGTTGCCCCGTGTGTATGACACGCGCGCCACGAACTGTCGCGGGATAGTAAAGTTGTCATGCAATTGAAAAGTTCAATCGCCGGCAACTTCTGTCTCTGCAACTGTCGCTAGTCCGCCACGCGTACTACGTGTGTATGCGGACTAGCGGCAGGTGACAAAAGCAAGTGAATGGAGCATCCGGCCGGGGGATGCTCCCTTCACAGACAGCTTCCGCCGCTTCTCTGCCTTTCTGGCGAGACGCGGGGATAGCTGTCGCCGCCAGGGAGCTATCCCTGGTCTCTTGTCTGCTGGCAACAGCAGATAATTGTGCCCCGTGTGCATGAGCCATAAGACAGCTGAGCTGCATCATTAGCATACTAAGCAACGGACTTCACTGATCGTAGCAGACATTCCAGCTGATTTATAACGGCTGGGTCACTCACTACAGAGAGATGCTGTTCTCACATGTAACTAGCGAAGTGAATAAACAAACAGGCTGCTAAGTAAGTAACTAATTAGCAGCCTGTTTTATCTATTTACTTAGCAGCTTTCAGTTGTGGTTTGTTTGTGGACACTTCTGTCTGAAGTTTAGTCTTCACAACTGAAATGCATTATTATTATTATTATTAATGTATAAAGCGCCAACATATTCCATGGCGCTGTACAAAGAAAATGCATGTTCAATCGGGTTAAGACTTGAGGGAGATATAAAGCCAACATCTTCCGCAGTGCTTTACACAGAATACATATATAGTATTGTCACTAATGGTCCCTCAAAGGAGCTCACAATCTAATCCTTGCCACAGTCATATGTCTATGTATGTATCGTGTAGTGTTTGCATCATAGTCTAGGGCCAATTTCGGGAGAAGCCAATTAACTTATCTGTATGTTTTTGGGATGCGAGAGGAAACCAGAGTGCCCGGAGGAAACCCACACGGACACAGGGAGAACATTCAAACTCCTTACAGATGTTGACCTGGCTGGGATACGAACCAGGGAGCCAGCGCTGCAAGGCGAGAGTGCTAGCCACTAAGCCACTGTGCTGCCCACGCTACATGGTACTGCTATGATAATAAAAATGTGCCTGAAATTAAACAAGGGGAATAAAAGGTTTATAGAAAGCATAATTAGCTGTTTTATATGCAGGGGCGTGGTTTCAAAAGAGGGCAGGGCTAAGATGTGGCAAAATGGTACTTTGAAAGTAACACCCCCCCCCCCCCTTAGATTCTAAGTTCGCAAGGGCAGGGCTCTCTCCCCCTTTTGTGTCTTGGAAATCATTGTAACTTTTATTACTGTCATTACCAATTCTGTATTTTGTATTTTTGTATTTTGTCACTAATTATGTATCTTGTATATTGGTGTACACTATTGTCTGTATTATTATGTATCTATTCATTTCTTACTTTGTACAGCACCACGGAATATGTTGCTTTATAAATCAATATTAATAATAATTTGTTATAGCTTGTTCTGGTGAATTAAGTTTTACACCATCTTTTTTAAATATTTCCCTGGGGTCTAGTGGTCTCCCTTTCCTTTATTTATTGTTCCTGTGTAGTCTAGTAGTCCCCCTTATGGTAGGCCCTGGCAGTCTAGTGGTCCTTCCTTCCCTTTTAAGGCATTCCTTGATAGTCTAGTGACCCCCTCTTTCCCACATATGTCCCTGGTAGTCTCGTGATTCCATATTTTATGATTATAAGTCACCAGATTCTACCTCTCATTATTACTAATTCCCCTGCTACCACTACTGCCTATTATTTTCCCCTGTTAACGTTTCTTTCTCTGTGTTATATGCTATAATTTCCTTACTGCTGCCCTATACAAGATGGCACCTATCCCGACATGACGTGTTTAGACACCTGGATAAGTTGCTTGTCCTGGGCCCTTTTGTTTCTTAAAGAATAATATTTCTGTTTTTTGATTACCTTTATGTTCTATCTCAGCTCTAAAATACTCTATGTGATACAAATTTCATTTAACCATTCATATGTTTATGGTATGCATTATTGTTGCTATAACGAATTGTTAAACACTCTTTAACACCACCAATATATATACATAGCTGCTCAGGTGAGGGGAACAGCCGCATACCTGCATGTGTGCTGTGCTCATTAAAATGCACACCCTAACATTCATGTTGTTTTGGCAACTCACACGGCAGAAACAACACAAATATATTGTGCACTTGACATAGAGAGGTTTAAGCAGTGCCCACATTCCTTAGTAGATAGCATGGCACTGTCTCCTTTTCCCTTAGTGGTTATGATGTATGGATTTTAAGTTAGGCTTAGTTTAACCTAATGTATAGTGGCAAGGTGTAGGAAAGTTCATAAATTGTGTGGAAATTAAATAAACAATTTCTCCATTCAGTGCTTTGTAAGCTGTTTAAGGGATAGCTATTTTATACAGAGGAAAAGAAACCGGAGCACTGGAAAGTAAGAATATCTGCTTTCCACAATATGTTGGCACATAATAATAATCGTATCTGTATAAGTATGAATTGCTGAGGGTGTAAGGATGGTTTTACTTTTCTGTGCCGCCACACTCACCTGTTTCACAGTAGGGATCACCATCTTCCAAATGGAAGACACTGTTTCGAATGGGCATATGACAGACCACACAAACAAAGCAGGAGACGTGCCAAGTCTTCTTCAAGGCATTGATGACTTCCTGTCGGAGTTGCATACAAAGAGAATAGTGTTGATCAATAAATGATTTGGATATAAATGATGGACAGTAATTTTGCTTTGTACTTGATATATTCCAGACAAAAGTCTCAGCTTTCATTGCTGAGTCTCAAGAAGCAGTTACATGAGAATCAATTAATAATTAAAGCACCCACAGCCCAGCTGACTCTTCATTTTTATAAAGTGTTTATTTCTGGTAATTGTGCAGATGAATTTTCTGGATCGATAAAAGTGTAATTGTCAAGGTGTCGGCATGTTGATTTGTAACCCTTCAATGATATAGGCTAGTCCCATTCGCATACAATGTATATTGATGTATGGCAATGCTTTGCTTTTCAGTGTGAGGTTTGTAGACTACATTTGTATGCTTTTCATAATATATTGCACTTTTCTGCACAATGTTGTTCTCATTATGAGCTGCTTAAAGAGAATCTGTACTGTGAAAATCTTACATAAATAAACGTACCAGCCTGTTTGTTGTCTTCTCCTAGCCCCCTCTGTGACATTTTCACTGCTCCCCGCTGCTGTTTTATACATTGTTTTTGTAAACAATGAACATGGCCGCCAAACAGGAAATACATCATCAGAGCAGGTGCCTGTTTACAGAGGCTCCTCTCAAATGTGATTTGATTGCTGGAATGGTACACCACTTGTTGCCTTAGCTGCTTGTCTGAGCTCTGAACTGATCTTTCTGCACTCACAGCTGTTCACAAGGTCACAGCTCCTGAGCCTGCAGATGCTGGCTGTGAGCAGAGACCTTGTCTGACTCATACACACAGCACACACACAGAGCCTGCAGGGGGCATGGAGTAGGTGTGTATAACTTCTCCCTATCACAACAGAGCAGTGCATTCCTCTCTGCCTTGGCAAGGCTTGACAAAGGAAAGAAGATTAGATTAGATTTATTACATAGACAGTGCAACTAGAAAAGGCTGCAGCAAGCCAGACCACATTAGAACAGGTGTAGGAACGTATACGATAGAAGAAATAAGGCTGAACATTTTTTTTTACAGATTCTCTTTCATTCAGAACAGTAATAGACTTTGGTCACTACATAGGGGTTTGTAATTTTGGACTGGACAAAAAAAAACAAACAAGAAAAAAAACAGAAAAAGAACACCTATATTTCCAAACAACATATTGTCGCCATACATTGTGATAGGGACATCATTTAAGCGGTTTAATAATCGGGACAGCTGGGCAAATAAAATGTGTGGGTTTTATCCACAGAAGAATGTTTTATTTTAAAACTAAAAAATAAGGATTTTGTTTTCCATTTTTTACTTATTTTTCCTGTTAAAATGCATTTAGAATTAAAAAATTCTTAGCAAAATGTACTACCCAAAAAAAGCCTAATTGGTGGTGAAAAAAACAAGGCATAGATCATTTCGTTGTGATAAGTAGTAATAAAGTTATTGGCAAATAAAAGGAAGGAGCACTGACAGGTGTAAATTGCTCTTGTCCGTTAGGGTAAAAACCCCTATGGGGTGAAGTGGTTAACAAACTGTAAACCTATCTTAAGGCTTCTTGCACACCAAGACGTTGCATTAGGTGGCACGTTAAGGTCGCATAACGTGCACCTAACAACGTATGGTGCTGCAAGAGCCGACGGTAGAGTGAGCCGCGTTAGGCGGCTCGAGTCCTATAATGTCTCCCAGAGTGGCGCTGATTGGCCAGCGGGACCACGTGATGCGGAGCGAGACACTCCGCATCACGTGGTCCCGCCGGCCAATCAGCGCCCGCCAGTGCAGTGAATATTAAGTAGCCATGTGCGCGGCTACTGTAGCTGGCTCTCCCCGCCTCCTCCGCCCCCCACTGCGCATGTGCAAACAGTCTAACGCGGCTATAGCCGCTCCAACGCGTAGCATGCTTCACTTTGCACAGAACGTGCAGCGTTACATGTAACGCAACGTGGGCTGTGTGAACAGCCCACTTGTGTTACATTGCTGTGCGTTGGGGGAGCGTTACAGGCGCACTAACGTGCGCCTGTAACGTCTTGGTGTGCAAGCAGCCTAAAAGTCTAACCCCAGCATCCAAATCTTAAGCCTGACCTTTCCTAGGATCAAACACATAAGCCTGTGCCCTAGCTTGACCCTTAATTCCTAGTATTAGCGCTAGAACACCAAAATGAAATATACTATCACATTAACAGTAGCACTAGGATGACATCAAAGTTTCTGTAGCAAAATAAGATGTGCTACAAAGTGTACTACTAAATGGCTGTGCTGAAGTTTGGGTGCTGAAAGCTATTATTATAAAAAAGCATGTGTGAATCATAGAACACCAATCCTAGTTTCCATCCAGTCCAATTTTTTCAGAGTCAATATTCACAATAAGTGTAGAAGGGAAATTGGAAGTTTAGAGAGCAGCAGAGTTGTGTGCTTTTTGAAAATAGTCTTATTAGAGAGGATGGTGAGTGAATAAAGAAGTGCTTAAAGAGACACTGAAGCGAAAAAAAATATGATATAATGAATTGGTTTTGTACTATGAATAATTACTAGAAGATTAGCAGCAAAGAAAATGTTCTCATATTTTTATTTTCAGGTATATAGTGTTTTTTCTAACATTGCATCATTCTCTAATATGTGCAGATTACACAACACTCAGCATTCAAAATGATTCTTTCAGAGCAGTCTGAACTAATGACCTCTCCTCTGGCAGAGAAAAAGAAAACAGTTGAGATAATAAAAGTCAGATAACAGCCCTCTCCAGGACTCTGAAAGTCATAGAGCTTAATGGCTTTTTTGCATAGAGATAACAACTGGAGTTTCTTAACTCTTCCTGTACTGGAAACAATTAGACTGATGTATCTGATCTTAACCACTTGAGGACCCACCCTTTACCCCCCCTTAAGGACCAGCGCTGTTTGTTTGGATCTGTGCTGGGTGGGCTCTGCAGCCCCCAGCACAGATCCACGGCCACACAGAGCGATCAGATCGCCCCCCTTTTTTTCCCCCTATGGGGATGATGTGCAGGGGGGGTCTGATCGCTCCTACCTGCAGGCATGTTGCGGGGGGGGCACCTCAAAGCCCCCCTCCGCGGCAACATTCTCCCCCCTCCCTCTCCTACCTGCTCCCCCGGGAGATCTGGGCTGCACAGGACGCTATCCGTCCTGTGCAGCCAGTGACAGGACGTCCCCTGTCACATGGCTACGATCCCCGGCCGCTGATTGGCCGGGGATCGCCGATCTGCCTTACGGCGCTGCTGCGCAGCAGCGCCGTACCAATGTAAACAAAGAGGATTATTTCCGCTTGTGTTTACATTTAGCCTGCGAGCCGCCATCGGCGGCCCGCAGGCTATTCACGGAGCCCCCCACCGTGAATTGACAGGAAGCAGCCGCTCGCACGAGCGGCTGCTTCCTGATTAATCAGCCTGCAGCTGGCGACGCAGTACTGCGTCGCTGGTCCTGCAGCTGCCACTTTGCCGACGCACGGTATAAGCGTGCGGTCGGCAAGTGGTTAATGTTTTATTTCTTAGCTGTACTATACATACAAATCATAATATCATAATTTTTTTCCGCTTCAGTGTCTCTTTAATGAAAGCAAAAGTATTATATCTGAACTTTTGAAAACAAAGACAACAGAAGCTCTGGTCTAACAAAGGTCTTTCTAAAAAGTCATGTTCACCGCATTGCAAGTAGTCATCAACCTATTATGTCAAGAATAATCCACATCTGATTAAATTGGAGTACATCCAATCATGGGTAGTGATGCTCCTGAAATGAACACTGCTTAATACTGTATAAGAACATGGTATTTGATACACTAAGGTCTCTCCAGAAAATGAAAGAAAAATATAAAACAAAAATTGGCTTGATTAACCTGCTGGGCGTCCGCAGGAGGGTTTTTTTCACCCAATTTTTTTCCCTTTCATGTAGCTAGCCTAGCGCTAGCTACATGATTCTCCCCTTCCTCTTCTCTCCCTCCCACCCTTCTGATCGCCATCGGCGATCACGCCCATAAGGAAATCCCGTTCTGAATGGGATTTCCTTTAGGGCTTCCCCCGTCGCCATGGCGATGAATGGAGTGACGTCATCGACGTCATTGACATCGTGACGTCACTGGGACTCTCGATCCACCCCAAAGCGCAGCCTGGCGGCGATTGGCCAGACTGTGCACGGGGTGTACGCGGGGGGCCCTCTTTCGCGTTGGGTAGAGGCGGATCGGCGGCGAGCGGCGTGCGTGTTTGAAAAAAAAAAAATATCAAAATCGGCCCAGCGGGGCCTGAGCGGTGCCCTCTAGCATCTCTGGACGAGCACAGCTCGTCCAGAACGCTAGGGAGGTTAAAACCTATTTCCAGACAAAAACCTTAAGTGGGATTAAACTCTGTAAACTAAAATGTAACCCCCTCCCGACCGCCTAACGCCGGTTGGTGGTGGGAGGGTCGCATCCCCAGGAATGCCTAACGCCGTCCGGCATCAAGAGCAGTGGGCACATGTGCTATCGTTCCCTGCAGAGACACGGAGCTGAGCTCCGGTGATTAGCCTATCAGCCGCAATAGGCTTTTAGAAAGAGAAAAAAAAAATTGTAGCAGCAATCAGAGACCAACAAAAAAATGGGTCCTAGTGACAAGAAAAGGAGGTAAGATTAATTTTGGTTGTAAGTTGTATGACCGAGCAGTATACTGTTAAAGCTACAGTGTGCTAAATTGTGAAAAATTGCCTGCAAGTGGTTATGTACCTACTCTTAGGTATATAAAAGAACATTTGAAAGCATTCCCTGCGTGTAAAATGTTGTCTTTCAGTGCAGAGAAATGTACAGGCTTGAACTTCTCTCTAATCGGCAGATGTAATCATTGAAGGTCAGGAAAAGCTCCCCCTCCTTCCTCTGCTATATAGAAATGTTGCCATGGCAACAGCTGCATCATAGTTTAAAAAGTGTATAATTTAAAAAGGTAACAACAAATGGATTTGCTAGCCCCCCTCCAAAAAAATAAAAATAATTTGGCAGTGTTTCTCATCATGATCTGGCAGCAGCATTTTTTCCAGAAAATACACATGATCTGGCAGTGTTCCCCTTTAAATACACATAATTGATGCCCCCTCCCCTCCCATATAGGTAGCCATGGTGACCCCTCCCCTCCCCAGTGAATACGTAGTTAGAGATATCTTTTCACCTTCCCCCTCCTGGCGTAAGTAACTCACCTCTGCGGTGTTGGAGGGAGGGGGGGCGTAGGCACATGCAGGGAGCGGTAACTCAGCTTCTGGGATTTGCAAGCTGCCTCCATCTTCTTCCTCCTATTCATCTGTCGCATTGGTAACAGCACCCCCTGTGATGAGGTAAGCTCTCATCATCCCAAGGGGCATGCGACAGATGCATAGGAGGAAGAAGACAGAGGCAGCGTGTGGATCCCGGGAGGGAGTTACCGCTCCCTGCATGTGCCCCCCCCCCCTTCCGCTTATCTGCCCCAGTCAGTCAGTGCTAGCAGCTGCAGCAAAAGGCCTGGTGGACTGGATGCAGCCCGTAGGGTGCCAGTTGGACAGCACTGCTTTACACAACATCACGTATGTTTTTGATTTACTAAGGCATCTTGAGGATGGAGATCATAACATTTTTTTAATAAGAAAAGTAATGAGCAGCACATGTTTGCTCAGTGAATTGTAATGTTCTAATGAAAGATTTATGATCTTACTTGAAAATGTCTGTATGAATTCCTAGCAATGACTAGGAACAGCATTGTGAGTTTCAGTTCGTAGTTTTAACTGTGGAGAGAATAGGTAGCTATTGTCTTCGACCATGTAAAAAAAAAAACAAAAAAAAAAAACACATTAAAGTGTACCAGAGGCCATCTCTGGTACAAAAACGCATGCATACACAAGAAATGGGAAGCCTATGGAACCTATAGAGGCTTCCCACGCCATCTTCTGGCCCCCTGTTGCTAAGAACAGACCCCCTGAAGAATTTCGACAATTGCCTGTTGGAAAGAAGATCGGGCCGTGCTCTTCTTCAAGCACAAGCGTGGCCCTACAGCACCTGGGTGAGTATGGTCACGCCTGCGCAGTAAGCCAGAGCTGCTTGTGCACGAAGAAGAGAGCATGAAGAAGAGCGAATCAAGCAGGCAAGTAGCGGCGAGAAGGACAAGGGAAGCCTTTATAGGATCCGGAGGCACCCCTTTTCTACGAGTAAGTATGTTTCTTAACTTAAACCTGGGCTCTCTAACAAAAGAATCAAGATGATATCTTGATAAAAATAATCAAGATACATCCATAAACTAACATCAAGATTCTGCAGTGAGGTGTAAACTCAACCACACACCTTGCACTATATCTGTAGCTCTTGTAACTGAAGTACACCACAGCTTCATCCAGTAGTTACAGATAATAAATGTATAGCTTTATGCATGGGAATAACGTATCTGCTCTCAACTAACTCAGCTAGTACAAAGCCAAAGTAAATTCTTTCTAATTGGTTATGTACATTCACCACATTGTGACATTTTTGCTGCAATCAGACCACATTTAAATAAATTAAAAAAAGACCTAAAATCCCATTGAATTGCTGGTCAAATAGTTAGGAAATGTGTTGAGACTGGTAGAAAGAAAGATGAAGTGTTACAAGTTTCCTGCACTCATACAGATGACTATTCCAGCTGGGCTGGATATGCTGTCGAATAAACATTAGTAGCAGACAGTTGATTAACGTCACATCTGAACCGGCCAAAGTCTTTGCAGACTTCATTTGACCCATCTATAAAACACACAATCTATGCAAAAGAGCCATGGGCCTATTTACCATATAATTTATGGTTCCTCTCTGATCATTTCCAGCTACACCAGCAAGAGACTCATTGAACTGTCATATATCTACCGTTTGAAAATAAACACCAGAGAATAAGACTTACGGATTCACATTGTGTAATGTACTGTATACCTTGTGCTATTGTCCCAAATTACATGGACATTCTGTCTGAAAGGGTTCTGGAGCAAGCTCAGGGGATGCTGCTGCCTAATTAAATCTCTATTATTTAAGCAGTTGGTTTGCAGATAAGGCCCTCTCTCTTACACAGTCGGAGTGCTAAATCATTACACAATCATCAGATACTTGTGGATCATATGTCTCTGTACAAAAAGCAGATAGCCATAACTGTCTGTTGCTAATGCCTTTGTTCACAGTCACTATAAAAACTGTCTGGTCTGTGACAACAGAAACACTTATATTATATGTAGATTTTTGGACACAGTAGAGAAAGGAAAGAACAAACATCAGGGGCCATATGCAATTCACTTTTTCACCTGAGTTTTCTCCTAGGTGATATTTTTAAACTTGTCAATAAAATGCATTTTAAGCCCCCAGAAGGCAAAAAAATGCTCAAAATAATTTTGTTAGTACTTTTCCCCCAACATTTTGGTACTTTTTTAGTTGAAAAGTACTGGAAAGTTCTTTAAAATCAAAGATGAAAAATTATCTCCTTGGAGAAAACTCAAGTGAAAAAGAGAATTGCATATGGCCCCAGGTTTTCAATGCTGTCTTTGTGCAGAGGAGATTTCTCTTTATTTTCAATCCATCAAACTACAGCAGAAAAAGAGTTCCACGATTTTACAGTGGCCACTGAAACAGCATTTGGGAGTTTGACTATGTAGCACCTCACAAGTGCCATTAACGTTTGGAACTTACTACAGTCTTTGAAAGAGGAAATAGAGAGGGATATCCCTTATGTGGAGACAGACAGCAATAACAGAATGACAGAAGTTGAAATTCCTTTCTTCAATGAGCAAAAATACCTTTTTAATTTTTTTTCAGTTTAATTGCTAAAAAAAAACATTATGGTAAAGCCTGCATGCATAAGGAAAGGAATACTCTAGCTGTAGTGGAAAATAAACCTCAAAACGCATATGTGGGTTGTCTTTTAATAAGGCATATGGGCAGTGAAACAGAAAAATCAACTGCAATGGCTGCAGGTAATTTGGTGGTCTGGGAATTTCAGTCCCTCATCTAAGTGGAAATACAGGGCAGATATTTTCATTAGCAAAAAATTAAAAAGTACATTAGCTTTATTGCACCCTCCCCCCACATAGCAACAGAACACGTCCATAGCCTGCAGGATATCAACATGTTTGTATAGCCTCAGGCCTGCAATGCAGGCCCAAGTTTTGTATGTGTATGCAAGGCTTCAGAGAAACAATTCTAATCAAATCATCCCAATTTATTGTAGGTGTTTACACAAGCCTTATTACATGGGTATGTCTATAATTACTCTAATGCCATGTTTCTCAAACCTGTCCTCGTGACTCCCTAAGGCCTCGTTCACATCAGGGCCGTTTCTGTGCGCTTTCCACAGCGCACTGCCCTGTGCGTTCAGCAAGGTATTGATTTTTCCATGTAACTAAATGTAGCTGGTTCACATCTATGCGCTGCGCTGAGCAGCGTTACAGAAACGTAGTGTTGCAGGCATTTCTGTGCGTTGAGCTGGAAAGCGCACAGCAATGCAAGTGAATGGGTCCGCTTTTTTAGCGCATAGAAGCGCGTACAAGCGCATAGAAGCGCATGCGTTTTTTACCCCTAATTGGAGAAAAAAATACATTTACATACAAAAACAAAGTTTTATTGACAACTGCTGCTGCTACAGTAAGCAAAACGTGCTTTAAAGAAGCGCAGCGCAACGCACAGAAACGCGGACTAAAGCGCGCACAAGCGCATGCGTTTTTTACCATGCGCTTTAACACGTTTTTCAGCGCAGCAGATGTGAACGAGGCCTAACCGTGCATGTTTTGCAGACAAAATGAGTGTCTCAGCTAGGTGGATTCCATGTAGCTGAGACACTAACTACCCCACCTGTTCAAAGGTGGGGTTGCCTGCAAAACATGCACCTTTGGGGAGTCACAAGGACAGGTTTTAGAAACAGTGCAGCATACATGCAGCATATGTTTTAGAAACACTGCTCTAAAGTTTTTCCAGGTCACTGCTAGCGGACTAAACAGGCTACTAGTATCATTCACGCTCATTATCCATATAGGAACATTTTGCTTCAACTTGCTATGACAGCAGAGCTCTGTAAGCCGGTCAAAAGCCGATTTCTTTGGTCTCCTGACCCTGTGATCACTGTGAGCCAATGAGATTGGCTCACAGTGATCACAGGTTCAGGAGCCAATGAAATTGGCTCCTGACTGGTTCATAGAACTCTGCCCTCATATCGATGGCAGGGCAACTGGGTTGCAGAGGGAAGAGAGTGGCACGATTGTCGGTAGCCACAGGAGCGTGCAGCGGGCTAATTTAAGTCTACATCATGGCAGCAATAACCGCTCCAACCAAACAGGGCGTACATTTTAATTAGCCCAGTCCGGAAAAATTTAAATTATACAAATTAATTTTGTTTAGATCTATGGCAGCAGTATACATTGTAGTATGCAGAACTTCCAGCATTATTACTGTATTGGTTTCTGTCATTTATTCAAGAACTACTTAGAAGTCTGCACAAAATAGGAGGTAAAATGTCAGTATCTCCTGACATACTGTGATAACCAGTTTCTTTCATAGAAAGTGCATATTTATTGGGATTCTAAAGCCACATCTGTGGGGATGCCCTGTTTTCCTGTACACATTTTCACTCATCGCTCCCTGTAACAAAGATACTGTGGTGCATGATAAGGGCAGCTCCAAAGTACAGTGTACCATATTTTTCAGACCATAAAACACACCTTTTCTCCCCCAAAAGTGGGGGGAAAGAAGTTACTGTGTCTTACTATAATATTCTGCCCAGTGCCAGGTGTCCCTCCATCTAGAAATCTCTGTGGCAAAAGCAATTACATTTCTCGGTGCACTGCATTGGTCCATGTCCTCATCTGAGAAGCAGGGGGATCTGTGCTCACAGCCAAAGTCTTCTATGTTCACGTGACATATGCGCAAGTGAAGAGCGAGAGAGATTTCACCTGCAAGCACGGATCCCCCAGTGGATTACCACTTCTCATCTCACTGTGGCACTGCACTGTGGCATCCTTACGCGGTAAGTGACTGCCTGCAAACTCCCCACCAATGCAGAAGAAAGACACACATGGGGAAAGGGAAGGACAATGGGACAGAGGAGGTCAGGATACAGAGGAGGGCACAGGCGGAATGGATGAGGACACAAGGAGCACAGAGGAGGACCCCAGGAAGAAATAGGGGGACAGGGGAACAGAGGAGGACACAGAGGCTCTGAAAAGGAAACAGGTGGTGTGGATGAGGACACAGGGTGACAGAGAAGAATACAGGGCAAGGATGGGGGCACAGGGGGCATGAATGGGGACACAGATGGGGACACAGGGGTCATGGATGAGGACGCATGGGTCATGGATGAGAACACGGGGAGACAGAGGAGAACAGAGGGGGGCACGGATAGAGACACAGGACATGGGGATAGAGGAAGACAGAGGAGTACACAGGGGGTCAGAGGAGGACACAAGGGAGACAGAAAAGGTACAAGGGGGACATAATAATGTGGTGTGGGGGGGGGGGGGGCAGGGGGAATCCACAAGATGCCCCTGCACCATGTATACACCAGTTTTTTTCCCCATTTTTGTTCCCTAAAGCTAGGTGTACCTTATGGTCTGAAAAATCTGATATATATATATATATATATATATATATTCACATAAGAGAGAGTTGTTGGTTTCAGTACACGCAAGTGGAGTTCCACTTTACATGGTACTGGTTTCATCAAGTGCTTTTGCAATAACCTCTACTTACACCAAGTATCTTCCTTTGACAACGAGCACAATCTGGAGCCAAGAACTTCTCATAACAAAGTTCACAGTACAGACCACCTTTCTCTTGAACAAAGCCCATCTCCGCCATGTTCTTCTTACAATGAGTGCAGTTGAATTCTTCTGGATGCCATGATTTTCCCAAAGCCAACAAAAATGGTCCCCTGGTAGGAGGGAAATAGGTAGCAGATGAAATTATTGCATACTTAGCTTGCTAAAGATGTGCAGAAAAATTCAAGCAGAAGGTAACGAGGAGTAAAAATTGGCGTCAAGTCATAAAAGCACACTTAGAAAGGGATTTTCAACTATTTGAGAGGCACTGCATCTGTTAAATCGTTTTTACAAATAGCAAGGTTTAAAAAGTGCATTATCTTCCATCATCTTGCAAATAATAGTAGACAGAGTTTCACTATGCATTTTGTGGCTACAAACAAGCATAAAGCAGCTGCATAAATACCAATGCAAAATAAATAAAACATATGTGCGAACAATAGCTTTAAAATTCTCCAACTTGTTTAGTCATCTGTTGTTCTGAATAAGAATAGCGCATTAGTATTGTATGCGTTTTAGTGTGTTTTGCAATTATCAATATTTAAAAATAACTAGAGATATTCATTTGAGTAACTTTTGATGCACTTTTTTTCTCAACTCGATTTTGAAGGAATATGAGGGAGTAAGAGCTAAACCGGTGCTTTCCCTGACTGTCAGAAGTGGATGGGGTTCAGGGATTGACTGTCTGTGCAAATTCTTCCCACTTATGACATGCTGTCTTCCTTTTGCTGGGTTTTGAGGCGGACGCCGACACTTGTATAGTGCGATTATGCATCCAAATCCCTCTAGCCTTGCCATGCACAGCTATAGGGATTCGGTTGTGTTGTCTGAAATTCTGAAGCACTGCTTCAGTTTTTTTTTTTTTTCCACGCATGCAAATTTGGAAGCAGCTTATTGATTTGTGAATTCTGAAAGAAACACCTCTAGTGGAAACTAGCCCTAATGCCTGGTGCACACCATGCAATTTCCCATCAGTTCGATGGGTCAATCCAATCGATTTTGTGCAGAAGTGATCAGAAAATCAATCAGAAACCTGATCGGACTTGTTGGAAATTATTGATTTGACCTGTAGATCTGATGAGAGATTGCATGTTGCGTATCAAGCATGACAATTTCACTTGATATCTAGAGTGGATGGTTTCGAAAGGCTGTCTTCAGCGGCCATTATCTAATGGCTACAGATGTCAGCAAGACGCAGCGGTGGGTCAGCATACTAGGGACATTACTTCATATGCAGTGTTCCCCAACCCTGTCCTCTTGTATGTCTGCATTTTATCTGATGAAGGGGACTCTCTGTGGCCCCGAAACAATTGTCATGTTGTGCATACAATAAAACTGCTTGATTATTGATATTGGTGTGCCAGCCGAACTTGAATTGCTGATACTGGACTGATGTTGCTTCTGCATCAAGGCTAATCACCCATAACACCCACGGTAAGGTGTGCCTATCCATAACCAGATATTGCAACCCTGTCCTCAAGGCCCACCAACAGTGCATGTTTTGTGAAAATCCACAGAGGTAGTTAATCAGCTCTGCTGAGGCACTAATTACCCCACCTGTGCAGGTCTGTGGTTTCCTGCAAAACATGTACTGTTGGTGGGCCTTGAGGATAGGGTTGGGGGACTCTGCTGTATAGTACTAAGAATTAACTGGAAAAATAATACATATTGGATTTTCGTAAATTTCAAATATCAATAATTACCGTACTTCAGCTGGAAATCCTTCAAGGTAGACTTAGAAATGCTAATACTGACCTAACCTGATATCCCTATGTTCTGTGCAACCACCTTTACCCACTAGTGTCCTCTCAGCTATGTACAGGTGCAACAATAGCAGCCCTTATGTACAACAAAATGCTCTCTTCTCTGAGTGTCAGCACAGGCTAATTTAACGGACTCATTAACAAAAGACTGACACTAAAGAAGACAAGCTTTCCAGTTCCAGACAGGATCAAGTTTCTATCTGTATGAAAAAGACAGGCATCGCTACCTGCAAAACCGCCTCGAGAGCATGGAAATGTGACGGACGCTATATCTGAGGTAACTTTGGATACAAAAGGAAAAAAGAAAAAGAAGAAAAAAAAAAAGACTTGACTAACAGAATCCAACACAATGATGACTCTCTAATGATTACAATACTGACATTCTCTGGTCCGAGCAGCAAGTTCAACTCCAGGTGAATTAGGGATTATGTGGAAGACAGAATAGTCTGAATCATGTTATGTATCACCCACTCTTACATAAGGTTATCATATGTAGCACAAAACGTGACACGCTTGGATCCTGCCTAACAAATATAGCATAAAGTCCATCCAAACAAACCCAGCTAATCCTAACACGGTTTAGTGGAATGTGCTATGCAAGTTCTAAAGTATGCATCAAAATGAGCTTTTTTGATGTTAAAGCTCTTATATAGCAAAACATTTTGCCAGAAATGTTGAAAGGTTTAATATTTGGATTTTCTATTATTTATATTATGATGTGAAAATGTATTTTTTCTTTGTATATTCTTCACACTGAATGATTTCTGATGTTTAAAAAATGTAATATCATAAACAAATGAGAGAAATTTTAAATTCTGTTGTCATCTGTTATCCAACAAATATCATTCATCTATATTTTTAATCCATTAGCTACATTGATAATTACATATCTTAAAGTGGACCTGAACTCTTGCACAAGACAGAAGGAAAACAGAAATTCCCCCCTGTATGTATTTAGAGAGGTTAACTTGTCTAATTCCCCCTCATCTGTGTCTAATCACAAGTTGTAATTTGAGCTGTCCCGTGTCACCTGACTGCCACGGCAGATAAGGCAGAAAAGCTTATTTGAAAGCACAGGATGTTAATATGTCTGCTTCCATGAAAGCAGGAAATAGACATACTGTAAATTTAGTTTAGGATTTGTATAAGCTGTAACAAAAATGTTTTTCTTTAAGGGTTATTATGCTGTTGCATATCTTTTAGAGCAGAGAGGATGTTCTGATTTCAGGTCGGCTTTAAAAGTAAATAAATATGGCAGCCTCCCCATTCTTCTCACTTCAGTTGTCCTTTAAAACTATCCAAAGGAACAAAACTGGGCAAAAACAAGCATGGTGAGGAGCAAACCAAGGCTATTATCAGTAACATCATGTAATGTTTCATAGTGACAAAAATCATTTGCCACTAAAAATATGGATTGCCATTAAAGGGACTAAGAGACGACAGACAGTCCAGCTCTGATACTTACCCGGGGCTTCCTCCCACCCCATAAACACGTCTAAGTCCCATGCCGTCCTCCCGTGGTCTGCGGCTCAGCCATGGTGAGCTCTGTTACCGGGCTCAGTTACGTCATCCGGGTCTACTGCGCATGTTCGGGAGGTCTGCACATGCGCAGTAAACCCTGACTGGGATCGTCTGAGCCCGGTAACAGAGCTCACTGTGGCTGAACGGCAGACTGCGGGAGGATGGCATGGGACTTAGACGTGTTTATGGGGCGGGAGGAAGCCCCGGGTAAGTATCAGAGCTGGGCTGTCTGTCGTCTCTGAATCTCTTTAATGTTGTGCATTTGATTTAAATATGATATATATTACCCAAATAAAATTGATGTGTCAAAAGTGCCATACTCCATACTGATCGTGATGATAAGGTCTGCACAAAAATGCAGTAAAGACTTAATTAACAATTTAGCAGACATTGCTGCTATTTTACCATGAACAAAAGCATATATATTTTACACAATACATTCAAAAGGTGACATGTCATATGGCATTCTAGATAAGGAACCCATTTTAAGCTCACTTAAGTACTACTTTTAAATGTAGCAGTTTAGTTTACTCAAATTTCATTTAATATCATATTTTATATTAGATCATAAACAATTGTGTGAAACTGATGCAATAAAAAGGGAGATTAGGAAAAGGTTAATACTTTTTTCAAAAGTCTTTACATGGGAAGCTAGATGTGATTGCTCAAGAGAATGTGATTATTTTTGTTTTTTAATTAATTTACTAAAAATGAAAACGATTTCAAACATTCTTCGAAATCTAAACATAAATATACCACTCATCAGTTTATCTTTACAGCCAGGAATGTATGGACTTAAGTGAAAGATGCTGGCTTTACCAAAACCTAAGGAGAGCCTGTTAAATATTTAACAAATTTAAAGGAAAAAAAATCAATAATTAACAGTGCTAACAAAAGCAAGGTATGTTATCTTAGGGATCATGTCTGGCTCTGTGTTCTGTTAAGTAAGGCATCCCTGTTCTGGATGTATCTTGGCTTTAAAACAGGTGTTGTAGACAGTCACTTGATACAACTGCCCACTTTACTTCAAGGTATCCCTGCCAACAAGGGCATGAACTGAAATTACATTAAAACCACCAGCTGCAGCCATTAAAATGTGATCAGAGGAAATGGACCAGCATGTTTTACCTAATGCATGCAGGAGAAAATGATTAAACTTCATTTGTAAAAACATGATGGCGATAATAGCAAATTTGCATCTGCGATAATAATGGCCATGTTGATAATGCACTCAGTAAGAATGAAATAGTGTAATTTCACAGCTCTTAACTTCTGGAAGTCAATCAGTAAAACATGAAGATATGAGACTTGATGGACCAGGAGAACAAATGTTCCATTGCAATTATGATTAATCTCTTGTATGGCCAACCATATAATATACACTTTTTTATCATTTTGTAGGCAAGTTTTCTGTCATGAATTGCAAGTAGAATAGTGGACGCTGATGTAATTCCATTACTTACAAAGTAGGTCAGGTGCTCATATGCCACTAAAGACATGAATGAGATGCTTAGTTTTCTGACTTGCATATCAATGTAATGCTGTGGAGTCAATGCAAAAATCATCTGACTCCAGTTCCTCCTCAGTTTATGATACCACTGACTCCAACTCTTCTAATTTACATAGAATAATCTTGTTGATTGAAAGTGTAACATTAAAGGAATTATATCACTGACAAAGCTTAGGAGTTTTAAAGCTATATTAAAGGAAACTAGAGCGGAAGATAGTCCTGCTGCCCACCGCTCCCCCTGTTCTCCTCCGGCCCCCTCCTTTCCTACCTAAATGTCCCCTGGCAGGTTCTTCTGGGTCGACCATTAGTGCGTCGAGAGATATGTAGAGGGCGCACTTCTCTTGTGCAGACTAGCCGTGACTGGAAGAAGCTACAGGACCCGGTACCGGAGCTGCAGGCAGCGGAGGACAGCGGCGTGGGAGCGATCTGTGTGCATGGGGCTGGACGAAGCCCCAGGTATGTATAAACACTTTATTTTTTCGTCTCTGGTACACTTTAAGTTTCTATGCATAAGAAACAGTCACCACACTTTTTCTAAGATAAAATGACAGTTAAGGTTGTCTAAGTTTCTTGCAAGTCAAATTTGAAATAGGGAACAAAGACCTTTGCAACTAATTGTGCATGTAGTAAGGTAGGAGTTTTTAAACAGCCTTAATACAACAACACTCAGTACTGAAGTTTTGATCTAAATAACTAAAATATGAAACATATATCCCACCTAATTACTAGGTTACAGGTGGCACACATTGGAGTTCGTGTCCCAGCAGGTATATGCTCTGCCCTCTGAACCAGTGTGTCTTGGTCAGCAGCAGGAGGTGGTGCAAACGGTTTATTTGCAGATGGTGGTATTGCAGATGGTTGATTTGTGACTCTTCCAGTAAATGGTGCTGAAAAACAGATAGTTTACATGACGGTAAGTTCTTAAGAATTTCACATCAAATGAAATAACTGAGTACACTACAGCATATTTACAAAGTTACATTTGGATTGTCCAAGTAAAATGTACAGCCTTCAAACATACAAAAAATGTTTTAACCACTTCATTACTAATGGTTTTTCCCTCACAGTCCAGAGAAATTTCCCCATTTCAGCGCTGCTTCCATTGATTCTGCAATAACTTTATCACTACTTATAACACCTACATGATCTATACAATATTTATTTTGCCACAAAGTAGGCTTCTTTTGCGTGGTACTTTTAACTAAGAATTATTTTATATGCATTTTAAAGGGAATAAGAAGAAAAAAAAAATGAGAAAATTTATCATTTCTCAGTTTTAAGCCATTATAGTTTTAAAATAAAATGTGCTATTGTAGATAAAACCAATACATTTTATTTGACCATTTTTCCTTGTTATTACAACATTTAAATTGTGCTCCTAGTATAGTGTAGGGTGACAATATTTTATTTGGAAATAAAGGTGTATTTTTTCCATTTTGTGTTTTTGATTTTCTCATTACTCTAACAACAATTACAAGCTCTTATTTGAAAAAAACAAACAAACAAAAAAAAAAACCAGCAATACACCCTCGTGGCATACATATTTAAAACGCTAAATCCCTAAGGTAACAATTTATGTATTTAAAACATGGGCCACACTAGTGACATAAGGGGACAAACTGGGGACACATGGGCGCCAGAAGGGGACACACTGAGGACAGAAGGGGGCACAATAATTGGGGAAGAACATATACAAGATGCTCCGGGACTATGGATGCGCCAGGTTTAGCATACTTTTTTTTTTCCATGGTTCTTTTACCTAAAACTTCGAAACTTCTTATATTTTGGAATAACGAAAAATATGATACATACACCTGGCAAATTTTGACTTAGGCTGGTTTCACAGTGGGACGTTACAGGCGCACGTTAGAGCAGCCTGTAACGCACCCCACCGCACAGCAATGAAAAATCAATGGGCTGTTCACAGTGCCTACAGTGTACAGTGTAACGCTGCGCCATAATATAACGTACTGCATGCAGTACTTTGTAAGCGGCAGAGTCGCGTTAGACTGTTTGCACATGCTCAGTAACGTTGGGGAGGAGCGGAGAGCGGCCAGGCACATGGCTAATTAATATTCACTGCACTCAGTGACGTGCAGTGTTTACTTCCTGGAGCGGCCGCTCTGTGCGGCAATTGGCCGGCGGGACCACGTGATGCCGCATGCGTCCAAGAGTGCGCATCACGGACGCCAGAGTGAGCTGCACAACGCGGCTCACTCTGACGTCCAAAGCAGAGAGCACCAGGCGTTGCGTTAGGGGCACGTTGTGCGACCATAACGTCCCCTAAAACGCAACGTCCTGGTGTGAAACCAGCCTTAAAGTTACTTTTATTCAACCAGCAAGTCATTTTTTGATGGCAAATGACAGGTGTCTCCCAAAAGATAATAAGACGATGCACAAGAGGAATTATTGTGAAAAAAAAATCTCAGCTTTTATTTACATTTGAGCAAAAAGTGTCCAGTCCAAAATTATTCATACCCTTCTCAATAATCAACAGAAAAGCCTTTATTAGCTATTACAGCAATAAAAAGCTTTCTATAATTGCAGACCAGCTTTTTTGCATGTATCCATGGGTATTTTTGCCCATTCATCTTTAGTAATGAGCTCCAAATCTTTCAGGTTGGAGAGTCTTCTTACCATCACTCTGATCTTTAGCTCTTTCCACAGATTCTCAATTGGATTCAAGTCAGGACTCTGACTGGGCCACTCCAAAACGTTAATGCTGTTGCCTGCTAACTATTTCTTCACCACTTTTGCTGTGTGTTTTCAGTCATAGTCATGCTGAAATGTCCATTGGTAGCCAAGGACAAGTTTCTATGCAGATTAACTGATGTTCTTGTTGAGAATCCTCTTGCATTCCCCTTTTTCATGGTTCCCTGGTCCACTGGCTGAAAAAAAGACCCCAAAGCATTAAGTTCCTACCACCATGTTTGACAGTGGGGATGGTGTTCTTTGGGCTTCTCCTTTTTTATACCAAATGGAGGAATCATCATTGTGACCAAACAATTAAATTTTTGTTTCACAGAGGACCAGAAGTCTTCTTTTTTGTCCAGATGAGCATTTGCAAAGGCCAAGCAAGCTTTTGTGTGCCTTATCTGGAGAAGTGATGTCCTCCTTGTTCTGCATCAGTGGGACCCAGTAGTGTGCAGTGTCCATTGGATTGTCGGTCTTGAGACATTGCCACCAGCAGAGCCCATATTCACCAGGATGGCCTTGGTGGTGATCCTTGGATTCTTTATCACCTCTCTCACTAGCCTCCTGGCCAGCACAGGTGTCACTTTTGGCTTCCGACCACATCCTCTGAGATTTTCCACAGTGCAGAACAGCTTGTATTTTTTAATAATACTTTGCACTGTAGTCA